>NC_052022.1:27910208-28214880 GCF_015832195.1 Motacilla alba alba | reverse complement strand
CACAGTCACTGAAAAGACAATTCCTAAGGTTTGCACAAGGAAATGCTGTAAGCATGATGTCTGTACTGCTTCTTCCCAATGGAAACATAGCAGTGCATCATTCCTGTTCTCTGCTCCAGTTCCCCAGGAGAGTCCTCTGTTTGGAACAAGCACCTGCAGTGGTTTCATTAGGAACTGACTGGAATGGGAAAGAGATCAACAAGCTCAAATGCTTTCAAGAATGCATTAAATCTATCTGTGAGACCCAGCCAACCCACTGAGGTAAAGGTAATGTTTACAATGTGGTTTGAGAGCATGGAGTTCAGAAAGAACTGGCATCAGCCACACAGAGCTCCTACCTTACCACAAAGGCTTCTCAAATCACAAAATAACCCATCCCAGGTATTTGAGGCACGCGGAAATCACGTTCCCTACTGTTCTCTCCTCATCTAACTTGTCCTTTGTTTTCAAGATTAGATTTAATTCTCTTCAGCTTGAAGGCCTCTCAAGCAATTACAGTGTATGTTCTACAGTCATGAGAAACAGGTAAATGTACTCTGAAATCTGCTGTGTATAGGTATCTGTTCTCTTAGCTCTCCTTAATCACCGCTCCTTTCAGATGGAATTTATTATAAAGTTAGAAAGGAGCCAAATATACCAAACCTTTAAAAACCATACAAGCAGCAGAAATTCTGGTTTATCTAGCTGCAGCCAGATGAATAAAATATTCGAAATTCCAAATATATAACAAATATTGTAAGAGGTTAACTCCTTCATCTGGCAAGCCATTAAGCAAGAGTCTTTTTCAAGGAGGAATTCTGATACAAAGACACCCATGTCACACCTTAATATTAAAACCTCCATTCAGTTGTCCTTCAGCTATACCAACAGAATCAAAATGCCCAAAACAGACAGCCCTTTTAGACCTCTTAAGAAGAAATCTTCCCATCAGATAATATCACTTTATCACTCTCCCTTCCATTCATTCATCTGTCTTGTAACATGATGGAAATATTTATACTGGAATGCAAGAAAACAACTTCAGTGCACCATTTAAGGATTAAAAATGCTTCTGAAGGAAGAGTCAATCTACAAGCAATTGCTACCTCATAATGCTGGGTAAATTCAGACACTGTCAAATTCCTCACATATTTTAGAGTACATTTATTTCTCTTCAGTTTTATAGCTTTCACTAAACTAGACAATGGCATATTTTCCCCCTTTTCAGCATGCTGAAACTGGAATTGCTTGCCTTGGCAACAAAATCCTGTCATTTTTATCCATGCCAAAAGTGTCTTTCTTCCTGTACTATTGACCAAGTTTGCTGCAGCCATGGCAAAAAGCTTGATCAGAAAGCTGCATCACTGGCAGAAAGTGAAGAGCTCCCTTCTGAGGGTCTGCAAAGAAGGGTCACAAGAAAGGAGTGGTGAAGATACAGTGGGCTCTTTTATCAGATCCCCAGTTTAGGAACAGTTGAAAATTGCCCAGGTGTCAGCCTCTGTCATCACACTCAGATGAGGAACAAGCCTGGCACTTACTGTTTCCTCTTATTCCCCTTGCGGCTGGAGCAGCTCGCACAAGTCTGGGCCATTCACAGGGCAGTTTCTGCTGGTGGTCTGCAAGTTTCAAAAAATGTGCACCAAGTCCAATTTCCCTGAACAGAGAAGAAAAGTCAACAGCAGAGACTTCACTTCTCAGAAATCCTGAGATTCTGTGAATCTACAGAAATAACGTTATGCCAGAGACTTCTGGGAACAAGACATTTTATGACTTTTCAACATCACAATCTTCCTCATATGACCAAAAAAGGCTGCATGCTATTAAATACATGGAAGTTCAACTGCTGCTGAAATTTGGGGGACCAGGCTGCACCTCACCATACTTAGGGCTTTTAAAAAAATTAACAAATGGTATTGTAGTTCCAAAATCTGAAATAATACCAGCCTTCCCACCTCTCTGAATCTTTATAAGAAAAAAGTAAACATATGGGCCCTTCATTAGGAGTAACATTTATTTCCATGCTTTTCTGTGGTTTTCTTTTTTTTTTTTTTTATTACCGTAACATCATCCAGATATCTATAAATCTGTCCAACAACTTCCTTTGTATACTTCACAGTCTTAGCATTACACTAATTCCCTGGCTTCTCACTTCCCCCCTTTCAAAATAGGCACAGCATTTGCCTGTCTCCAGTCTTGCATCTCCTCCGTCCTTCATATACTCAAAAATAGCCTAAAATGTCACATTGCTACTAGGGCTGTTTTACATTTCAATTTTTCAGCCTTTTCTGATTGCATCCATTACTTGTATACCTTCTACATCATATAACCAACTGATCTTTAGTATCATTTATCGTCTTCAACTTACACCTAACATATTTATAAAATCATCTGCATTTTGTTGGAAGAGAAAAAATATGGTATGTTTATAAGGCCAAAACAAATGAAGAAAAACCTCTTCATGAAATCATCTGAAATGATGAACCACAAATTATATATGATACCTTAAACTACTGAAAACTAATGACTCTGGCTTGTACTGCCCCCTGCTCAGATTTTTTGGTGGGGTCAGGAGAAAATGATCCTAGAACTTCTGAACAATCCTAGTTCTTCTGAAGTTAAGAATGAAGGGGATGATGAAACTTCAGCAGAGATCCAAGGGATTTCTGCCAGCACACCCAAGGGAAGGACTGCTGCAAAGGGAGCTTTAACTACTACCTTTCATCTGACTTCACAGCACTTGGCAGAAGTGAGAAGACACTCTGGCATCTGGCAAAAAAAGGAAAAGAGAGACTGTGCTGGAAGCATAAAAGGGGGTAAAAGGAGTAAAGTCCAGTACTTGGGACTCTGTGACACAAGCTAGGCACACGGGAAAGCACAGACCATCTTCCACCACACTCTGAAAACATGAGAGGTATGAGGAAGGAAAAATTGCACTAATATACAGGCAAGGGAGAAAGGGCTTCTCCAAACATGAAATAACGTGCATGGCTCGAAAGAAAACCATGGTTGAATGCAACTCAGAAATCAAAAAAAATATATGTTAAGGATCTATACACGTACCATGTCATGTATATCTTAAAACCTCTGTGTGTGGGACCGAGGGCCACAGCACTCAAATGGAAGAGCTGTCATTATAGCAGCTTAGTACAGTATTGCCATTCACTGGATTGACTCCCCTGCAGCTCTTGAAGCAGCAGGCCCAAGGCTGAATTTGAGAAAGTGTTACATACCTAAGTGAAGCAGGCTCTCTGCACGTGCTGTCTGCATGGCAGCTGGAGCACAGGATGCGCAGCCAGAGTCAGCAGGAGCCACGCCAGCCGCTCAGGGAGGGAGCTGGATGGGAGGGCAGAAAAGGAGGAATGCCAGGCCATAACCACCAGCTACACTTCGGGGTTAATAAGAAGAGGTTTTAGTTGACTTCTGTTTCCCAGAGTGGGTAGTAAAAAAGCGGGGGGAAAAAAAATGAACAGTTGTTTTTCTATCATTTACGAGTTATTGCTTTCCTTTGTATCAAATACAGAAGCTGTGTGGCTGCAGCAGAAAAATCCCATTTGCAGATGAGAGATTGGCTGAACCATCACTTTTCTGTGCCCTGAGATCTAAAGTGAAAATCTCTTCCTCTCTCTTTCCCTTCCCCACTCTCAGGCCCCTATAATTAGTTGCATCATTATAAGTGGTAAAGAGCATTCCATTACACTTTCAGACTATACAGTTTCTGCTCATCTATTTCTGGACCTATTTGGTTGCCATCTCTTGTGGTAGTTATACTAAGCCACTCATGTATTAGCTATTTGCTAAACAGGCTCTAATTAAGACTAAGAGCCCAGGTGGCAGAGAGAGGACAGAAGATGAAGGATTACACTTAACTGCACTTGCTAAAAAAAAAAAAAAAAAAAGAGAGAAGACTGCTTGTACTATACCTCTAAGTTAAATTAACTTCAAGAATAAAAACAGGGCATACGAACTCGGGAGGTTTCACATTCCAGCAACAAGAAAACAGTTGCTTTCTCTCATTTCTCTTATATTGGAGTAACTCACACTCTCCAAACTGGCTCTTGGTGAGCACTGTTCTCAGCAAGCTCAAAGCACTCCCATGACTCAGACCTTTGAATCCTTTTGTGACAGTCCACAGTGACCACAGCTAATAAAGCGGTTCAAGAGACAACAAAAAAGACAGATGATGTACAATGTAATAAAAATGTACATATATAAATAAATGTACATATATAATTTAAAATATACATTAAAATGTACAATGCCAGGTTAGAAATCCATCCTTCACATTAATATGTACACTGAGCCAACAAAAGGATGGCCGCTCCAAAAGGCCAAGACAGTTTCATACTTTCAAGTATCACATTATAAGGAAAATGAAAAGATCTCTTTGGAGTGTGGAGAGGTGAATGGTACAGAGGTGAATTCTTGTGTCTCTGAACATGTGCTGAATCTTGTTCATTTTCCCATTTTTGGACACCACTTCAGACTATTAAAGAAAATACACAAGAAAAAAACAGTCCTGTATAAAGTCTAAATTAGAGCTGATGAGTATAACTCTTAATTATCACCATTATTCCTCATTTCCTGGTAGTCTTATAGGATTAACCTAAACAAAAACATTGATGCAAGAGCACTTTCCATTACCAGCACTGCAGCACTCATCCAAAGGCTTCCACCTTCTGCGTGGAGGTGACAGAAAGTCTAAGTGACACAGTGACCCGTGTAAGGTCTTGCCAGCGTATCTGAGCCATGGAAGAAAATGACCTGTGAGATCAGTGTTCAGTAACCTGGAGGAAGTGTTGCTCCCTCTTCAGCATCAGTTTTGAGGGAAATTTCTATGTAAACAAGGCAGGTATCAGACAAATCAGACATTTTCAGCCTGTAGCACTGCAGAGATTCAGACCATTCTGCACAGCACTTCCTAAGTAAGCAGCACAGTTAATTAACTCTGTGTTGATTAATGGTGCTCTCTCACATCAAGAATTTATTGAGTCTGTTATTATAGACAAGGTCATAATTGCCAAACAGCCACCGCTAAATACCATTCCTTGCAGTCTAACCCTTAAGCATCATAATGTAAAATTAATTGGTACTCGTTTGTTAATGAATATGAAATATTTGAAACCATGCAACATAAAACTTACCACTGCTCTTTTCTAAACAAACATGAATGAACAGAACTATTTAAATACCTTGGGAAGAACATCCTCTTTGCACTAGGGTTGGGATGGGAGGTGTCTTTGTTCTTTGTAGTGGCCTTTTCTGTGCTCAGGCATTTACCAATAGCACTTGAATAGAACTTCAAATATTCTTGAATAGTTAGTCAGCAATTATTTCATTTCCAAGGTGCACGAAGACAGACCAGCAAACTACACTCTTATGCAAGAATATGAGCGCCCACACCAAAATATCTCTTCAGAATAGTTATTTCAGAGTAGCTGTTTCAGTAAATTTCCAAGCACAGCTAAAATCAGCTCGTAGCAAATGATCCAACTTCGCCTCAGCAACAAAGATCAACAAGACACTTGAACTCTGCTGTCCCTACTGGGGGCTTCAAATCCAGGGTTAGCCACTATTTAGGGAAAGGGCTGGCAGTGTAACAAAGCAGACCCCCCACTGTGAAAGAAAAAAGCCCACAGGTTGGATCCTTAATCCTCAGGATGGGGAAGCAAATGCTTCGCATAGACATGGTCCCTTCCCAGAAGCAGGATCTGGGCAGTCACTGCCAATAAAGCTGCTCTGGCTTTGCCCAACCTGTGGCAGTCCCCCCACATCTCAAGCAGCACCCAGGCCTGCCTGGTGGTAGGGCAAGAAACCAGAGACAGGATCCCAAGCCTGGCTCTGCTGTGCAGGTAAGGAGAGCACCAGGGAACAGACCCCAACCAATTAAAGCCCCTTCTACTTATATTTCTACAGGCAGTTTTACTACCCTCTAAGGGCTTGCTGATAATACAAAGCTTGTCTTCAACCACATTTGTTTCCCAAAAACAGGGCATGGGCAATATAATGTAGGTCTGACTGGCTTTTCAGCTTGGTTAAGGCAGACCTCAGCAGAAAGATAGCTTTTATGTTGATTCCACTTGTCATGAACACCAGGGCTCAGCACAACTCTGTGGGGCAGTACAACATGCAGGAATTTATGCAATAAGGCACCAGAAAGCAAGCTCTTTTCTGGCTGAGCAGACTGTTTATCCCTCTTTAGAGAGAATTATCTTACTGGTGAAACATCTACTGTAGCTTAAAAATATTACTGCACATGTTCAAGGTCCAATTAATGTATCAGCTGAACACTTTGTTAAGAACAGGCAAAATTCTGGAGTGTTTTTCTCCAAGCCTAGTGCTTGAAAGCAAACAAAATACATCAACAGAAGCAGCATCAGGAATAAAACAAATGTGACACTATGGTTGGAATTGTACCTACAGAGGTGAAGCGGTTATTTGCACTGTACTTTTTTTTTTTTTTAATGTTACAATATTCCAGCAAGTAGCAGCACAATTCAGTCCAGCAGACTCTGAACAGCTCAATAATCCCAAAGGAAAAGAAAATGCATAAAGAGATTTTGTTACTTCTGTGGGTCAGACCCTTCCCTATTTGCTTGGTCCTAGACAAGCAGTTGTACACAAGCCCTAGGAGAAAGCTTGTTCCATGCTAAAGCTTTTTGGAGGCTTCAGGCACCGAATTACACCTGCTTGTACACCTATTTTTAATTTTTGTCCAAACCATAGAGCCAACTGAAGAATTCCCAGACAACTGTCTGAAAGCGTGCAGGTCTTTGAAGGGTTGGAGACCATGTGTCTGCACAGAGTCATCCCTTAGCAGTCACACAAGGGTTTTCAGACAGTTGTTTGGAGCTGTCTTCTGCCAGCCCCGCGGGAACAAGAAGTGCTGAAGATCATGTGCCTGCTCTGTGGTTTGCCGTCATTTGTCTCTCCTTTTCCAGACAGCTCTCTGGTGAATCACAAATCTGCCTTGGAGGGCACGAAGCATGCATAAAACCCCATTAAAGATATGCAAACTCTACCCAGGAACAGGAACCAGGAGATCCCAAATGCAATCCCTGACTAATGTGAAAGCTGTGCCTGTAGGAAGAGGATAAACACAAGGCTTCTGTAACCAGCTACCCCAGGTAGCTGCACCTGCCAAGCCACAGCATGCGGGTGCTCCTGGGCTGTGTGATCTCCCCACCAGCAGTGGGCACATCCTCAGAGAACCCAGGTCTGGATAAGTCACTCTTGGAGCTGCACAGGCTACATGGCTGGTTTAGCTAGTCCGAACCTTTGCTGTAGAGGAGGGCGAATCTGTTCGGCTCCATTGGCTCCTGTTTGCAGAAAAGACAACGCTCCTCTGGGAACCAGGGGTGATGGACATGTTTACCAGTCTTCTTGAAAATGCTTCTGGAAGGAGGAACTTCTTCTAATTAGAAACTAGGTTATATGTCTATGAATATTTACCTGTAATAAGCAGAGCTTAGTGAGAAGACATGGGTGGGGTTTCTGAATGGGTTTAAAATGCCTACTTTGTATTCAAGGGGATTACCTGTGTTAGAATTCAATTTAAATGTATTGATCCCTACTAAATGACTCAAACATGGGATGGGAATCAGCCAGCACTACGTTAAACCACATTTCTGCTGAAGGACTGTGTTGTATTCTGATGAGTTTGTAGTGTGCCAGCTGTGGTGGTTGTTTAATGGTGTTTTCAACAGCTGAACTCAATGATCTAAAGGGTATTATCCTACCTAAATGATTTCATGATTCTAAGACTGCTGAGTTTGAGCCAGACATGAAATGGAGCTTGAGTGAAATGCACCCAAAGGGCACCATCTAATCCCCTGACAGTAAGAAAGATTTTTTCAGATTTGAGAGGCTAATCTCTATTTATCTGAATGACCCAGCTTCACATGTATGTGTGCTCCATGGCAGAGTCAGGCAGTCCTGGATTATTAGGACATTTAGGCTAAACAAGCAGTATTGATGCATAACAGGCTGATCTCACTTTTACCATCTGCACTGCCAGGACACAATGCTAAGCCCATGACACAAGATTAGTGACCAAAGGCAGCCACCCACAGCAATCAGCCAGAATAAGTCTTTACCTACACCAGGTGACCTAGAAACCATTTCCTCCTAACAGAGCACTTGCTCTAAAGCAGCAGCAATTCTGATTTTACAGTTTACAGAACAAATATCTAAAAATTCCAATACGTTAATTGAATTTAACACTACTGTGACAATGAATGCCACCATTCATTTCTCACCTTGCAACATCATGAGATTGGCATCAGCCCACACAGTAAACAGTGTTAAAACAACCTGCAGGAAGGAAGGGCATCACTGTGAATCAGCCACTGAAAGAGGTAAATCAGGATTTGGCTCTTGCTCTGCCACCAGCCCCCTTCTCAGCCTGACTCAAGGAAACCACAGAGTTTCTCTGCAGCAGTTCTCCAGCTGTGAAAAGGGTAACAAGCATCTTCTCTTGGCAGTGCCATCAGGCAGCAGCACTGTACCTCCAGCTACACAGTGCCTGCCTTCTCCTCTGCCTCCTCCTATCATCCCTCCTGCTCTCTGCCTCAGCTTCCCAGGGCAAGTCTTCTTCTTCCACCTCCTCTCTCCAAATTCTAAAGCTACCTTGGCAGCTTTTTAAAAAAGTCTCAGATTTGTGTCCAGCCAAGGTTATTGGAGCCACAGGCTCCCCTTGCAGAAAACCCCATCAGAAGCTGGGCCACATCTCCTAAAGAGGAGCAGGATTATGCATATAGCTAAAGGATAAAGACTTGTTTACATTAAAAGAAAAAAAAATCCTCATACTAGGCTTGATTAATGCCAAGCAAGGTGCAACAAGATCACTCACCTAAGCCTGCTCATCTCAAACAGAGGCAATGGTTGCAGAACACCACATTTACTTCATTGGTAGCACACTTTTAAAATGTTCTTGGAGTCAATGACTAAATAAGTCCCTCTCTTGTTTCTAAATTGGAGATAAGTGCTGCATGTTGCACTGGCAAGCACATTAAAACAGCTGGAAGCAGAAAGACAATATGGGTTTTTTTAGGCCATTGTTCTTCAATTTTTTACCCTGGGCATGCTAAACAACTAAAGACCACACTAAGCAAATCAGTGTTTTACCAGGTGCGTAAGAATCCACTGTGGGATTCTAGCTTCAAGATGCCAGGGTCCCCATGGCAAGAAGGCTGGCTCCAGCAGTGACACCAGCCCAGCCTGGTGACACCAGACAGCTTGATGTACCCATCTACTGCTGCCAGCAAGGCCCCACAGCACAGGCACAGCTTTGTTGTGCTGCCTTATTGCACAGAAGACAACAGAAGTAATCTTTATTACAAAAACAAAACAAACACCTAGAGAGGCAGGAATAAAAACACTAGTGAAAAGGACACGATGCCCACCTTTATATCTTAGAAGTATGGGAAAAATCAACTTTATACATAGAAACACAGCAAGACAGGTGCTGCTACCAGTGCGTTATAAATACAAAGCAGCTTCCCTATATTCCTGTACAGCTGGTCTAGATTTGATACAGCCATTTATGTGAGGATGAGATTTCAGAAGGCAATCTGTGGCTCTTTCACCTTGGAAAGGCAAGGAGCCAATCATGTTAAAATGATGCTGTGATGAAATGGGTTATGTTCTCCATCTGAATGGTATTATCTACATTATTAATGACAAAGCGCATATAAAAGCTTATTAATGTTCACACTCATTTTCTTTCACAGAAATTATTAGATCATATTTAGAATGTGAAAGCTTGTGCACCTAATGGTGCAGTTGACTGGTGCTTTCTTTTCAGCTGATACACTGCAGACAGAATACTTGATTTTCACATTTTTCCTCTTAAATTTCTGTAAGTTACATGCTCTTTACTTCTGGCAGTACCTCATTTACAGAGACATGTAGTTAGAGGTATGCAACCAAGCAGACACCAAACAACTGTTCTACTAAAGCTTTTGTATGGACAAAAGACATTTGTTCAAGCAATAAGTCTATAAAATTACACAGGCTGCAAGACGGGGGAAAAAACCAGGCCACACAATGAGATCCAAAAAATTACCAGAATAAAAATGCTAACACTTAAATAGAAAATTATTCATCACTAAAGATTATTTGCAGACTTTGTGCTATTAAGGATATCAACACATGGCCCTTGAAGCAATCCTGCATGTACATAATTCAATAAGACAAGGGTTTTCCATAAGAAACCGATTCCTTTATGGAAAGGAGCTGAAGCCTCAGCTCAGTAAATAGATGCCATCAGGTACATCAGTTAAGACCATATGCAGGAGTTAAGTACCCTGGTTTTGCCTACTTGCTCACAAATTTGCAGTAGCATGCAGCTGTGAGGGGGAAGCGGGGCTTTGTGAGGGCATTCTCCCCAAGTACTCTTTTAAAAATAACAGAGCAAGCCTTGACAAATAATTCCAGCACAAAAATGCACGTCCGTATATAAAAACCAGCTCGTAACTCGAAGAAAAAACATCAAGCAGACAAGCCTGCTAGGCCAGGAGGTTCAGCACTGCATGGATGAAATTCATTCAACAGCCTCCATTTTTGGTTGTACATCTGCAGACAGGAAAGACTTTTCTTCCCCCAAAAGCAAAACACATGCAAATGTCTGTCATTAAAAAGCACACGCTCTTTCAGAATGTCACAATTACCTAGCCACAACTAAATGCTGTAATTTGTTGACCAACTCCTTAAAAACGTCCAAGAATGACCTCAAACCCTTGGTTAAAACTGCAAAATAATTTCTCCCCTTTAAATGTAATTTTGTAATGCTTTGATTCCCACCCATCACCAGGCTGAAGGGTTCCTACATGCTGCTACATGTTTCTAGTGCAGCAAAGAAAAAAAGGCTGAAGCCACAGACAGCAGCTGTGGGAACTTTGCAGCCCAAGCTTTCCAGCTAACAAAAAAAGTGACAAAATATAGATATGTACTTCTGGAAACAACAACAACAAAACAGCTAATTTAAATATGGGAACCGCCAAAAAAACACATTAAAGGCTTAAAATACAGAGGGAGTCTGTCAGCAAGTTTAGCCCACCTGTATGATCTGCAACATACAGAGGCAGCATGTGAAGTAGGGCATTCAAAAAAGCAGGAATAAAAGACAGAGGAAATGGTCAATGCTATCAGAATATACTTTGAAACATTTGCCTAACAGGCTTATACCTACAGTATCTGGTTCCTGTAGGCATCTGTTGGCAGCAGCTTAGTATTAGTACCTGTATTAGTACCACTGAAAGGAAAAAATTCTGGACAGAGGTTAAAAAAAAGCCTAAAAACATAATATGTTAGTTGAAGCATTAGTTATTAGCCTGAAGACAGAATTAACTCCAAAAGTGGCTCCTAAAGAGTAAGCCGCTCATTCCACAAGCAGAGATCTGTTAATGGTGGGGCAGCTTCAGGAAGAGGAGAGGGGACTTGGCCAGGCTCCTCCCTGAACAGACCGCAAAGCCAGAGCAGGGAAACCCTTCCCATCGCCAACACATCCCAGCCTCTGCCTCTCTTGGCAACAAGCAAGCAGGATCAGCTACACACAGACCTCTAGAAACAAGGCTTAAAAGTTGTCTCTGCCTGCAGGGATTTGCTCCCAGCCCAGCGTGCGACCGTCAGCGCTGTGCGGTGCTGCTGACAGCGGCACCGACCCGAAACGGTGCCCCGGGAGAGGCACATCATGTGCAGCCCAGCGACGGCCAGCTCCAGCTCGGGCACCGCGCTTCCCAGGTCACAGAAAACATCTGTCCACCCTCGAGCAAGGATCCAGATAAAAACATCACCTTCCTGGAACCAAGCCATTACACAAGCACCCAAGCTGGGAGCAATGTTTATTTCTGTACTAAATGTAGCCATGACAACAACATCTTCATTTAAGAGATGAGCAGGAGGAGGTCATGGGCGCTTGTCAGGCCTGGATAAAATACCACACCTCAAGAGAGTCCAGGAGGGTAAGTTCTGCTGGATGCCATCTGCAACTCAAGAAAACTAACACCCTAACATGGGCAGGCACACCCCCCTCAAAACAGCCAGGCATCTGGCAAAACCACTCCAAACCCTTCCAGCATTACCAAAGAGCAAACCTCCGCAGGGTTTCCCTGCTAAAGAAACAGCTATGACATACTTGACCACGCCACAAATTTTCCCGACTCAAGTGCTTCTTTTTTACCTTGAAACAAGTTACAAAATTATCAGAAAGAGAAACACTGCTGAAGCCACGACCAAAAAAAAAAGAAAAAAAAAGAAAAAAAAAAAAAAAGGCAGCAAAGCAGCTTCCCTTTTGAGCCTGTATCTTGCTCTCTTTGGTGACCCAAAGCCACCACCTCTGAACAGGACCGTCCCTGAAGGCATTTAGACATTATTTCCATGGTGTTCTTGGCAGTGTTGGGTTTATGGTTGGGATCTATGATCCTGAATCCAATCTAAACAATTTGATCCAATTTGATGATTCTGTGTCAGAGCTAAGCTGCCATCTATACCAAATGGCAGCAACCATCACTCCTACATGTCTGAACAAGACCAGGAATCCTGGCACATCCCAGTTTTTCCAAAGTTTTTTTTATTATTTTAAAAAGCATGGAGCCATGTCTCACAGTATGCATGATACCTAGGAACATCATGGCTCCAGAAAGACACTGGTAGCCACAGTGGAATTATTTTGGTCCAACCACATTTTCATTTCACACAAAATAATAGAGACACGCTCCTGTGGGTAAACTCCTCCTCCTTCCTTCCCCACAATTACCTTAGTTTTGTGGCTGAGTATTTTGTACTAAAATGGATTATCTCTTTCTGGCTGTGAGCCCTTTCAAAACCACTTAGAAGACTGCAAATTAATATACACACCTTAATATTATCTAGTCATAATATGAGGAGGGGAGGAATTGTGGCATCACATGCCACACCAAATTAACTCGTGGGCTGCCTGTGGGCATGGGAAACAGGTTAATTACTCCTATTTTATACAGCAGATTCAGGGGCATTTCCTCAGATGCTTTTACATGTCACAGAGAAAGGATACACAGAAAGACATTATTGTCAATTGAATGATTCTGAAATAAGTTAGACACACCATCACTTGGAAATGTAATTGGTTTTGTTAGGAGACTATTTGTTACTGTTGTATTCATTTTGGTTTTAAGTGTGTTCAGACACAAGTCCAGTCTTTGCCCAGCAGATTTTTATGATATTTGACATCTGTTTAAAATTATTTAAACATCTGTTTAATGTTGTTTCTCTGCGACCATAATAAAAAAGATCCTGATGGTCAGCAAAGAACTGTCAAACACAGGAAAGCATTTGGGGAAGGGAGAGAAATGGTCCTTTCAGTTCTAGTCACACTGCATTACCCTCAGCAGTCAAGGACAACAGCCAAAATACCAGGAGACAGGATGAGGGTTTGCAGTTAATAGCAGCCTAAGTACATACACTACCATTCATCTGGGCTCCATTACCCTTATGCATGCATACGCATGCTTGTGAGGGCAGCCTAAATGTAATTCTGTTGTTTTGTACATACAGGGCCTGGGCTGGTGACACTGAAGTCACAGTAAACTACGACCCTCCAGATGCACTGGCTCAAGGCTAGCTAGAGCCTGTGTCTGTCTCAAGAGTCACAGCAAGCTTCTCACTGAATGTGGGAATGCGGACATGAAACCAGCAAGCACTACATCTCTTACAAGCAGCTACACAGGCTGCACTTCCTAGGTAACTTCCCATTTTATTGCTGTTTATACAAAACCTTCTCAGTGTCTTTCAAAGACAGAATGATACATTTCCTCTGCGAACACGCACAACCATAACCAACAACAGGCAGTGGAGCTTGCATCAGCATCTGACAGGCATCAGTGCCTGTCCCACGCACACCCCGCTCTGATGGGCACAATGGGCACATTTGTGCCACGGAGGTGAAGGCAGAGCTGGCATCCCAAATCAAAGAGCCATGCACAGAGCAACTTTGTCGGTGTTAAACAGAAAGAAGATGACAGAGTTAGCTAAAGAGACAATTTGCAGACCTGGGGGCAGAGCTGGCAACTCTGCAAGGAAGGCCCCAGCTGGCAAGGCAAAACTGAAAATGAGATGGAGACATTACAGAAAGTTTAGGTTCTTCCAAAATAATTTTCCAAAAGGTGAATCACAGAAGCTTACATATAGAACTATTTTAAGATATTTTACCCTTTCACACAGTGCTGACAGGAGCAATTGTCTGTTTGCTGCTCAGAACCAGAAGTGGAAACCCTGAAGACAAAAAGCACACTTGATAGCCTAGTAGCTGATGTCCTTTCTCTGGAAAAGTTTGCAGGTGGCAAACAAACAGTTCTCAAGAAACCAGGTTACTTGTTGCAAGTATGAGGAATAAGCTGGGCAAAGAACTGCAGACAGCAGGCAGGGAGAGTGGCAGCAGGAAGAGCCCTACATCTGCTGATTACTCAAAGGATGAGAGAGATGGGTCCAGGCAACAACTGCTGCTGAAAAAGCAGCCACGAAAGTCACAAGCAGATCAATGCCTTCACCCTTTGAGAGCATCACCCACACCTGAAAGCCTCTGGCTGCTCATTTGTTGGAGCACTTGTCTTCTGCTCCTTCTGAACTCTAGCTTAATTGTAACCTTTTATCATAAACAATTGTACCCTCACACAATACAAAATACTAATGCTTATTGAAATGGAAAAGGTACAGCCAACGACTTGGATAGGGAACAGTACAGCAATAACTCTTAGAATTGAAAAGAAAAAGAGGTTTTTTCAGTCCTTAGAACAACTTGCGTGCTTGGTGTAATTAACATTCACAGCAGAGACAGTTAAAAAAATGACCAGATAAATGTGTTAAGATTTAGAGCAAGTTTTGCAATATTTGTATATGACAACAGAAATATTTAGAATATCAGAGTGTTTACAAATGCACAGACACAACTGTGCACAAAGATTATAATCCTATCAATTAGTTTAAGTTATATGAATTATTTGAACTTGTTTTCTGCTTAGCATTTAGTCATTCAAAAGTGACTAGTTACATGCCTGAAAGAAATTAATCTAGAAATGAGCGATGGTAGAACACACTTCCTGTGGTTAAAGCACTTACAGGTTTCTCTTGGCTCAACTGATGAGCTAATAATTACCATCTCTAGAAGCAAATTCAAGTAACCTACACTAATGCTAAACTCTTAAACTAAGCTCTCCTGCCTAACAAGTGAATGTAGCTAAAACAACTGATAATCTCTTTTAAGGTTTAAGTGTAGCAGCACTTTAGCACCTTTCAGCTATATCAAAAAAGCAGCAACTATTAACAATCTGTCTTCAAAGCCTGTAGGAGAAGTAGTGTGATTAATTTCTCATCTGTCTGAATACTACCTATGCTGTTAGACACACTTGGTAAGAAAAGCCGAGCATGGAGGCAAGGAGGAAACAGATAACTTAAAAAGGGAAAGAAATGTTTAAACTCCCAGCAGGGAGGTTCTCTAGTCATCTCCTACATGATGCTCTCCTCACAGGTCAAAAAAAGTTGTGGATCCAGAAGGAATCATGTGCTACAGAAATCCCAATGACAGGCACAGAGCTCTTGGTTTCAGAGTCAACCTTCCCTGAGCATCACAACTCAGACCTGAAGAATCGCACACATGCTGCACCAAGAGCAGCCCACACTCACTCTCAGCAGCCCAGGTCCTGACCACTGCAGGGATGCACGGAGTGTCCCTCATACTCCAAATCTCACTGCACGACATCGTGAGCTGTGGCCTTTGGTGTTTAAGAAAAAGGAAACCGTTTCCTGAATTACTACAAGTTATCACTGTCACACTTGCCTCAATCTTCAAGAGCAGGAAGACATGCAAAAGGAGTCTGCTCTCTACCCCAGTGAGCCTGAGTACACACAGGAGTTGTTACAGAAATGCAAATCTTCCCAGACACATCATTTTCCAGCAGAGATTCACCTCTCTTCTGACTGAGTCTATCTACAACCACACGAGGCTGCTGCTACTGTGTGTGTCTCTGCTAAAGGTGGGCCAGCCTGGGGACAGCACTCCTCCAATGTGATACAGAAGAGAAGTAGAGCTTGCCCTGAATCACACAGAGCTGCTGTGGTGCAGCCCTGGTGCCTTGGTGACACTGCTCGGGCTGCAGGTGGCAATGGCTCCACCAGCAACAGCTCCAAGCACACAGAAACAGGCACACAAGAACTTCTGCTCTCAGTTTAAGAGGAAGCACCACAGAGAGCACCACAGAGAACGTGCCCTTCCCCTCCTCCACTCTCTCAGAAGTGAAAGAAGAAGATCTGTTGAAGAAAATTAAGGAAATGAAAGGAGACCCAGTAGGATGAGTACAGGTAGATCAACATATCCCTCTATAAACAACAGGAAACCTATGTCCACAAAGAAAAAGGATCAGCCTGTCCTATCATGTCCCAGGCTACAACCTGACCAGGAACAATGATGAGCATTCACCAAAATTTTGAGCATTCTCAAAGTAGGCACACTGCAGGGGTGTCACAGCAGCTCTGACAAGCCTCCTCCCTCTGCTTTGAGAGTTCTTAGAGAAAACAAAAAGGGAGAACCCTAAGACAACAGCCTGTCATTTTTCTACAGCACTACAGACTTCATCAAGATGTGATCTACTTGACTTAAATATATTTTGACTTCTACTGCTGCTGCTGAAGCAAAATTCTCACTTTAAGATGTCGGCAAAGATTTAAAAATACTAAAGGCAGTAAATTCAAGGGCTTCACTAAACATGTAAAAAGTACTGAAATGGAATAATTTTGGTCCTTTGTAACACATGTCTTTTTTATATTAATGCTTGCTGTTTGGATATTTAACACACAGCTCCTACCTGAATCTCCTTATTTGTGACACTCGATCTGTGCACCATGGGGTAGTGAAGCCTCATGGTGTGAAACATTTTCTCTGCCAGTCATAAGCATCAGATCTAAAGATGAGGCTATTCAAGGGACATGTCAGGAGGCAGCCCATAAATACTGCCTTCTGTTACACGTGAAAACACATTATAGTCTGGTCCCCTAGTACTGCTTTCACTTTAGAAGCAGCTTTATCATTCGCAGCTTTCAAAACTCTTTTCAATGTGCTATGTGGCAGCTTTGTGCATGTGGAAGATTTTTTCAGAAAAGCATAAATAGACTGTGAGCGAGGCTTGTGATCTCCAAGTACGGGTATTTGGAGAGGGACTGGCTGCAGGCAGAGCTTCTGAACCCCACAGGAAGGGTCGGAGGCTTGCAGGACACCCACGCTGCAGATCACAGGCGGACCACGCTGAATTAAAAATAGCCGATTAAAGCACACAAAGTGTGTAACAGTTGGTAGAGTATAAGGATAAACCAGGATGTGGGAGTCATAATATCAATTTACTAAATATTTATAAATGCTTCTAGCTACCAGTGATAAGAAACACTTTAATACTAATTACAGCTGTCTGCCCACTGCTAAATTTAACACGATCCAAATGTTAATACTACGGGTTTTCCTAGTAGCCTGCGAAGAACGGCAACAGCTTATCCGAAGAGATACTTCCTAAGCAAAAAGGAGAAATTATTTCTACGTATGGCACGGCAACGAAACGATGGAAAAAGCCAAAGGAACGATAGGCAGAGCCGAGAGGCCTTTCGAAACGAGCCGTCACCCACCTCCATCCCACCCCGCCGGGGGGAGATGTCAGGGTTTCACCGGGGACGGCGGGGCGGCAGCTCGGCGGGGACGGGCGAGCGCCCGCGCCCGGTACCGGCTGCCGCCGCCGCGACCCCGGCAAGCTGCGCCCTGCCCGGCCCCGAGCCCCCGGCCCGCCGCACACAGACAATGTCCGCCGGGAAGCGAAGAGAAGCGCATCGGCGGCGGATCGGCGGACAGCGGGGACCCGGCACCACACGGCGCCTCCCGCGAAGGAGCTTCCACGGCCGCCCCCGGCAGCGGGAAGGGCCTCCCCCGGCCGCCCGCACCGCCGCGGGGGCTGCGGCTGAGGCTGAGCCCGCCGCCCGCTCCCGCCCGCCCCGCGGCGCCCACCTGGTCGGCGAGCTTGAGGACGGCCATCCTCCGCCGCGGCTCCCGCGCACATGCAGCTCCCGCGACGGGCGGCGAGCGCGCCCCGCGACCGGCGCTGCTGCGGCGGCGGCGGCTCCGCTTCGCGGCGGGGCGGGGGCCGCCTCGCCTGGTCCGGCCCAGGAAGCAGGGGCGGGCGGGCTGCCGCGCACGGCCGCGCCGCCACCGCCGCCTGCCGCCGCCGCCTTTGTTCGCGCCGGCGGCCGCTGCCGGAGCGGAGCGGAGCGAGGGCCGCCCGGGGCTCTCGGCGCCCCCGCCCCGCCGGGCAGCGCGGGGGGCGGTGCCGCCGGACCGGGCGGGACCCACACGGACCCGCCCCGAGCCCCGGCCCGGGTCCCGGGCACCTGCTGCACGCCGGGGCGACCCGCAGCGGGAGCAGCCGCGACCCCTCAGGGACACGGCGCTGCCCTCGGGCCGGGGTGCCCTATCCCGCCGCAGGGGCTGTCCTGAGGGCACCGCGCCGCCTTCGGCTCTGAGGGCCGAGCTCTGAGGGGCCGCGCTTGTTCCCACCGGGCTGAGGGATAGCAGCCAACGTGCTGTCCCAAGCCCGGGTAGAAGGAGAAGCCGAACCCTTAACCTCTCCCTTCCTGCCATGTGTGCATTCAAATCCATTTGTCAAATACCATCAGACAGACATAACTGTTCGACTGTTCGGATTCTTTTTGGGGGGGGTTTACCTCTTTTTGTAGTAGCTATCTTGAAAAATCTGGTAACTCCTGACAGTCCAGATCTCTTTCTACTCAATATATTACTTCATTTTTCAAAACCCAACATACTAAACAATAAGTACAGTTTAATAAGCAAACAAAATAGCCCCTGAGTCCCTGCGTAATGCTGTAGAGAAAATGAACATCATCCACTGTTCCTGTTGAGCTGACCTGGGGAAACTTCACTTCCACCCTCAGAGCTGGCTGTCAGTGTGACTCCAGCACACAGCCAAGCATGCAAGGCCAGGGGCTGGCAAGGGGGGAAGAGAAAAAGAAGAAAAAAAGCATGAAGGGGTAAATTTACATTCTTTCTTACCCCTCAGAGCTGACAAACTAAATCCCTGAAGCATATGATTTGATTAAAATCATTGGTACAATGCACAGTAACAGGATTTACACACATGCTGAAGGTAATGAGGGTAATTACATTTCTTCCAAGGACATGTAACTTAAGAGCAAAGGGCTGAAGATTCCCTCTTCCCCTCCTCCAAGTGACACAAAGGCCATGTATTTTCCCACAAGTTAGATTCTGCAGTAAGAAACTCCCATACGCTGCAACACATCCAAAATGACAGTCATTTATGGCTTTTCAATCCTTAATTACAGAATGAGGTGACTCTAAGTAGTTTAAAAAAGGGAAGTGTCTTCTATGGAAGAAAACCAATCCAGCAAGGAAGCACATGTTGGTTTCAGGCATTTGAGGCATCATTATAAGTGGGGATTAAAGATATCACACAAATTATAACACATTTTGACTCCAACTATTTTAAAGGAGTCTTAATGGTAAAATAGTGTTAATATAAATTAGTGTTTTGAAGGAAAAAACAAACAAACAAAAAAAAAACAGCGAGACAATCCAGTACTTTCTGTGTCCCACCAATTCAGGCCAGAAATTTGGTTTTGACAGTCTACTCTCAGACTCTGTTGAAAAACATGCTCACCACACCCAAGTCAGAAGTAAGCAGAAGGTAGCTCCCAGCTGAGAGCAAGCAAAAAGAAAAAAACCCCAACCAAACAAACAAAAAAACCCCCAAAAACCCAAAACCAAACCAAACCAAACAAAAAAAAAAATAACCAAGAGGAAAATGGAGGGAACTTTCAGCATTATAATGAAAGGTCTCTTTTGTTATAAAGGCCTATTTCCAATGACCTAGCATTCACTATAGCCTTCTCCCTGCAGTTAAACTTGATGGATACACAAGGTAAATGATTTTTCAGATTTGTTCTTTGCTCCCCTCACTTTCTGATCCAAAAATCTGGTACAAATCCTTGTACCTTCTTTGGGACCACTGACACTCTCCTGTCAGGGAGATAAATCATCTGAATGGAAATCTGCAGTGCAGTAGGAGCCCAGCTGCTTGGGAGTCAATAACTGGGCTAGATGAGAGCTAGTGATCATAGAGGAGATGGGTCATGACAGTGCTATAATATTCTTAAGTTTTTTTCCCAACAAACAGAGTCTCATGCCAGCTCCTCTTTCCCAGGCTCCACAGGATGATGTCTAGGAGAACCAACCACCTACAATGCCACTCCTTGGAAAGGCCCCCAGGGACATGCAGAACTGCAGAAAGTGTTCACATTCCATATTAACCAGACAGCTCTCAGTTTACAGAGATCCTTACAATTTTATTTACACTTTCCATTTAAAGGGTCATTTGCATGAACTGCCGAGAGTAGTCACAGTGTTACAATCATTACTCACACAGTAAAGGAGTCAAGATTTCTCTGAAGGTACAGTGTCCTCCTCTCCTGTTCACAAAATAGCACAAACAACTATGTTCCAGTCATGCACAACCAACAAAAGCTTTTCTGAGCTATTTTACTCAACAACTTCTTAGCCTAGGCTGATACATAACTAATTCCATGACACATTTTCACGTGAAATGATGCCAAATGCTCAGCTGCCCTTTTTTTGAAGAAGAGTCACAAAGCCATTAGCTAACTTTTCAAATAATGGTCATGCCTGCAACTCTCAAACCTGTAGCACTAATGTTCACTTTCCATACCAAGAAAAGTACATCAAAACAGGTGTGCAACATCCTTAATGAGAATATACTTGAGCTTGCCAGATACTGTCATCTTGGATTAAACCTGCATTTGGGAAGGAAAAAGCCCTAGGGCTACACCAGGCCTCTGACAGGGAAGTAGAAAGAAACCCTCTAAGGACAGTGGGTGCATTTGTTCCTTGCTGACCCATACCCAATCCTAAGAGGGTTCTGTGCATCCAGTTGAAGTCCTCTGTGAAACACAACCCCCTACTGCATATTTTAAAAAGCAAAATAGGAACATGAAAGTTTGAACTTTAGCACTTAAGCAATTTCTGCTCAACAGAAAGGAAGAACAGAACTGCCCCAAATATGCTGCAGTTGCTCACACTTAGATTTCTTGATGTTCTGTCCACAACACAATTATGCTCTGTAATGTATGGGCCCAGTATCACAGATGTCTGCCTTTTTTTTTTCCACCTTTTCATTTTGCCCCCAGAAAAACCAAAGTTCCTCCAGTTCCATCTAAACTAGATTGTTTAGCCATTTGCTATCAGCAGTCATACACATGAGATGCTTCCTCACTGAGATTTTGTGTCAGGAAAGCCTCTTAGCATTCTTATACCCATTTGGGCTCAACAAAACTCCCAGGCACACTTAGATCTAGGCATGTGACTTCAACAGAACTTCATCATCATCATAAATGATCGGCCTTTGGTTAAGATCTCACATGTCATTTTCATATGGGTTAATAGTGCAAGTCTTCATTTGGGTATTGGCTTAGGATTTGAGAGACTCCCCATTAATTCTCTCTCATACCACAGTGCTCCTGCATGGTGCTTGCTCCTCATGCTGCTTGGCTTGCTGCCTGTAGAAGGAAATTCTCCTGCTTTGTGAGGAACACCCTCTGACATGGCTGTGATTCCTTAAGTCTCAAGGCATCAGCTGGGGAAGGATTTCAGGTAAAGGCCACTGGCCACTGCTCTGAGCATTACTCTGCCACCACAGACTCAGTGTTAAGAGTTAGGCACTTCCCATGTGCTGTCAGGGAAGAAAGCAATCTCATTGAAATAAATCCATTTCACTGTATATACATGCTGCAGTGAGCTGGGACATGGGTGGGAAATGGGTGAACAGCCTACACAAAAGAGCAAGTTCAGGAGTTCTCCCTGCACCCTGTTCTTCCTGCAGCAATACAAACGTGTCTGCAAATTATCTGCTGAATCCCTATAAACCCTCCTGCATCTCAAACAGACAGATCTCTGCATAAGTCTGATATTTCTGCAGCCCAACAGGATGTGGTCACTTTAAGGCAGCCAAAAGTCTGCACTGCCACCCTCCTCCCTGCTCCTGCTCTGCCTCCACTGTTGAGCAGCAGAGGCAGGGGAAGAGTTCTGCTCTGTTTTTCACTCCAAAGTCAGGTCTGTGCTGTATTTAAGCATGATGATCACTCACAGATGGAGGGTGCAATTGTTCCTAGACATATGTTTGACTCCTGCCTCATGAAGGAAACTAAGTACACACAGTCAGCATATTCCTCAGCAGTGTTTGTTTGCCACTGCTGAGTATGGATGAAGGACAGAAGTGATACCAGAAGACATATTTGTTATCTCTAACTGTTTCTAATAGCACCAGATACCTGGCATGCCTCTGGTCCCTACCTGTTGCCAATCCTCTAACAGCAGCACGTGAACATCTTGCTACACATTCTTCCCCCTTACAGATCAGTGGGAGTCAGCTTAGAATGATGTACAAGCATCATTATGAGTGTCTGCTGCAGGGGAAACAAGCACAAACATACAGAGCTGTGTGAATTTGAAATGGAAGGGCAGACTGGCCACAGCAGGAGACTGGCAAGCAGAACAAGCAGAACACCAGAGACAGTAACTAATCATTGCTGTCACCATCTCCCCTCCTGCACTGCTCCAGCACAGAGGGTGACTGTGAGGTGGGAAAGGAATGGTCATCTCAGATGTTTAAAGCTGCCTGTCACTGCTCTCTCCAAGTCTTCTCCCTTCTGCTTTAGTATGATTCTTTATCACAAGGTGGAATTTATTCTATTATTTTTTCCCAAGGGTGATACTTTTTATCCCATTAAGCTATTTTTCCTCCTAGACCTACTTGTTTAATATTTACATGGGACAGGAGGTGGGGTGGGGACAGTGTGAAGTGAAACAAAGTGAATCAATCCACTGATAAGGGCAGAGAGGGGCAAAGAGGAGACCTTGGAAGCACCTCCACTTGGCAAACACAGGCCTCCTCCTCTTATTTCAAACACTTCTTGGTTATACTTCTGCAGCCATGTAGTTAATGCACAGCAAGGCTTAAACGTATGATACAATAAGAAGCTGTGAATTTAAAGCTGGAATTATAATTATTACAGCCTACTGCTGTGTTAATCAAAAAGAAATAAACACTCCCTCGTATATTAAGGTGTCCTCGTGGCTGGTCTGAGCTAGCACCTCTCTTGCAGATGTCCATGTAATTAGCACCAGGTATTGAAAACAGGGGAGGAATTAAGCCAGATGACAACTAGACAGGCTAAACAGGGTCAACTTCTTTCTGGTTATGGCAGTCTAGAAATGCATCTCTGCAAAAGAAAAAGACTTTACTGACAGTAGAAAACATTAGCCTCACTTCAGTTCTTAAAGCAACATGTTAGTGGCCTGCCTGTGAAAATACATACCCATCTTTACCTTTCCTGACAAGTGACTGCAACAAAATTTTCAGCAATTTGTCACATAAGCCAGTGCTCCATCTAGAAACCAGATAAGTCTACTGCCTTGTACCACATAAAAAGGGCCGGAGAGATCTGTGTTACTTTGCTGTTTGGGGTTTTTACTTTTATCTCCTCTTCTTCTTCCCTGGAAAACACCAAGTTATCTGATTCTGCTTTAAGCTTTCCAACAGAAGAAACCCCGGAACATACAAAATAAAACCGACCAAAAACTCCAACACATTAGACACTTCACCACACTACGGAGCTGCAGGCTTGGCTGTGGAGCCTAGACTCCACCACAAGTGACACTCTATAACAATTGATACTGAAGTACTAGGAAAAAAAAAAGAGGAAAAATTGGGAAAAAGAAGGATGAGCAAAACCAGATTAACAAGAGGGAAGCTCAGTACTCAAATTTTCTGTCCTCAGCCCTATTTCATTTATGGGTATATAAAATATCTTAAATTTTCTATGTCAGTAAACTTGTAGGGGAAACATTAAGAGAAATTTTCCACTGACTTAGATTTTGACTATGCCTGACTTTTAAAGAATTCAGCGGTCTCCAGGGGGTAGGATTCCTGTTACATTGAAACATCCCCTGTACCCCTCTGAGTGAAACATCAGGTAATTGTACAAGTTGTATTCATCTAATTAGTCACACTCCCTAACAAAGATACAATTTAGAGTTCAAATGGACATTACACCAACCTCTCTTTACACGCCACTTCACTATATAAACTACAGCAATTAGTTACTTATAATCCCTAGTTCTGAAATCTGTTTTTCACTTGCATCCTCAAGATTAAATTTATTGAACTGTCACACTAATATAAAATGCTAATTTTTAATCTCAGTTGCATCAGGAAGTCATTATTATTTTAATATAGGAAGATTTCATATCCTTGGTCTTTTCACTTCCCAGTACCCGCATAATCTTCATTTCTGTCTAGTATTAGGGTAGCCAGTGGGACACCAATGGATGCATGCCAGCAGTGGTGAAATCCATCAGCTGAAACATATTAATTTTGGAAAGAAACCACTGGGTCAGTTGTCCAAGGCTGCAGTCTTGAGAGTGAAGAACATTGCACAAGCAAAATTTGGAATCCATATTCATCCCTTCTCAATGTGCAGAGAGGAAGAAAGGGCCTATGCCTGAGCAGGAAGAGTCCAACACCAGTTCTTAACACCCAGGTACGATTTGGGAATGTTCTTACAGCAAATTCCTTCCCCAAACTCAACTATATTTTTCACAGGGCCCAAAAGGAAGCAAAATATTAAACTTTTCATGTCACACAAAGAATGAAAAGCAACTCCTGAAGTTGAATTTAATTAGAAGGGGTGTGGAAGAATGCAGCAACCAATACGCAGTTGCCACCAAGGAGGGAGCAGCACCGTTTGTGGTAGTTTGTGTTTCTCTCTGATGTTAGGGTTTAGCTCATAATCCAAAGGGAGGGGCTTTTTCCCTAGCATTAGAGAAATTATGTGGCTCAGAGCTCTGTAGGGAGAACAGTGTGACAGAGGGTATCAGTAACGTTATTTTTGGAGGAATGCTGGAACTCTGGAATAAGTTCAGATCTGCTGGATGCAAGCTAATGGAAACAAATCAGCCCCACAGCCTGTAGTCCACATTGCTTTGTGGTTAGATATAAAACATGCTTTGCACTACAGTACCTTCCCTTACAACAAAGACTAGACTAGAACCTCACAGAACTAAGGTCTGTGAAGGAAACCAATTTAAATATCTCAACACACTAAAATATAGATGAGAATTTATGATTTGTTTCCAGCAGAACAAAGGGTACATATACGATTCTACTGGCTTACCTCAAGCTAATTGCATCCTTCCAAGCCATGCTAAAAGTATACATCCAACTTCTTCCTAGAAGATAAATCAAACCAACCATTATATACGCTTCTGTAGCAGTACTTGGAAACAGGAGGAAACTAATATTCAAGGTCAAAGGCCACAGCCTAGAAGCTTGTCTGCAAGCTGAAGAGGGTGGCGGGGCTCAGCTCCATGTGTGTACAAAAGGGAGAAAGCCAGCAAACAGCCAGCACAGCTCTGAAAATAAGCAGAAACACCAAGCTCTTTGGGGCACAGAACCAATGGGAGGGACAGACTTGGAAAGAGTTTGTTTTGCATTCAGAAACAAAACTATCTACACTCTCCTGCAAGTTTAACACAAGATAATGTGTCATAGCTGATACACAGGGGTTTCTTGTTCTTCTATCAGAAAATACTTCTGCCAACTCCAAATTTCATCCTGCTACCCATCAAATGAAGAAAATTGTGGTTTTTCTTGTAATCTTTCTAATGCCTGGTCCAACTGCAGCCTGTATCCCAATACTTGGCCAACTGTATTAGCTGCTACACAGGCTGAGGAGGAGGACAAAGGTCTTCCCCTGAAGAGCACAGACCTTTGGAACATGAGGACTGAAAGAAATCCAGCAGCACAGTTAACTTAGTTTTACTAAATTTTACCTTACATGCTTTATAACTGCTATAGGAACTGGCATTTACAGATCATTCATTCTGAAGTGGGTGATGGTGGTTCTTCAGATTAAACATTTTGAGATGTTTTATTCCTTATGCTCACTAGTTCCTCGCTAAAAACTAGGATTTGACTTTTCACAATGGTTTATACTGTAAGCCTGAGGGAGGAAAAAAATCCATTTTTCTTTCTGTGCTTCAGTTAAAGAAGGAAATAAGTAACATGAGCCATGAAAGGACTTTGATCCAGAACTAGAGAATGTAAATGCTTTACAGATGCCAAATAAGGATGTTTCCAAAGAAAAAGAAAACAAAGAATTCTCTACCCCAACTCCTCTTCATTTCCAAACAAGGTAATGGAAGAATTTTGTAAGGTTTTGAGTTCTTCAAGAGGTTGTTCTGTTTTTAATAATCACATACATTCATCAGAATAAACAACTGATTGTTTTGACAGGGGCTTATTGTGTTCCTGTGAGGGAAAAAAATAATTTCTTTAGCTCATGAGTGTCTCTTAAAGCCTTACAGCAACTGGAGAGAAATGGTACAGGCAGGAATCCATCCTTTACTGCAGTGACATTGGTGACATTCTAATGACCTGATGGCCATGCTGCCTGCACAATACATCCTGGGGAAGAGCCCAGCACGTGCTGCCACTGGTGGAGCCCTTGGAGAAAGTGCCACAGATAGGAACATCCTGTGGTTGATCTGTTTTATTTCTACTGGATTTTTGGATAGCACATAATCTTGCTCTGGCTTACAAACATCAACATCAGTTCATCTTGCACGTTCTTTATGAAAACCCTGCCTCTGTGGGTAAGAACTGCTGAGAGTCTTCAATAAAAGAAAGATCCAATAGACTAAAATATGAAGCATTTCCAAGTAAATGCTACCTTGCCTTTAAGAAATGAGGATTCCACCCTCTATTTATTTAAGTTGGAACAAGGCATCAGAGAGGAAAGTCATGACTCCAAGATTTGAGTACCTCTGTTGCAGTCTATTCAATCTCCTTTTAAATGGATTTGTCTCTTACTGCAGAAGACCTTCAGAGTTCACACAGTGTGAATATCTGCTCTATGTCGCTAAAAAAAAAAGTGAATTACTCTTTATGTATGCAGAGTACAATAGTTAAAGTTCTTCTGGCATCGTGTATTCTTATACATGTGTTTTGCACAGTATTTTGACTTAGCAATGGATGGAATAAATACTGCTCAGCACACATGCCTGGTTGCCAGATAAAAATCTATAGATGCAGCCCATACAGATGGGCCCAGCACTTGCACAAAGCCTGAAGCACGTTTGTAAAATTCTGCATGAGTGCAGATGTCTTCCTTGATCCTCTTGCAAGATCAGAAGGTTGGGTCAATGGCTGTGCTCCAGATAATGTCACTGTTACCATCTCCAGACATAGCCACAGATACAGCTACAAGAATAAAGCAGGTCAGAAATGAGCTTCTAAGCTTATGGTACAGCTGCCTTACTCCTCTCTAATTCCCTAAATCCCAGAGCACAGTGAGAATGAAAAAGCACCTTGCTGGTAGAAAAACAGTGCCATAAAGCAGCCAGTGTTCAGATCTGGGAGATGAATTTTGGAGTTCAAAAATGTCAAACCTACATGTCTGGGGAATGGCAAGGTGAGAGTTCATTCTGTTCTTCCTCAAAGCAAAACTACGTGAGTGTATCAGGATATGGCTTTTTTTGATTTATACTTCACATTAAGAACAAATTGATGCTTGTACACTGGTACTAATGATTTAATAATGCATTAACATCTTAACTCTGCTGTCCAGCCACGGCAGATTTAGTGACTACCTACAATAAATAATGTTACAAATCATACTCCTATCACACAGCACTTCCTGGCAGGTTTTGCAGTTCCTTTAGCACAGGAAATATATTTCAGTAGCGTATTTTAGTGATTCCATAACTTTTTCTGTTGACTACACAGGAAACTAATTTTCCAAACAGTATGTTACGGACTCAAACCCACTCACGTGGAAGAGGGGAGGAGAACACAGGCAGAGAGGCAGGAAAAGCTGTGTCTGTATTACTGGGATGCTCCCCACTGAACAGTAACATCTTGAACCAGTATGCCAAGTAGGGCAGACTGGTTTAATCACCATGGTCTGCAATTCAGCGAGAGACTCCTTCCTAAGTCCCCCACGTCACACCCCTGATTTGCCAGGAGCTTAAGATAGCTGACAGCAGGCTGTACTCTTCCTTTCCAGCATCAGGACAGATGGCCTCAGCTCACTCCAGCAACTCAGTTTAGCTGCTATGAAAAAAGAAACACTAAGAAGCATTCTTATCTCAGCAATGAGACACAGCCAAGCCCTGGAAAGGAAAGGGAACCTGCCCCCTGAAGGACAGAAAGCATTGTTCTGTCACAGTGAATAGCACCAGCAGGGCTCTCAGAAGGCCTTCTACAGGCAGGCTGCTGGGAAGAATTCACACCCTAAACATGCCTTGAAATAATCTAGCCCAGGTGCAAACAAGTGGTTAAATTTTCAACAGCTACTGAACTACAGTATTTCTTAGTGTTCTTGAATGTTAAAGACAATAAAACAGATCTGCATCACTATCTCTAGAAAGAAGAGGAAGGGACTGCAAGCATGGCTGGCACAGCCTTCCCGACTGTGTACAGCCCAGATGCAGCGTGGCCTCAAGTGACTCTCTCAAGGTTTACAGGGGATTTAGCAGGTCAGTCCTGGCTCACAGACCTCCTGGTCTCCTCAGAGGTCAGATCCTGACACTCATTCCTGCAGGCCCTAAAACCAGCTCTAAGTCCATTGTTCCCAGAGGAAAAAAAATGCCGTCTTTCCACAGAAACATCCAAGTAGAAACTGGGGCTAAAGGGCCAACTTTCAGTGCTGTATCATAGTTAGAAAGAAACAGAAAACCGGCCAAAGTACCGATATCCAATGTGTACACAACATCCAAGAAAACAGCAGATAAAATTAATCATTCACATGCTAAGTATTTTCTTTCCCTCAGAGTGAGGTAACAAGTGTCCTGTGATTTACTGAAAGACCCTCCTGACTCCCCTCAAGATGGTTTCCCAGAACCGGCACTGTGACAATTTCTGCAATGAAGACACAGCAAATACTCTGGCAGAGCAGGAAGTGCCAGTATCCACTACTGTGCTTTAATCTCAATGCACCGCTCCTTCTTTACACCCACACTTGCCCGAATTTAAGCACATAAGTCAAATTTTTGACAACACGCCAGATGTACAAGACAGTTCCACATTTTAACTGTAAATTAAAAGAGCAAAACAGAACTATTTGCTTGTTAAGACCCTTGTTCTACATAACACTGGGATAAGACCTTAAATCTCCATCCTCAAGAAATATATTCGGGGGTAAAAAGGAAAGCAATTGAGCTAAACATAGTGGTAGCTGGTACTTGATTAAGATAGCTGGAGTTTTATTTTGGCTTTAAGCCATATAAAATGGATGGGCTGTAACAAGAAAATGATACAATTAAAGGAAAAAAAAACTGTATGAGTAGAACAATATAAAAATTCAACAGATGAAACATGTTTAAAGTAAAAAGTTAAAAGTACTTGCTCATCAGCTGGGGTGTTAAGAGAGGAACTGAGCAGGACTGAGGATTACTACTTTTACCAATGGGAAAAACTCACTTTCCTGAAATAGGGGAGAATAAATAAAAGGATTGCTTGTGTTTACAGAGATGATTTGCAATGGTAACAGAAGTATTACAATCAGATGCACATTAATTCTTATGGGAGGAAAAAATTAGAATTCCCAGCAGCAAAACTCCAGAGGCAGGTAACAAGGCAGCATCAAGAACTTGAAAGTAGGCAAGAACAGAGGCAAAACCTTTAACAGATGTGTGAGGAAGTTCTTTGATACCTGAACTGCACAGGAAGTCTCAAAACATCTCCCAGATGGCAGTATCTGTATCACACAGGCATCCTGCAATGGCAGCAAGGACCCAGACTGGAGGCCTCTGACAATGGAGAATTCTTTATAGGCCACACTTTGAAAGTGATTAAAAACAACCCAATGAAAACGATGCAATTCAAGGAACTAGTGATACACTCTAAAATGTAAATGTGGTGTGGTTGTGCTTTGGTTTGGTTTTGCCTTTTTGCCTTTTTTTTTATTTTAATCACTGCATACCCTATACTACATAAAAAATGACTGTGGTACATGGCATTACAGTGGCAGGTGGAAGGAAGGAAGCAGAGCAGAGAGATGACAGGCTGTCATGAACTGCAGACTTGCTTTTCTAACATCAACAGAATAATCAAAGTATGAAAACACAGTAACTCCAAGAAGCTTGTACTGCAGGTCTGTCTCCTGACTGAAATGCCCAAGAGCTGCGTCAGCACAGAGAAGTATACAAAGAAACTGTAACTGGCCATAAGAGAAAAAGCAACCTGCACCCAGGAGCACATATATGTTTTTTGACTTGCACATGGGCATGTAAATGCATCTTAACATGGGAAGACAGAATATCTGGGAAGTTATTCTCCCATCTTCAGACAGTGACTCAGAGAAATCTTAATATATATATATAAGCCACATGAATGCTTATGCTTTTACTAACTGTAACTTCTACAAATAGTAAGCAGATGCTATGCATGACAGCATTTGGTAATAAAACACCTCTGTTTCTGTAAATTCTGCACAAGTATCCCACCAAAATCTTACACACAACACAGCAAAATCAAAAAAAACAGAGGGTGGTGATGACTAGCAGGGAAGCACCTTGGACTAAGACAGACTTGCTTAGCAAATCAAAAATCCCAATTGCTTCTTCAGTAGAATACCAGAGTCAGAAAAGATTAGAGAAGTAAGGCAGAGTTTCTTGAATGAATCTTGACCCATTGCTGTCTCAGACCTATGATACTCTGTGTGGAGGTGGCAGGAAATTTCAAACATCATCCTGAAACATAGAATAACCTCAGATAAGAAAAACAGTTTTTGGAAACACACTACCTGATTGAGATAACCAGGCTTGGCAACAACTAGTTGAAAAAAGTATACTTTACCTTAGCACCAACAAATTATAGGAGGTGTTTAACAATGTGTTAGCTCACAGAGACAGAATAACCCACATCAGCAGGCACCTCTAGCCTTAGTTTAGATACTAAACAGGAAGCCCACTTTCTAGATTTAAAAAGTTGCAAGAGAAGCTTCTCAGTGATCACCTCAGAGTCCTCCATGAGTCACATATGCTTTTCTCTTGCCACAGAAAAGCAGGTGACAAAGGGGCCAGTGTTGCGGACCCAGCAACTGGAGAAGTCTCTGTAAACCTGTGCTCCAAAGCACTGCTCCAGCATCACCCAGGCAAACAGCAAAGGCAGTGATCCAGCCTCCTCCTGCAGGAGACTCCAGCTGCACTGGAGTTTGGAACTCTAATGCCAATTACAACTTTGCTGCTGCTGCGTGGGTAGGAAAACAACCCTACAGCTTCTCACAAGGAAGTCATGTTCACCATTTTCAAGAGAAAAAAAACCAAGCTGATTTAAAAAGTGTGCTGTCTCCAATTTTCTAAGCTTTAAATGAGGCCTGTACCTGAAAAAAACTGCACTTGTGTTAAATGGTGACTTGTCATTGCACTTTGTGGATGCCTTACACCAAGTTTAAGTTACCATGGTTACATTTTTCACGAATAATAAATAAATAATAAATATAATACTAAACAGGAGGGAATAAGAAACAATTATGCCTTTGATTTTGCTTTTTAAAAAAATATCAGGTGTTTGTGATATTTATTAAGATACTGACACAATCTGGAGAGGGACTTTGAAGCTGCAGGACTTTTTACAAGGGCATGGAGCGACAGGACAAAGGGGAATGGCTTTTAACTGAAAGAGGGCATCTGTGGAGGTGGTGAGGCACTGGAATATGTTTCCCAGAGAAGTTGTGGATGCCCCAACCCCTCGAAGTGTTCGAGGCTGGATGGAGCTCGGAGGAATCTGGCCTAGTGGAAGATGTCCTTTCCCATGGCAGGGAGACTAGATGATCTTTAAAGTCCCTTCCAACCCAAACCACTCTATGAGTCTATGAGTACCCTGTAACTGGAATGGTATTCCAGCAATATAAACATTAGCATTTGTATACAGATGAATGTTTAATATATATTGAAATGAGTAAAAAATTCACTCACTGAATATTATGTACATTCTAATCCTGTCAAAATGAACTTAGAACCTAAAGCTACAGAAAAGCTCTATCTCAGTAGGGTTTTTAAGTCTAATCTACACATCATTGTCCTAATTCTGTGGAAATGTAAGATACATGTACAGAAACATCTGCAAACTAATGTAAAGAATAATTAAATCATTTTGTATATATTTAACTTACTTTTATTGAGTGAGGAAACAGCTTTTTCTGAAGGTCATTTCTTCGGTCTTAAAAACTGAAACTCAAGCCACCTGGTTTTCATTTCCTGCCATATTCCTTCTGTCTCAGCTGCACACTGTGCTAAAAACAAAGGCTCCATTCTTTAATTGTGAATATCAGACGCCTTTAACCTTCATTCTGTTGTTAGTGCCTTGGAATGTGAAAAAGTTAATATACAATATCCTCTTTTATTAGCTAAAATAATAAATGGCCAGTTGCATTCCTTTTATCAGCTGGGCTCAAGACCTGCAGATCCTTGGAGACTTAGGAGTTCAACGAGACAAAAATGTATGGCTTTCAAAGCAAAATCACTATTTGAACACAGCTCTGCTCTACTGTTTTGGATGACAGGCAGGGATTGAAGGTCACTGTTTCTAAAGTTACCTAAGAAAGGTCCAGAAATAAGTCACCTCAGACCTTGTCACCCTACAGTGGTGAACAGCTGTCACATCTGGTCTCAATCAACGGCCAGGAACCACCAGTGAAGGGAGAGACTGTTCCCAGGCTTGGATCAGGGCTGGTTTTAACAGAAAGCAGTGCTCCAGAACAGCAGGACCAGTGAAAGATGGCATTCTTCAGCAAGAAACACAAGCCCTCACAGGAAATGGGGCACAAGGGGAATGAATGACTTGTACAGCATATTGAAGAATTTTACTGGCCAGCTCAGTGAAGAAGATGGTTGCTAATAAAACATAAAAACATTTGTCTATCAAGGTGACCAAAATGTCACCTACCTCTGAAAGGAACAGATTTCCAGGGAAGAAACATATGTGTAGACTCTGGAGATGATTTTTAAGGCAAACAAGCAAGTAAACAAAATCTCCTTCCACCAAGAAAGCAAGCTTTCATAAAATCCAAAACTCTAATTAAGACCACTAGTAATTGACAGTCACACTAAGTAAGTCACAGTAATTGCTTTGAGATCAATTTCTACAATCTTGGGATAAATAGATCAGGTCCATTAATTTACTCCCTCCTCATTTATCCAGAATTCATAAAACATTTGCTGCTGTTTAGCCTGCAAATAGAACAGCTTATTGATAACTTCCAGAACATCTGGCCTGGGGCTCATGTTAGGAGTGAAGAAGCAGCACTGCTTACCCAGTGGTGTGCTGGATCCCTTAACCAGGCTGCTAGGCAGCCCTTACCAGCCCTACCATGGCTTCCAGGGGTACAGCTGGGAGGGCAGGGCAGGGAGGGCTGCACTTCAAACCACACTGGTCAGGGGAACCACTGAGGGCCAGGGGGAGCAGAAATCTTTCCATTACTACTGGTGAGATTCAAGACAGCATATGGCATCACACTGATGTACACATTTATTCTTTGGATCACAGACTCTCACATTCACCTCTTCCATTTTTATTAAACTGACAAAGAGTGAGATTTTGCAGTTGGTTCACAAATGTACATTAAGTAACAGGCAATCACTTTACTTGCACATCAACACTTCCCACAGTTAGTGAAGAACCAAAATTTGAAAGCTGTTTCCCATCCCACCCCAGTCTATTAGTAATGAGGGTATTCATTACAGCAGCTTAAACTGAGGGAAAATATGTTCCTTAGCTTGGAGAAAAATATGTAGAATTATCAGTGTGATGCAACACTGGCTGAAACTTGATTTCACAACAGTCATTGCACCAAAAGGTTTAAGTGGTCTTAAGTGACAAACTTGTAAAAAGTAACAGAATAGAAACTTGTGCCATGTAATCTCTGGGCATCACATGGCTGTAAAATTGATAAGGAAAACACTCTGGTCTAGTTTGCCTGTGAAGCCAGTAAACAGAATGTATGCCACAGTTGATAACAAACATTCCTAATGATTCCTAGCATTTACTGTTACGAACATTCTCTTTATTACAAACATTCCAAGCTCTTTTGTAACATGTCAGAAGCTCCTTCACAATCAACCATTTTTCAGAGTGGAATTACTTCATTGACAAGAACAAAATGTTGGGAGTCTGGCTAAAAACTGAGGACTCTTACATGCAATTTTACTTTAAAATGATCACATTCATACTTGGCTGCATAATTCTTTGAAATTCGCTCAACAAGTCTCAAAACTTTATTCTGGGCATCAAAATCCTGTTCTTGTGAAAACAACTGCCATTCCTTAAGCCATCTCAGAATCTCTGAAAAAAGGTGAATTAAACTTGACCTTATGTCTGTTAACAACAAGCTGCAAAATACTTTCAGGATTACTTGCAAACCTTTATTTATGAATCTGAACTTGTTAACTCTGCTTCGAGCAGCAGCTCAGGTTGGAAATAAGCTTAGCAGTGTTCCCTCTGGAGGTACACAGAAAAGCCCATCACAGAAAACACAGCACTTCAGCAACCTGGCATCCCATTTCCTTGTCTGGACAGAACACTGTGACAAATTCAACCTGATCCCTAAAATGATTTCACTGTAAGATCAAGAAGTTGAATGTAAAAAGCCACTGAACAGGCTCCATCCCCACTTTGCTTGGCAGAGGAAGAGCCCCTGTAGCTCAGGCTGAGCAAGAAAGACCGGACTATATTTGCACACTGCACTCCCTGGTATTTTCCAAAACAATTAAAATTTGGCAGCCGTGTTTTTCCAGACCCCCTAGACCTGGCCCAGCATGAGGAGCAGAATCAGAGTAAGACTTTTCCAGCAGTGAGTGATTCTCCACACATCCAGGAACTGCTGCAGTTGCAAGGGCAACCAGGAGGACAGGAGGATTTCTCTTCAGTGCTCTCACTGCCACCACTGCTACTGTGCCAAGACATGCAAGGTGAAAGGAAGTCTCACACAGGGGTAAGAGTGCAGCTTTCAGGGCAGCAAATGAGGTGAGAGATGCAGGTTAGAGAGATCCATGGATAAATGAGGTACAAGCAAAATGGGCACAACTGAATCAGAACAGGGGCAGTGAAGGAAGTGTATGTGTGTGAAATGAGATAAGATACAGAAGTATAAGCAATAAAATGCAACTAAAACCAAACATAAAATTGAGGAAACTTTAGATCCTTATCTTCAGCTGCTCTCAGAAAGAAGCTTGGACAAACAAAAAAAAAAGTTTCCCAAACTTGTAAGATTAGCATACCTTAAAGGGTAACTGCTAACCTTGGCTAATTTTAGCTCCATTAGCTCAAGCTGTAAAGGGGCATGGCATCCTTTGATAGACAAGGTTAGGCTGTAAGGAAGTGTAGGTATATACAACCAATGCATCCTTTTTTCCATTAAAAAGGACAAATGGAAAAAATTTGACGAAATCAGAACCCACATTAAGTGGTAAAATATAATATTCTAAACTAGAAAGAGACCAAAGAAGTATGGCTTACATTCCCCTAATTCACTGCCCCTATCCAAATGCATAATTGTAATTAATTTTTAAAAATAGAATAAAATAAAAAAATCACATACCTTTTTTTTTTTTTCCCTTATAGGTGCCTCCACCTCTTTCTGCATGCTGAATGAGCCTGTTCAGGATGATCAACTGTCAGTGAAGCTTCTGTCCACAGAGCTTCTTTTGCAATTCACTGGGAAAGCTAGGAGCTCTATGTAAATCCAGAAAAGGGGTTAGAGGACAACTGGAAAGGAACTTGGTTCCTTTTAAAAGAAAACCTAATTAAGGAAGTTGAGGGGTTGTCTGCTCGTTATTTGTATTTATCAAATATCACACTAATTCTGTGACTAGGTTAACTGTTCAGTTGCCAAGCCATGGCATGTCTCCCATTTTATAAACAAGTAGCAAAATAGCTGATTTTTTTTTGTTCACTTAGCCTGTTTTTCTGCATTAATGGCACAATTAATTATCCATTAAAGGAATTTAAACAGTAGTGATCCAAATCCTTCTATTCATTTTAAACTCCTTGGTCTTTGCTCTCCAGAACCAGAAGCCTGCAGGTGAATACCAACCACCACCTCAGAGTAAAACTTTTCCATTTAATAATGACTTTGGTTTGTACTGGAAAATAAACATGTTTGTCTACATGGATAGATCTCATATCTAGGTAGTTATTTATTTTCCCCAAATTTTCTCCTTAATCTTCCTGTACTGAATAAAACTCAATGTGGTTGCTAAACAACAAAAGCAAAATCCCTTACAAGCTGCTGTAGGCTCCCAGAAAATCCCTTCAGTCTATGATCCAGAGATGGCCTCTTTAGGTAAGAGTTCCACAGATTCACAAAGTCTCAAGAAGGATAAAAATGCTTCCTGATGACTCTGCATATCAAGAACTGCACTTAAATACTGCAACTTCAAATCTGATTTTATATCAGATACTTGGGATAGCAAAACACCCAAATATGAACAACAGTTTTATGTACGATTCTGTTTCATCACACAGTTCTCCTTCCCCTTTCTGTCTTCCTGAGGAAACAAGGGAAACATTCCATCTTCCTCAAAAAGACTTATGAAAGTATTTGAGATTTAAAAGTGATGAGCTTCAAAAATACAAAAATTATAACAATCTGAAGTTGCTCTCCACTTTGAGAAAAATTTTAGTTTCACTTATTCCTAAGAATAATGAATTTGCTGAAGCATATCTTGAAGTCAGGAGCCATCATCCATTCCTACCTGTTTCAGAGCTCTCTTTTGGCTCATCTCTCAAAACTCAGTGCTTTTTTTCAGCCCTTCTCCCTCTCTACTAGCACTGGCTTGGTTCTGTCTTGCAGAACTTCTGAAGCAAGGAAGATGGCAGGCTATCTGTAATACAAACAATGCCATTCAGTGACAAAGCACTAGAAATAGACTAGAATGCATCTTATTCTCAGAGGAAACAGTTCAGCAATAAAGACTTCAACAAGTTGCAGCTGGTTTTTACATAAGTTTTAGACTACAACTCACTGTTGAAAAAAGCCACTTTTCCCCTTTCCTAAGTAGTAGTAGTGCCTTTATTAACAAAAGGCCCCCAAGTTGCTTTTGTGCCATCCCAAACCCCTAACAAAAAATTAGACCTGAAAGGTAGGGTGAAGTTTTCGTATATGCTCAACAGTTAAAGACTCTCACGTTATGTAAAACAGCAGAGAAGTCGGGTAACACCACTGCCCTGAACTTGGCAAGATGGAAATGAATCACTGAAGTCAAGGACTCACAGAACAAGGTGTCTCATAGCCAGCTACTGCCTCCTGTTACCTTACAAACATGGTATAATGTACACTACTACCAAAATCATTTATCCCTGGGTTTTAGGTGGTTTACTGATAGCAAAACCCCTTTTTCTTTGTTGTACACGCACAAAAGGCAAAAGGCAAATGAGAAAATAGAATGTTTTTCTTAGAAACTGCCTCATCTAAGGTCTAAGGTGCTGCGGACTTAACTTTCCTGGCTCTTAAATGGAATTAGAGCACAGCCTATAAATATCTAGCTTTTTAAAAATAATACGATCAATATGTATAATTTTTACAACTGATTTTACACATGCAATTTCCAATAAAACTGCTAACTTCTGAAAAATTAACAAGCCACATCCACCAGGATACTGCATATGAAGCAGTAACAACAAGCAATTAAATACTTTTTCCAAGAAAATAAACCGATACTACTACAACCATCAGCCAGGCTACAGCTACATTATTGAATGACAAAGATACACACATTAACTACAGTTGGTACATTTTTCTTATTTATTCAAAAGCTAGTGGATGACAAAAAGGGTTAAAATGTTTTATACCACCTATTCATTACATAAACAAATACTTAATCCAAAGGGACTTATTTTACAAGCCCCTCTGTCCAAAAACCACACACAAATTAGTTTTTATACACAAATGTTTATTTCGCAAATAAACTTCCCCTTTAAACACAAGGAATGAAATCTAAATCTTCATAAAGATGGATCCAAAACAAAATCCCTCCAGTACTTTGTAATCACTGTTTTGTTGGTCACTACTGGCTTTAACTGTTTAACATCAAAAAACAAGGACATATTTAAAAAATCATGCTACTGGATACCTAGCTCTGCCTCTGACCAGCTCTACACTGATCTCCAAAATTTTAAAATTTTACATCATGAAATCCGAAGCATTTAACTGAACAACAGCTGTGCATTAAACACAAACAACTGAACAAGAAGATTATAAGATGTAATCAAGTTCATAACGAATATAGGTGTTCTTTTCATCATTATAGATTCTTGGGTAATGTGCTATCAGAGCATCCTGTGATCCGATGTAGATTGAATTGTAGATCTTCCAATAAACATCTCTGACTTTTCTGGCAGGGTGAAACAAACCCTAGAAAACAGAACAGAACAAAATGTAATAAAAGCTTGCAGCTCCAATGTTCTTTTATTGAATTTAATCAAGCGTTGCAAAACAAGCATTTAATAAATGGACAGAACATACAAGCTCTAGGAAAAAACAGTTCTATGTAATAACAATATACAAACAGTACTTGCAGGAATATACACTGCAAGAGACTTCCACCTTCCTACTGATGTCAGTATCTTCATGCTGCGGTCCCCACACTGCAAAAGTCTGAAATTTCCTACCTGCAAATTATTACTAAAATGCTGTCACACCGTCTCTACACTGACCTGCATGACTTTAATCCTTGCTCCCCATCTTTTAAGTGAGCTTTACCTCCATAGCCAACACAGCCACTGTCACATGCTATTACACAGAACAGGAGCCTTCAGATTTCACCAGCCCATGCACATTTACAGAAGCTGAACTGCCCTGTGTTGCTCTAGCAGTACCAAGTCTAACCAAAGCACTGTTTATAGTGCTGCACTCTTCTAAACATCTCACTCTTTTTCGTGGCTAATGACAAATCACTACTATTGATCCTATCCTCTCATTTATTTATCTCACTGATTGTCATAACACCTCCCACAGCTAAATTATTCCCCAGCCCTTAGCCCACATCCTCAAAATTTGTGAGATGCTTCCAGTTTAGAAATCAAAGCGCCAGCTTTTAGCCAAGTGATATTCTAAGTTACCTGCTCTTTCTACTTAAGTTCTGTGATGTAATCAGCTATTTCCCTACACCAAATCCTCTTTTTACTGCCTATTTCCACTATTCATGTCCTTGGCACAGAATATTTGTTTAAATAATACTTTGGAGACTAAAAGCCAGTTTTTCCTTTGCTGTAAATCATCTTCAGCTGACTTTATCGTCTCCTGGAAAGAAGTCCTGCCTGACAGCTGCTCTCTGCTGCCCCAGCACACAAGGCCATACCTGTAAACAGTACTGTAACATCCTGCAGGGCCCAATAGCGACTCTGAGGCCCTCCAGAGCCCCCATAACTGCCTGGATGACGTGAGGAGAGGTTTCAAACACATTGGGCCACACGTAATTTAACAAGTGATTAAGAGAATCTTCACAGCCGAACCCATAAACACCAAGGGACATGTGCTGCACCACAGCACTGGCTGTTTGTCTGTGTACAAGATCCCTGCAAAGAGAACAATGGGTATTAATAAATGAGACTTAGAAGCTACATGATTGGACAAGCATACTGTTTGTTTTCACCAACACTTTTTCTTGAAAGCACTAATAACACTTTCAAGCCATACTTACTAACAGCAAGAGGCAGAGTATCAAAAATCAGTAAAGTGAAAAAATATGGGAGTTTTCTGACAAATTACTGCAATCTAACTCCACAGAAGTACCCACAGTAGAAATTATCAAAAGCAGTTTTAATGGAAGAAGTCTCGATTCACTGAAGATGCTTTTATAGTTTTAATCTTCAGAATGGTTAGTAAAATTGGAGCATATATAATCAAAATTGTTTGCAAATAATGGCTTCCAAATTATGCTGGTCACTTAAAGCCTTTAGCAAACAAGGACAATATGCACATTTGCTATCATTCACAATCAGGTATATACTTAAAAATATGACTATGGGTAACTGTACCATAGAAGAAGTGCACTCACCTGTCCATTAAAGCATCTTCAAGCAATGGTGTAACAGCATAAATGTAATCTTTTCCCATCTCTCCAATGTATTCAAACAGGAAAGAAAGAGATTTTAACACACCATTCTGAACATTCAGTTCTGGAACTCTGTATTCATTCATGAGTGCAGGCAGCACTGTGAAAGGTGAGCATGTTTCAGCCACAATAGCAATAGCTACTGTGGTACACACTCTGTTCTGCCTTTCCTGTACTTTCAAGTTGTTTAGCAGCGTGGCCAGTACATCGTGAGGTCTGGAAGAGACAGCATGGACATCCATGTCAATAGATTCAGTGAGGATTTGATAAAATTAGTTAAGCTTCAAAAAAGTGGCAGAGAAACATGGTTTAGCCCTCATAAAAAGTTTACAGAACTAGAAAACAAACTGAACACTAAACATGAAACACTAAACTCTAGAACAGATAAAGGATTTATTTTCATAGCCAACATTTTTTACTTTGTCTAGACTCAGTGTTTTCCTTGCCCTCTGTTCTTCCTCTTTTGAACTCTGGAGGGTAGCAGAGCCACCCCACTATTAGTGAGATCCCAGAGGCAATTACAGACTTGTATAAAAGCAAGTATTGACAGAGACAGGTTATGTCCTGCATGGAGAACAGTTACAGCACTCCTAACTGCTTGCTCTATCTTCATTCAGTCATCAGTCTCTTACAGAACACACAAAGATGGCAGCTGTGCCTCATTCTACAATGTGCTGACTTGGAGCAGGACCTTAGTGGAAACAAACCTTTAAGAATCGATAAAACTAGTGATTTGGTGGGGGGAGGAAAAGAAAAAAAGAGAGAGAAGATAAAATTATTTAAAGGAGAGTTTATGAAAGAATACAAAGAGGGTCTGAATGCACATCACAGTGATTCATGAGACAACAGCTCTTACTCCCAAATAAGACTCTAACCTTATTAGTCAACAAATTTTTTTCAGAAGTGCAATGTCCTATGTGAATCAAGAATACATTCTTGTATTTTTCAAAATTAGTAAAAACCATGTCTCCACATATAAAATGGAGAGAAATTTGAGTATTTCCCACCAGAAAACCAACAATCATCACTATATTTGGTAACTGTGTGAAGAAGTGGACAAGCATAAAACCAACTTACCCAATAGCTTTTGCAATATAACCAAAAGTGTTCACTGTGGCTCTTCTGATAGCTTTCTTGTGAGCTTTTAATAACTCAAGCAGTTCAAAGCAGATCCTCATCCATTCTCTTGCAGAAACATACTCTGCACCTCTGAAAGAGAATAAAGTGAGTTACCTCTTCAGTGACGCTAGAGGTTTTTTAATAAAGCCACAAACTGTAGCACCTATTCATCTGCTATTCACAAAGCTAAGCTTAAGCATTTCCTTTATTAGGTAATTCAACAGCGCGTCTGATAAATATTTCAAGTTTTAGGAACAACTTCAGAAATATCAAGAGATACGACAACAAATACCCAGAAGCCAAAGTTAAGCTTTTGCTACAGTAATTGCCCACAAAAAAGGTTAGATATTTTAACATTACTCAGCTTACCTGTCTGCAATACGCCCAACAAGATCAATACAATTTTCCTGTACTTTCTCATGTCTGTTCTTCAAAATAGGTGTCAACCGTGGCAGCAGGTCTTTGATTGGTGGTGTCATCTTGTGCATACCTATTGAATTCAAAGAGGCACGTTTAGTTTTGTAGTGGTTTTTCTATTTTGCTTTGAACAGATGAGTAATCAATACAAAAAAACCCATACCTATAACATTCACAATAGCCTTAAGCGCTCCAAGTATGCTGCCCAGTACTTCAGGATATTCTTCACCCAGGTACTCATACAAAACAACACCCAAGTGTCCCATCAGTTTTTCCTACAACCAAGTAAAAAGAGTTAGAAGGTCATTTTCCACTCCAATCTCTTTACTATGACCTGCCAGAGCAAACCTGGAAGAGAAGTCCATACCTCTTGACAAGTCTTCATGACAACGGCAGTACGAGAGATCAGGTCAGCGGCCTGCTGCCTGACTTTGGCTGATTTGTTGTTCAAACGCCACAAAACTGTACCACAGATCTGTGGCAAGTAGGGTTTCACTCTTTTGCCTAGAGCATTAACCACTGTGCCAAAACCATTCAGCATCACAGAATCCTGAGAGGAAAAAACAATAAAGGAAAATCAGACAAATAGCAACACTGCATTTTACCTAAACTTACCATAATCTAAAATTGCTTTTAAAATGGTAACATTCCAGAGATGGCTTCTGGATTTCATTGATTAGAGCACTAACACAGAAAAAGGGATTCTAAAAATCTAACTCAGAAGCACACATTTCTGTGTAACAGTGAGAAGGCTTACAATTACAGTGAATGGAATACTCCAACACTAGGCCTTACCTCTGTTGTCTGTTCCTGGAAGGCGTACAAAATACCATCAATGAGCTGTTCTTCCAGTTTGTGATCGATGTCTGCTGCCCCCAGATTTCCCATTATCTTCTCAATTGTTTCCATTACCATCTTTCTGTACTGCTCAGCCTCATCTTTCAGATCATCCACAATTCTAGAAATAATTTCTGCTGCTCCAACTTTATTTGCCAGCTCCACAGTGGTATCAACCAACTGAAATGTTAAATAGGAAAGCATTAAAATTGTGTTTAAAAGTAGTTAAAATCTACTTTCTACATCTTGAAAATAATTTCCCTAGTCTGAAGAAACATATTAAGTCCACTATAAAAAACTAGTTTTAGCTTTAGAAATCATACAGTGTTTTTAAGAACATAAATGGGGTGAACCACCCCACCTTGCAAGAGATGAAGACATTCATAGATGTAAAATGTCATAATAACCCTCTAAGAACCTGAAAATCTTCTTAGCTATACAACTTCTAAATTGCTAGTAAAAACAAAAATCAAGTTTCAGGACACAGACAAAAATAAGTATTTAGCCTGAATAAACATTCTAATTTTCTTCTATTGTAAATAATTTCCCAGCTAAAAAAAACCACCAAAATTACCTGTCTGTAATTTCTTCTGTCCAGTGCCATTCTGTGCTGCCAGAAATGTTTGAAGAAGGGTGGCAAGATTTCTGTTTTAATGTAGTTTGCTTCAACACCATCCGTACCACAACACTGCTTTACCACCTGACAGGAAATAAAAATGCAACAATTTTAATCTGGTGTAGGGTGTGGGTTATTTTTGGTTTTGTTTGGAATTTTTTAATACATATTCAGTATCAATGCAAAACTATCATTGTGACATACCTTCAACACAATTTTTTTCATCTCTTCATCAGGAGACTGGAACTCTCTGATAAGAATCAGCATGACTTCTCTGGTGTAGTAGTTTGCATACTCAGCATCCATGAGTGGAATCAGGTAACCGATCGCCTTCAAAAACGCAGCCAAACCCTATTTAAACGCAAACATGTCTCTAGTAAGTTACAGCAGGTACACATCCATTTCAGTTCAAACTAAAGAAAGTATTTTAGATTTACCTTTCCTCTGTGTTGACGTATACCCTTCCACAAGGGCTTCAGGACAGAATCAAACGACTCAATACCATAGGGAGTGGCTGCCTCAGCCAAAGCAGCAATGGCCAAAGCACTGATGGTGCGAACTTTCTGCTGCTCATCCACCAGCCCTGCAAGACATCAGGGTTTAGTACCACTTCTTGTACTTGTGTCTTAAGGTCAAATTAGCAAAAAGAGACCAGCAGTGTAAAAGGGATTAACTTATTTTCACGAATACTAAACCACTATTAGTCTTTATTCACCTTTCAGAGTCAGCTGAAATGTTTCTCGGTGTCATAGCAACAACAAAACCAGGACCTTACTGCGCCTTACGGAGGTAATGAAAAATTTTCCAGATATAAAGTGGGCAAAAAAAAAAACTTTGTCTGGGAAAGCAGAACTTACCATGTTCAATAATTTCAACCAAGCTCCTGAGATGAGGCAGGATAGCACAACCCATAAGAATGGCAATCTGCTGTACAATCTTGATGCCAGTGTGCCTGGCCTGCCAGGATTTTTTGCTTTTACAGACAGCTTTCAGGAAGGGTAACAGAGAAGGAATGCCCAGAGCAGACGCAACAACGGCAAAGGCTCGAGCTGTTGTATTTCTGACATACTCATCCATGTTATCAATATCAGGTCGCATTGTGGAGATCATTGTTGCCAAACCTGCAGCCTGCAGGACAAAACACAAAACATACCAGTTGGATTTATGAACAGCACAGCTAATGGTTCTGCCATGCCTATAAACATGCAGGTATAGTAAGCTAACTCAGTGCTTTAATAAAGGACGGAGTTTTACCTTAGCCAAGTTTGAAATAATTTCTCTGCCTTCCACTCTAGCATAGTAGTCTTCATCAATCAGCAGTGGTTCAATGACGACAAGGATCTGAAAAAGATAAACAAATTAATATTTCCTTTTATTCATACTTACTATAGTATTTCTAGCACTATTAGAGTCCGTGAAACAGAGATGATTACATTAATTTAAGCTTAAAGCCTTGCAATGATCAGAAAAATTAAATCTATTGCATTGTTTTTTATAGTTCTTAAGTCTCTTAAGGACGTAGCCTGGAGACACTACCTACATCAGGTAAGGTCCTTCCCACCTCCAAATATGCATACATCATATTTACATCATGCCTCAATACTGTACAGCCTACACTCCAATCACACTATAAAAATTTTAAAGTTTGGTTGAAGAAACATAAAAGTGAAATATGTTTTAAAGAGGTGGTATCATCCTCTTCCCATATGCACATAAAATGCAGAAAATGCAAATCAGAGATGAAATAGTAAAATCAAATAGCAAAATGCAAATCAGAGATGAAACAGCAAACTGCAACAGACCTTGTGTACGTATGGTCGGACCAAGTCATCCAACTTGTAAAGAATTCTGTCGATGACTTTGACAAGCAAGTGCCGCTCCTGATCTTCGAGTGTTGGTGACATCAGCAGAGGCAGAATCTGATTGAACAGTGGCCCTGCTCCGAACTCCCGAGCTTTATCAGTAATTTGCCGCAACGCAGCCTGAAGAAAAGCAGAAAACCTGCCAGTTAAACTAAAGAAACAACACTGAACAATCATAAAATAGGTATTAATCAAGTTAAAATGTAACTGACAGCATCCACAGGCTTCCACATACTTGCCCCAACCACCACAAAACTATTTCAAGCAATTTTATGCCGATCTGTTTAAACACAAATGTGTGATGACAAACACTGTGGTGTTAGCGCCCAGGAGTTCAGTTTTCAAGAGAAGCATACTTCTGAGCTAATACTGGCTCCCCATGGAAAACAGCTTCACAACCCTTGTCTGCATCCAGGCAGCTTGGTGCTTGGTCAGCTTAGAGCATCTGCAGAAGAGACTGCTATTAATGCTGCTTAGTGCTTAAGGCCAAAACTTAAACAAGAGCTACACTACATAGCTAATTTAAGGGTAAGCAGCAAAATCCAGAAAGTTACAAAGCCGCGTAAGCAAAACACACTATAAATCCAGATTCTCATAATTGCAAAAAACCCAAAAATTGTACAAGGCCTACACCATTTAGTGACTGACATTACTGTCAAAAGAGCAGCAGTACTAAATTATACTCAATAACAAAAAGCCACACAGATACAGAAGAGGAAGAACAAAAGCACTAAACAGCATGTGCTGTTCTGGCTGAAACTGATTTTCTCTACAGCCCCTCACATGAAGCTGTGTTCTGGATTTCTGCTGGCAACAGTGCTGATACCACAGGGATGTTTAGTTACTGCCAAGCAGGGCTTATACAGAGTCAGGGCCTTTTCTCCCTCTGACCCCACCCTACCACTGAGAATGCTGATTGGCATAAGAAACTGGGAGGGGACACAGCCAGGACAGCTGGCCTAAACTGCCCAAAGGGATGCTCTACATCATATGGCACCACGCTCAGCATACCAGCCAGATGGAAAGCTGGCCAAGAGTCACTGCTAGGGGACTGCCTGGGCATCACTTGGTTGGTGGTGAACAACTGTTTTCCATCTCCACCACTTGTTTTCTTGGGGTTTATTTCTCCTCTTTTTTTGTTGTGGTTGTTACTTTCCTTTACTATTATTATTAATAAATTCTTCTTTTCTCAGTGCACAAGTTTTCTCACTTTTACTCTTCCAATTCTCTCCTTCATCCTACTAAGAGAAGCGAGGGGAGAAGCAAGCAGCTGTGCGGGGCTTAGTTACAGTTGGGTTTAAACCACAACAGATAGCAAAGCTTAGCAGAGAGCTTCAAGAGAATTGCATGGACAACTAAAGCTGAACCTGAAAACAAACACCAATTTTTGAAAAATGAGATTACATAAACGTATCTGACAATTCATCTTACCTTTCGCATGGGAGGTGTGCCATTCTTTATTTTCAGAAGTAATTTCATTATTTTTCTCTCCTTCTGTTCTTCAGGACTCAGAGTAGATTCATCAACATCAACCTACAAATAATTCCAGACAAATAAATGGGCATTGCTACATAATCAAAAGAAACCAGGGAAGTTCAATCAGCATGAGTGAAATCTCCTTTACCAGCAGCTTGTCGAAGTACTGGATATCATCTGGTTTCAGGAATGGCAGGTTGCCAGATGGCTGGTCATTAACACTCTTCATGGTGCGGTCCTCTGTCTGCATGTGGAACCCTGTCATACCCCCCAGGGGCGTTGGAGTCGCTGTGAGCTTCCGAGCAGGAGTACGGATGGGCACGTAACCAGCTGGGGGCGGGAGAACCTGAAGAAGAAAAAACAAAAATTAATTTTAACTTCAACAGGTATAAAACCCATCAAATAAAAAACATTGCTTGAAGGGGATTTGTGTGTTACTGCATACAACAGATCCCATGTTCTCAGCAACACACACTCACCCTGAGAGCTTGTATTTGCACTTATCCTGTACTACCAACAGAAGAAAGAAAGAAGAAAGCTCAGAAGAAAGAAGAAAGCTCACTCCCACTGCTGAGAGCTGGGATAATAAACTGTGAAGTCTCCAAGGATTAAAGAAGTACTTCAATAACTGAATCAACATCGTGTACTTGCTGTCTCAGAATTTGTGACCCTCTTCCATATTTGTCTACATCTGGACTGACAGTTTCTATCAGTCCATACAGAGTACATTTCTGGTCTTGACAGGCATTTCCAGCACTGAGCAGCACAGTAGTGATTTCCCTGTGAGATCACCTTTAGACACCCCTATCTAAGGGATTTACAATAAATCAAATCAAACAAGTCTATACAACCAATACTTAATGTGAAACATTCTGCTTCTGGGGAAAAAAACCAAAAAACAGTAATCCCTGACAGGGATAAAACTTCATCATGGTCTGCTGTATTTTAATCCAGATGATTTACCTTATATCCTTCAGGAAACATAGCATCCAATTCCTCATCAGAAAGTGGTCTGTTTCTCTCATCAATTTCCCTCTCCCAGCGCCAAGCCTGCAGCTGTTCAGGAGTCATGCTCATGATGTGACCTGTATTCAAATTATTTAAAAAAGTATTTTAAAAAAATCCTTTTGTATGCAGAAGCAGATGACTTGTTTACTTAACTTTTAAATGCTCTCCTGAGTCAAAGTTACCATAGCACCTGAACTCTGTAGCCAAATAAGAGATCAAATTTTTCCAGAGACTTTTATCAATTTTTTTACCAACTAAACTGAACAGCAACAGACATGTAACCTTAGTCTCAATTCCTCTCCAGAAATGAGTTGCTGTGGGCTTTGCCACAAAAACAGTAAACAGAGCATACACTGACTGCTTTCATACAGGCAGGAGAGCATGCTGGGCAGAAGTCTGTTTCAAAAGACCATACAAAAGGAAATTCTTCATTCCCATGACACAAAGAGGAGCCTTGGACAAGGGACTGAGCTTACCTGGTGTAGGGGTTGCCATGTTCATAGCTGGGGTACCAATGGGTGTTTTGCCAGGCGTCAGAACAGGAGTGCTGCCACCCATCTGGCTTGCAGGCGTTTCATCCCAGCGTGACTTCCTTTTGCTCGCTCCTGGGGTTGGTGTCTCACCAATGGAGTCACCACCTCTGTCTGTACGAGGTGTCTCAGCCCAGCCACTGCCATGGCCCGGAGTATCTAGGGAAAGATAAACCCAATCTTCTCAGAAAGCTGAACAGTATATACTCCAGCTATACTATCAATATTCAAATTCATTTTCAGTATCAAATTAACAAACAGTAGGCAAAAAGTAAAGACTACTTTGCTGAATATTGAAAAAACCCAGGCTTTACACTAAAAATATCCAACAGAGAAATTTGTTTTACAAAAAAAGTGTCATCTTCTTGCTGAACCTTAGCATCAAAAGATTCTAAAAAAATGAGAACCACTAAGATATTCTAGGAACTGAACAAAGTACTCCATGTACTCCCTTGATAAAAGCATTAGGTAACAAGTGTTTCACTGTTCTCTGACACCAGAGTCAAATTCAAATTAGGAAGGTGAGATGCTTCTCTAACTTGTTTTAATAACAACGTATTAAAAAACCCATAACAATTAAAAAACAACACACACAAACATATTATGAAACGTAATTCAACATGTGGCTTTTTTACTGTGATCTTTATACATTAAAAACCCAACCTGCAGCAGTCATTAGATATGACAAAACTGTGGTTCCATATTTGAGCTGAAATACTTTCATGGATGCCACTTAGGCACAGGCAGAAGCTGATGCTGAGAATTCAGACAAGAACAACTCCCCACATCAACCACTAGATGTCAGAATATAATTACTTTTTGCCTGGATCCGAACTCTGCTTACTTAAGGTGAAAAAACCCAGGACAATTAACCATTCAAAACTTATTATGCACTTCCCAGTTTGCCATAAATACCTCTTTCTGTTTTGGGGGTTTCATCCCATCGATTTTTCCGTGCACTGGAAGTGGCACCTCCATGGCCTGGTGTTGCGTGACCAGGCGTGTCCCGGCCGGGCGTTGCAGCTCCTGCTGGTGTGTGACTGGGAGTTGGATCCCAGATCTTTGAGCCTGGGGTGGCACCTGGAGTTTCGCTACCCTTTGCACGGCCTGGAGTTTCATCCCATCGCAGAGATGGGGTGTGTCCAGGAGTCTGCACAAGACAAAACCGAAAAGTATCAGTATCTCATCCCATACAATAAAAATACTGCTAGCTGTTCTTAAATACAATTAGAAACTTCTGACACTCTAGAGGATTTGCACTGATAATGTCTTCTGTAGACAGCTGATGAGCCCTAGGTCATTACCTCTGCTTGATCCCAACTGGACAATTTTTTAGGTGTAGCACCAGGAGTCTGATCAGCTGTCTGATCCCAACGCCGTTTGCGTTTTGAAGGTGGCTGAGAAGCGGCTCCATTGACGACTTTAAGCTCTCCAGCTTTAGCTTTTTCAGCTAGTTGTTGCCTAATTTCCCTCTGTTCAAAAGCACAAAAACAAAAACGTAAGAATTCTTCAAATTATACCTTCAAAAGAGTTTTTGCAATATCTTTTCATGGTTTTTTTGACATTTTGCTCAAATAACCTACAATTAGCTACTGCTTTCAGTTCAAGGCCACTCTTTTTTCTAATTATTTTACACTGCCAGAGCAGCTGTGTTTGAAGAGCTGTTTTTAAATTAATTTTTCAATAAAAGCCATTCTTACAGCAAATGCACAGAGAATTTTTAAAGCTATCAGTTTCTATCACTGATAGGAATATGCCTTAAGACCATTACCCACCTGTTTCAAATAAGTAACACCTCAGTAAGCTAAAGATGGATGACTCAGAAAATATGTTCACAGGGGCTACATCCCATGACATAAAAAAGCCCTGAAATTCTTATTTTAAATCCTGAGATGATACTGCTAAAACAGCACACTAACAGAGACTGTTTTGCACTTACCAGTGGATCCATAAACAGTAAGACTGCCAAAATTATAAAATAATTCCTCACTTAAGATAAAGTAAATCAATGTTAGAAGTCACTGGAACTACAAGGTCTTGCTCCAATTAGCAAGATGGTACTGTAGGTATCACACAAGAAATCTGTTTATATTACCGACATATTTTTTAACTATTAAAATAAATTTTAAAGCATGCTTTTGGTTTTTCTCCTTTTTTTAATATTTAAAACCAAATGCCAATCTTATACCCAATCTTAGTACTGCAATATCTGCTGTAGGTACTTTATCAAAAGCCTTTTAAAGCCTCCCTGGCTTTCCTATACATAGAGCTCACAAACATCTCTCACATTGAGTAATTCCCAGTTAGTTAGATTTTGTCTCTCCTCCTCTGAAAGAAAATAAGCAAGAGAAAGGCCAAGTTCTACAAAAAACCACCCAGATTAAAATGTATTGAGACTATTTTTCCCTGCATTGCTTAAGTATTACATAGAACAGATGTTTTTTAGAACTTTCATCTTTAAATTCTATTGACTTTTAACATATGAAGAACATGATTTTCCAAAGAAAGGGGCTTTTAAGTCAAGACAAAGTAAAGAGAATTTAGGCTCCCACTTTTGTGACATGCTTTCAAAGGCTGTAACATGAAACTCAGCCCAAGTGGAAAACCTTCCCCTCCACGCACCTCTTCTTTTGTTAAATGCTGTTCACGCATAACATCCATGTATGTTCTGGCATTCATTTTAGGGTCTGGAGTCTTCCCTCCTGCAGAAGAGAACAGCAACAGGAATGGAGCACAATGAGTACAGGATAATCAGAAACTATGGACTTCTACTGTCCTGCTCTAGTATTATATTATTCCATGATCATTTAATTTTACTTTTTGATCGAAATTTTTTTAAATTACATGTATCTTACGTTTATTCAGTTTGCTGATCAATTTAACCTGTTTGAACACAAACATAACTACTGCAGTTTCAAACAAATATTTTTAAGCCGATAAAAATGATAAAATGACAACACAGTTAAGAGTCTTCAGAAGTGATGGGTTCCTGGGTTGCTAATCCGGAATACGTACACTTTCGTGCCTTTGTCTCCATCAGCAGTTCTGACTTCAAGCAGCAGAATAGAAGCCTAGAAAATTATCTCTTTACCATTAGTAACACTTTGGAAAGATATTTATAATCAAAACATTACCTTGTGTAAGCTGTTAAATCCTACTTGTTATCTGACTATAAATAACTATTGCATACCTAAGTAATGTTTAAATTGTTTTATCATAAAGACCCATTTATAAGTTTGACAAATCTGGACATGTCTCACAGACCTTCTAGTGTCATATTGTAACAGGGCTTCATTAAAAATAAAAATAAAACAAAATAAAAAACCCCAAAATACTGTTTGATGACACTTTCCCCCTCTTCTCTTCTCAAGGGACACTTGTGATTGGGAGCTGAATGCAATACAGTACATACACCACCACAACAATACTCACAGGTAATGGGTTTTGTACACCATATGTTCTTTTATGCTTTGTATCTTGCATTAACTGAATTTTTAAATACATTAAAAGAAGCCCAACTTAATAGAAATGAGACTTGTCAAGAAAAACACTTTTCTTTAAGAAAAATGTGCAGATTTGCTATACAAGTGGTATAGCTATTATACTTTAGGGAAAAAAATAAGCTTCTTAAACATTTCTATGCTGAAGATCACTGCCCAATTGGCTGTGTCTTTCTGACACTAGCTTTGATAGGACTTTCCTTTGGAATACTTTTTCACCATAATCTACACAGGATGTGTTGAACTGCACCCTTAAGAATGCAGACAGGACTGGCATATAGCAGTACTGCTGTAGGAAAGAAATTAAGGACAGTTAGTATGGGCCTGTGAATTCTGACAATACATGTTTATATCAATTACAATTAAGCAAGTAAAATAATTAATATCCCTATTAATTCATGCAGGCTGAAATTCTCATTTGTAAAACCTGCAAAATAGCTACTAATTTTAAGCCAACAGGCACCTTATTGCCACACGTGAAACTCACTCACCTGAAGAAAATTTCAGACCCACTAACACCCCTTCTCCTGACTTGCATTCTAAAATTATCAGAACAGACTTGAACTATTAATAGTATCAAAGTCTTATATATGCTTTTGCTTCTTTTAGCTATACCACCTAAAATTTACATAGGATGGTAAGAATTAGGTGCTCTACTAGCATTTCAAAAGCAGTAACCCTGTAAGTCTATATATCGGAATGAAAACTATCAAGGTACTGAATGAATCTGAGCACTCAATACACAAGTTGTTCAAAGTACAACGCACAACCCAAAACGAAATGAAAAGAGAAACCTTTAACCCTTTGTGTTTCTATGGCAATGGCTCATTGACAAGTTTCTTGTCCTTCTACCTGGAAAGAAAACTCGTATTATAAAGATGAAGAATATGGCATCTAAATTTTCAACCAAATCTCTATGAAAAGGGGATGTTTAAAACAAAACTAAGTTTATAAGCATGCCAACAGAAATCAAAGGGCTAAAGACAATTAAATACAAAAATTTCATACAGGGTATAGAAAAGCCAAAATAAATTACCATCTGCAAAAGGATCAAGACGCTCAGGGGAAATTATCATCATCCGCCTGTGCTTTTTGTACTCATCTTCCCGATCCGCAATCTTTTGAGGACGGTGTTCTGCAAAAGGATCATACTAAAAACCAAGAAAGCCTGTTAGTCACACATTTATGAAGACTAATATGAAAAGTGTCTGGTACTGTATTCATTTTCAGTATTATTAAAAATACTTAACTTTTTTTTGCCTCAACTATGTAGGAAATTTCAAAACACTATACTAACTTAAATTTTACTACCATAACTAGAATTTCAGTTTTCTAAACACAGAACTTCTTATGAAATAATCTGATAAAAATTTGGTATTTTAAGAGTTTATTCACTTGTTACCAAAGCATTTCATGCTGTTGACCTTTTACAGAAAAATATTCCAGGAACATATAACTTAGGTGATTACATTTTCCTTAAAAAACGAGAAGTATAAACAATATGAAGTTTCCCAGTTATTTTAATTTAAGCAAGTACTGCATTTCAATTTTTAAAATCTTCGATAGTTTAGTTTCTATATTCATGTTGGCTTTACTTGCACAAGTCCCAATCATTATCACCTTGTGGAATTCCAAACTAACGCAGTAACAAGCTTGCAGCAACATTAAAAAAAACATAGCTCTTTACGTACATCTTTTATTTCTAGAAAACAAAACATGTTATTGACACTTCTTTTCCTCAGTGCTTACAAGAGTATTTCACTGTGCCTTCAATGAAGACGTACCTGTTCAGTAGACTGTGGTATGTCATTAAGCAATGCCACTGGAGCATGGTATCCTGGCTTCTTCTGGCCAAGCAGACTTGTGGAAGGGTAGTCATCATCATCCTGTCAGTAAAGACACGGTGAATTTGTCATACTAGTATTATATTTAGATAAACTAATATCAAATAAACATGCTGTGGTTATAGAAAAGATGCAAATAGACAAGTAGAATAGGTAATTCAAAATTTTAGCAAGCATTCTCATATAGCTTTTCTTATTATTCCCAGACTGGTGAATCAGATAAACCTGCTAATATCACTAAGAAGGCTCAAGTAATCTTCAATATGCTACATTTAACCAAGTATGCTATCTACACTAGTTAGACAAAAAGTCTGTATTTCATATGAGCACTACCATTAGAACCAACCAGTTACCATTAGAACCTAACTAGTTCCCTAGCTGGTGTGTGAGAGCTGGTGCAGAGATATTCAAACTATTTTTCATACAAGTCAGCTATATATGGAACAAGACTTAATAACCCTATAAAAAGGCTTCAGAAACAGTGAAAAATTCAGAGATAGATTCATGTCATCTTGATTCATGTTATCTTGAGTAAGTTATACTTACTCAATCACAATGGCAATAACATGCACTTGCTTTTGCTGTTTCTTCATATCAGTAGTCGGTTTCTATTCAATTATTTACAGCAACCCAAAAGAAAAGCTGCTCATAACTCTATGAAACTTTTTTAGTGAGCCCCAGAACAATGGAAATTTTTAATAAGGCATTCTTAGATGTCTGTAGATGACACAAGTACATCACTAAAAAAACACCACAAGTATCAACTAGTACTAAATTAAACATCTTCCTCATTCTTAAAAACAGAATTCTCTCAGTGTATGATGTAGTTGCCTCTGTACTTGTGATAAGGCCTACAGATCTGAGAGTTCCTGCAACTGAAAATATGGTCCAATGTTTAACATTACCTTCTGTTAATTCCTAATCTTACAAGCAGGATACATAAGAAAAACACAACACAGTGTAAAAACCCTAACCCTAACCCTGGAAGAATTCAGGGCCAGGTTGGAAGTTGCTTTAAGCAACCTGGTCCAGTGAAAGGTGTCCCTGCCCATGGCAAGATGGTTGGAACAAAATTATCTTTAAGGCCCCTTCCAACCCAAATTATTTCATGATTTTGTGCTTTCCACATTAGTTTTACTTGGTCCACTATGGCTTTAATGAAAATTGGTTCTACTTCAAGCAACTGCTACTAAAAGCTACTCAACATCAATTCTAAAATAGTTATACTGCAGGCCCTAAACAAACAAAATAAATAAAATCACTTACATCTTCCAATTCAGTAGCTGCAATAGAAGTGACATATCCAGCAAATCTACTGTCACTGCCGCCATAAATTTCTTGATCATAATATCCTGTGGAATCAAGGCCTACTCCTTGTGCCTCATCAAGAACAGGCTTTTTTCCTTGAATTTCTCGAATTTGTGCTTCGATATCTAGGGTAAAAACACACACAAAGTCTTGTTACACATACATACAAAATACAGCAGTCATGTTACTATGTACAGCACACAGTTTTTTTTGCCCAATCCAAAAGATTATCATTCAAGAAATAAACATATACAACAGGCAAAACTACAAAATCATAATTCGTAAGCTGGTACTCATAAAAGGCTTTTCCTCACATTTTAATATGATCCAGCACAGAGTACTTTGGTATGGCTTAAAGCAAACTATTTAACTCACTGTTACCATGTCTCATCTCCTGACAGAGGTAGCAGAGGAGCTAATTTACACCACAGCAATATTTCTCAACACTACACTAACAAAACCCTTTCACAACAAATGTCATCTTCTCATTAAAAAAAAACCTTTCGCAATGTTATCACCAGTTTTGCTAAATTCAACAATCCTGTTCAAAACAATTACTGCACAGGTTCTCAAAACTGAGATTTAATAAAACAACACTGTATTTGTTTCATAACATATTGCAAAGCTATACTATCTTTGAATAAGAAAATAAAAAACGCAACTCTAATATACCACTGAGTAACAAGTTAATAAAAAAAACCCAAATGTAGGGTTCCCAATGAGCTTTGGAAGCTCAAATGTTATCTACTCATCATCATTCCTGCCTGCACCACCATCTTTGAAGACTACTATTCTTCTGGTTAACAAAACACTCTGCAAATGGGACAAACGGGAGCTTTGTCATTCTTGTGCTGTATCAGGATCTGATTCTAATCAACTCTGCTGGCCATCTCTGACCCCAGAAATTCGCTACTTTCAGAAAGAACATTAACTTCTTAATCCAAAAAACAAGGAACGAAATTAAACCATGCCTTCCTCCCATCTGCTGTAACGCAAGACAAAAGTAAATTACAGTAATCCAACTACCTTCAACAAATGCAACTGCAGGTATATTGAGGCACAGCTGAGTAAAAAGTATTGTTTTCATGTGAATTTTGAGTTAATAGATATGGAAAGACAATTATCCATGTAATGTAAATTTCACTAAATCAAACAATTACTTTAATGGCCAAGAAAAACCCCAAGAGTTTTATTTTATGGCTGCAGGAATATGAAGGATCAGGGATGCAAGGAAGAATTGCATTATATTGTAATTGGACTACAAAGACCCCTTTCAACCTTAATAATTCTGGAATTCACCCTCTCCCATCTGAAATACTATTGCCTGCTGCCTTAACTTAAAGGAAATTTGTTAATTTACAAAAAAGCTACCGGAAATCTTGTTCACGAACAATCTTGAATACTGAGTATTTAATAATTGTTTACTACTGTTGCTCACTTCTCTTTTCAGGATGAATAAACATTACATGTTTTTACCATCAAGCCACCTTGCAAAACACACTACACAAAGTTATGCAACACCTGTTAGGAAACCTGACAAAAAATAAGAATACTTTTTTCCTAAAATGAAGATTATTAGCATTATAATGCAAATTATTGAATCAGAATTTTAAAGTTTAAAATGTCAACACTGCAAACTTCAAGACTTAATGTCACAGCTGGGTCCTTTTCTTATCACAGACTGCCACTAACCAGAAAAAAAAAAAAAAATCAAACTCCAACAAACAACAGCAACCAACCACTAACCCAAAGTAAGCCAAATTATGCCTCCCGTACAAAGGCATGCTCTCTAGAGAGGCAACTCTAACAGAGTTTTACCTGACAAATCTTTGCCATATAGTTACGAGTGAGAAGAGCAGAACTAAGAGTTCACTTAGTCAGAAAGAAACACCGACTTCATGTGAGGCACTGGAAACCTGGCAGCAAATCAGCAACTCCTGCACTGCCCAGTGAGGAAACCCAGCAGAAATGTGTTTCTAAACTCATTAAGAGTCCCAGGCACAGAAGATACACCCTAAAGGCTTACAAGGAGAATCTTGCTCTGGCCACTCAGGGCTTCCACTGAACTTCTGCAGCTTACTAAAGCAGAATAACTTCAGTCACCTCTGCGTTACAGACTCGTGATGCCTTAAGCTCATGAGAAGCTGAAACCTCACAAAAGCCTTACACTGCTGGCCACGAGCACCTCCTGAATCCAGCCTGCGGCTACATCCTGCTCCCTGTAAAATCCTGCACAGCCCAGGGGATTCCTGGGAGTCCAGAACACTCGTTCTCCAATGTGTTAGCTCTGTGAAGCAGCAGAAAGAAACTACTTCCAAATTAGGGCTCTTTCTCTTGCCCTCAGAGGCCTTTGCCTGCCTTCAGAGGCGCTTACAGTGTCCTCTTAAGGTATTCAATTTCTGTGGAACCACGGCATGGCTATAGAGCAAATGAAACCTTCTCCACAGATTTTTTAGTTATTTCTGTTTCTCCCAGAGAGCAGATGAAGCTCCTGATTCCTTTTGCAGCCTGGTGCACTGCAGTACTGGGGCGGAAGGAAGGGAATACCCGGAGCTTCCATCTCTACCAAGGACAACACTCCCAGCACTGAGTGGGTGATGTGAGGGTACAAGCCCCTCATTTCCCTTATTTCCAAAGAGCAGGCACCTCAACAAACACCCTGCCTCTTCAGCAGCACACTAAGGCATGACTGAAACTCCACAGCCCTAACCAACAACTTTAACATGAAAAAAAGATCTTGCCTACAGGATGATCATGCCTTACCATCACCTGTTCACTGAATCAACCTGACCATTCAGCTCCAACACATAACACACCAACAAGTCCCCTGCGCTGCACGACAGGCCATAGAGATTTGCTCGTGCTTGGCCTCCCACCTCTACTATCACCAACGGAGTTAAGTAAAACAGCTGGGGGATTTCTGCAGTGAAAGTGTCAACACAAAAGTATTTTCTTATGGATGGCTCTTACCAACACTTAACATACCAAGGCCTTGTCCTCCAACATTATTTTTTAAACAGCTATATTTCATGAAGAGGGTAGAGGTGTCATTCATAATTGGCCTTCTCCTTTAAATTACAGGGATTACATCTGTTAGCAGGGTAAGGAGCATTCTCATTTTCCTACAGCAAAACCTGCTGGGTCATCTATGCAAAAAAACCCCAAAGTCTATATAGGCTCAACGAACCTTACTGATAGCCACCCTAATTTTTAACTAATACCACACAGCCTCCGGGTAAATGAAGAACTCTAGAGAACCCCATAAAAGCCCTTGAAACAGGAGGCCTGTAGCCACAGGCAGCCTGTGGTTGGAAAGCATCACATATTTAGGTGGAAAACACTATTCTGACATTCGAGATATGCCAGCTAGCTTCCCTGAGCTAACTGGCATTCCCTTGAAAAAGCTCACACCATGTTTAAGAAAGCTCTTTAATAGAAATCAAATTGAAAAAGAGTAATTACAAAGCTTAAAGATACATTGTGCAAAGCAAAGTACTTGTTTAATGGCTAAGTCAAGCAGGACATAATGGAAACTTCACTCACAAACAGAAACAGTAAAGGGAGTAGGAAATAGGGGGAAAAAAAAGATGAGGGGGATAACATTCTACTTATCATTCCTTTTCTGTACTTTATTATTTATATATTTTGGTATTTTAGCAGAAGTAACTTCAACAAGCAGTTGATTTGAAACATACCATAAATGCTAAATATTATTAAAGTCAACACACGTGAATTCAAAGTCTCTAAACATCTAGCTCACAGAGAGGCTTTCTCTAACTATGTGCTCTGCTACCACACATGCAGTTCTACTCTAAACATTAAAAAAGGAAAGAAGACCCTGTGCTGGAGAGGTATTTTACAGGGTAAACAGGTTCTGTGTTTTCATGTCTTATCATATTCGTGCACATTTAGCTTGCCCTTGCACGGCTTCGTTTTTAGCTACTTTAGCACTCTTACACATGTTAGATCTATTATGTTTGAAGATCTCTGCTCTTTTCTCAGCAAGAAAAAAAAATAAATTTAAAACGACCTTCAACAGCATTGAAAGCTCACACATTTATTGAGGCTTTATAAGCTGCACTTGAAACTTCACTTTTCAGCCTCAGAGCTCCCCTTTAACTATGTAGCTGACACAAAGTCCAACTCTTCTGATGCTTCTTTCAAGCTGTATATTGAACAAACCAATGAGTAAGTATTTAACAAATGGTACAGATATATTAAAAATATTTTATGATTTAGTAACAACTCAATTTGAAAGATTAGTGAGGAACTGAAAAAAGACAGGCTAGAACTTGGAAGCAAAATAATCAAGCTGCTCAGCTAATGCCTCCATGCTGGGAAAGACCCTTACATGATCATACCCTGTTACACATATTTTTTATTTAACTACCTTAAAACCTGTTCTGATACAACTCTAATCGAAACACAAGCAACTGGAAGCACATCAATGTCTTCACTGAAGTCAGTGCATCACCATTTGCCACAATAAATAAGCAATTTCAGCTCGGGGAAAAAAAAAAAAAGAAAAAAAAAAGAAAAAAGAAACAACCAAACCTCAACAATTCTACTATTTTTATGACAAGAATCTCTTTAGGTAGTAGGAGAGGCAGAGCACTGTGATAGTACCCAAGTGAGTATTGCCTATCTCACACAACCCTTATGCATGTCACAGCATGTAAACAAAGGACAAGACAATTTCTGTAATTATACCAAAATACTCTAGAAATCTTAAAAAAAAAAATTAAATTTTTAAAAAGTAAGCACAACAGTTTAAGCTTTTCTTCGTCCCTAAGCTCAATTAGGTCTGCAGTGTTAAACACTACATTAACCCCACTTCCACGGGAGATGATGGCTTTTTGAAAAGCTTTTTCAGTGCAAAACTGAAAAAAAAATAAAAATACTAAAAGACGATGAATGCCTGAGCGCCCTCACAGTGCACAACCACCATCCAGGGATGGTTTTCGCCCAGTGAATTACGCACATAAATTAAAACAAAATACAGCAGAACACACATCGTACACAGAAACACAAGTGAAAAACCTCGAAGCAAAAACGCAGCAGCAGTGAAATTCTACAAATTATTTTCCGGGGCCTGAAAATACTTGAGCGCAGGGCAAGCGGCAGCCAATGCCCACAAAGAGCGCTTCGATTCCCACTGAGAAGAGCAGAGGAGCAGCGCACACGGCGCCTTCGGGAAGAGCAGCCCGCCTGGGAGAGCGCTCGGCCGCTCAATGGCCCAGGGAGCCGCTTCCCGACGCCAACAGCCGGCCGCAGGAAGCCTGTGTAAAATGGCAGCTCGAACGCTCCACGCCTCGCCAGCTTTCCCCTCCTTCGGGGCACTTTTCTCAGCAAGCACCGCGGCGGCTCAGGATCGGCCGGGGCCGCGCCGGCTTGCAGCGGGCGACACCCGCTCTCCCGGCCCCTGCAGCCCTGTTTAGCGAGGCCAAAGGGCTCGGCAGGGGAAGGAACGCGCGCTGCTGGCATTTCTGACGCGGAACTCGCACCAGCACCGCGGCGTTCGCACAACGCACCGGCCGAGGATCGATGGGCGGACGGAGACCGGGGCGGGGAATTCTGCGACCGAGCTCCCCCGCACAGGCCCGGCCGCCGCTCCGTCCCACGCCAGCACGGCGAGAGCTCCCCCTCATGCCCGTCCCCCGCCCGGCCCGGTGGTGACGAGCGCAGCCGCCATTACACACAGGCCCTGCCCGCCCGGCCCCCGCCCGACGAGCCGCGCCTGACGCTGCCCGGAGCCGGGGAGCAACACGAGCAGCGAGCGATGTCCAAACGAGACGCGGGCGGGCGCGGATACGGGGCCTTCCGAGCTATTTTTACCTTCGTGGGTCTTGGCGATCTTCGCCATTTTGTGCAGCGCCAACGACGCCGAGGCGGAACTGGCGCAGCCCCGCCGCTTCCGCCACACGGGGCCGCCACAGCCCGCAGCGCGCAGGCGCGGCCGCGTCCCGCGGGTCGGGGACCAGGCCCCGCCCACCGCCTGATGGACGGCGCGCCCAGCCAATGGCCGTGCGGGGATGGGGGGGCGCGCGCGCTGAGCCCGGCCCGTCGTGAGGGAACTTCCGGTGAGGGTGGGAGGGAATGGAGGAGCCAAGTATGGGACGAATTGCTGAAAACTTCCTCCCACAGCCACTGAGGGGTGGCCCCCTGGAAATTGGGTGCTCAGCGCTGTTTGCCAAACTGCCTGACGTGTGTTTCATCTGGTCAGGGTAACTGGCTCAGTGCCAACAGGCGGATCGCTAGATATCAGAATAAAGCAGGTATATGTTTATGCTACAAGATGGGGGTTTAGCGGATTCCAGCGCTTCAGGCAGGTCAAGTCTGTTCAATATTTTGGTAAGGGCTCGAAAGAGGGAAGGGTCGCTGTGTTTACGAAATTGGCAGATGACACCAAACTGGCAGGTGGAAGAAGGAATTGAGAATCATCTGACATTGATTCATACATTAAATAATCTAAGATCACGGAGGTAAGCTTCAACAACAAAAAGCTGAAGTTACTACATATTGAAATTTTAAGTCACTATATGAATTCAAAGTGGCAAAAATAGTCAGAAACGGATGACATGGGAAATTAAAGCTATACGACTGTCTGTAGCAATATGCTGCTGCAGTGGAATTAAGTCTTACTCCAGGCCATTAAAAATTGTGCTGCATACAAAACCTGGAAAGCAATCGTCTCACTTTTTACTTAGTTCAGTCAAAGCCACTGATGGCATTCAACAGAGATTTTGGCAAAGTCAGTGTAGTCTAGAAGAGAGGAGGAACATTCAGATGTTTATGAACATGACCTAGGTGGGGATGTAAACAAATTGTTTAGCTGTTCTGCAATAACTGACTTCGCACCACTTCCACATTTCATTTGGGAATTACTAACTTTTCCCCCCATTCTGTTGGTGTGATATACACACATTTCAGCATTACTGTCTGTTGTATACCTGATAACTGACTAGGATCGATTCTGTCCACGTGCAAAGCCCTGGGAACTCTCCCCTACAGTCAAGTGTTGTGAACAAGCTAGTTTTTCATTGTCTCAACTTTTAGTAATAGTAAAACACCAAGGCTGGCTATGCAGCCTAGGTACAAAGTCCATGATTGCTTAATGATACAGCACATCAATGATATTTCATAACACAGTGTAATATGTAAACTTCTATAGTTCATTTATTATCATGTGGTTTTATTGTGCACCTGCTAAGTCCCTGATCTCCTCAGATGCCTTTACAACAAGTGAAGTTACCTTGAGAACTTTCCATCGGGTAAAATGCATAAACTCTTTCTGAAAAAGGTGACAAATGCATGATGGCAAAACCCATATTGACTCTTCACCAATCACTCCCCTTATGAAAGCTGGTAGTTCACATTATGGCTTTTTGAGGGTTGTCTTAAAGGAAACAATGTGAAGCTCATGTTTTTGTGTTAAAATGTGTATTTGATTGACCAACCGATCTAAAGATCAGTCAGTCTTTGCTTTGTGTTGATTGGTTTGCAGGAGTTTGCTGAACAGTTCTGCTTTTAATAATTTACTAACTAGATGTACCCAAATGTTAAGAGTGACTGCCACTTGAAGGTGCAGAAAGTCTGTTCTTTATTCTCAGTGTTAGTAAACTCACGTTGTGCATTTCTAGAAAGATGCCCTTGCACGTACTCATGGGCTACAAAAGGACATATTTCTCATGCTGCCCAGGGACATGTGACAGTAAGGTTGAGGCAAACTAATTCCCTACTGCAAGAATTTAATGCATGTAACTATTTTAAGTAAATGTCACATGCTCAGATTGGCTCTGAAGATCAATTTGCAGTAACTTTCTCTCCTCTCTTCAGCCTGACTTGCAGCTTATGTTAAGCAGAACAGTTACAATATTACATTTCTTCTGTTATTAAGCAGACCTGAGCCAGGGACGAGGTCCCAAGGTACGCTTTAAAGTAATCATTCTGGAATGTGTCATTTCACACATAAAAGGGACTTAGGTGTTGTGAGTGCTAACAGAAATTGTGCTGTGATGAAACAATGAGAAAACTGCCTTTTGCTTGTGTCTCTTCCCTGCTTTTCCACCAAATTCTGTATGCTACCCTGGGTTCGTTTTGGCTGCCTGTCAAATCCCTGAATATGTACTTTTGCCTCCTGGACATGAACTCCATCACACAGCTTCCACAGGATACAGACAGGGCTGTTACTTTGTGCTTTACCAGCCCTGCTGAGTTCCCATCCCTTTCCCCCACACACAAGTGAACGCAGAGTTCACAGAGATTCCTGGATGGATTGGGAACAGATTGGATTGGATTTAAGAGCCCTCAGGCTTTGCAGATGTGGGATCATACCTAGGTAACAGACCTTCAAGGTCCCGCTTTATGTAAGATTCAGGTCCAATTTCACGGGCAGCTTAAGCTGTCACTAGCTGGCACTGCTGCTGAAAGAAGTATCCAGACTCCTTGCCTGTCCTTGCCTGACCCCATCTGTGGTGCCAGCAGAAGTTTCTGGCACTGGTTCACTCAAAGAAGGCAGGCTTTTGACTACATCCTTGTGCTGCTTCTTCCAAAAGTAACTTTGTATTTGTATTAACTTTTCCCCCCACCCGCCCCTGTAAAGAGCTGTACAATGAGCTGACATGATGCAAAAAGCTACAAACCAGGCTAAACTCCTAGTCCTGCATTCTGCCCAGGTCGGTGCTTAGCTTCAGGTGCCAGGGACAGATCACTGGCATTCATGAGTCTATTAAAGATAAGGGCAGAAGTTCTTAAAACAAAGAGAGGAAATATTTACCTGCAGCAGCTGATTCAACTCTGTAGAAACTTCTCAAACAATATAAGCAAGAAAAAATAGCAAGAAAAATATGAGCAAAAAAAGAGATCTCTTCCAGTCCTATTTTTGTTTCTGATCTCAAGAAGAAATAACGTAGCAAGTGTGGTGGGAATAGAGTATAAGAAATGTGTAAAAAGCAGCTTTACCCCCAAAGAGTTGCAGCCAGGCCAATTATCCAAGATCAGAACAGGCTTGGCTCACAGCTGTAACCAATAAGGAAGAGCAGTCCTGTAAGACAGGGAGAACTGGGACCTAGAGTCAGTTGCTGTCTGGGCTTTGAAGAAGAAGGAGCAGTGTTGAGAAGAACTATCCATGAGATATCACTGAGAAGGTATGGGACTCTTGCAATAAGATAACAACACTCTTACATTGAGAACACAACAAGAAAGGATCCTTTTGGTCACTGGAAAGCCAGTGAGTTAAAAACATGCATTGGAAGATAAGCTTTTTGGAGGATTTCAAATGAGGGCTGCTTTGTGTTCTGCAGGATGTGCATAACCTGAGCACAAACCATTTGTGTCACTGCCTGTAAGGGTGGGCTGAGGAACATAAATTAAAGATGGGATGGGACTGTCACCTGTGCTCCCGCCGTCCTGTGGGCTCCCCTGAGGGAGTCTCAGGATGTTTTTGTAGATTTTCTGCCAAGAGGACCCAGGCGTCAGGCCCTGTGTCCCCGCTGGCAGGGAGCTTGGGTAAGAGCTGCTGCAGACACGGCCCTCCCCACACAGCAATCCTCCCCCAGCCTGCCTGAGCTGAGCCCATGGTTTGGTGCAGATCATGTTCTTCCTGAGCAGTTTAATAAGTACATACAGTACTACTTTGGAAGTGGGACAGAATAAGAACAGAGCAGCTGGATTTCAAAACTGGCTGTGAGCAAATATGCACTGAGATTTAAACATTTTTTGGATTTTTTGGTGCACTAAGATTTAAACATTTTTTGGATTTTTTGGTCCACCTAAGCCTTATGAAGATTGAACAATTTTAATCCTTTTGACAACATGTTTACAGCCAAATACGTCAATTATTACAAACACCAAGTTCACTGGTGCTATATGAAATATAAGAAAATTTCTGTGATTTTATATCCTGATTAATCATCTATGTTTGTAGATCATTTTTCCCAGCCTATGTGTATCATTGTGATGTATCTTGAGATCTTTCAAAGGCAAGTATTATTCAGAACTCATTTATAAACAGGAACACAATGGCTATATTTTTGCTTTCCTCAGCATATCTCTGGCTGCCTAAGGAGCATATTAAACCAGCTGCTCTTTTCACGTATCTGTAGGAACAGAGCTGAATAAAAAATAGCCCTTTTTACACTGAAAGGTGTCATTAAAATTATTGTTTTTAATATTATAAACCTCATAATGAGAATTTAAACCTAAATGGTAGTGTTATAAAAAATAACATTTAGAAAAAAACCCAACCTGTGTGGTCCTACAGTACATCTCTTTCTGGTGTATCAGAAATGTCTTGCATCCCTCTGGTGTTAAGGATTAATTTGGGCCACTCGTCCCTGTCAAAGTTAGTAAATGCAGCTCTCTCTTCCAGCAACAGGTATCAAGCAAGGTTTTAGAACTTTAATCCTGAGCCTACCAAGAGAAAAGAAACGGCAAAAACCCCTCTAAACGCCTTCAGAATCAATCACCTTGAACTTCCCAATGCCTGACTCTTCAAATATTCTAAACACTGAAAGACATCAGTGTTTGTAAGAGGTAACTCCTGATCCCCTGAGCAAGCTGGAAGGACAGACACAGAATCCAGCAAATGACAGCAGCACTCGTGGAAGTTGCAAAACACACAGCTGAGGTTAGTGATAAGGGTTAGAGGAGAGGAGGACACCAGAGGACTGGGGCTTTGTTTGTGTTTCTGGCTTTGCAGTTTGCTTTTCACCTGCACAAGAGAATGTGGGGTTTTACTGATTTCTGTTTCTCATCAAGTTAATGAGACATGCCGCAGGACACTTATCTGAAAGCACCCTACCCTGAGGTGGCAAAGTAAAAGCTGCTCCATTGAGTCTGTCATCCAAATTGGTGGTGTGCTTGTTTAATGATGAGTGGTTTTGCTAATGGCAGGGATGCTGGGATAATTAAAAGGATCAATTTTCTGAAGAGGATGTTGTAGTTTTATGTAATTGAACTGTTATTTTATTTTTGTCCAGAATCACTTCTTAATGCATTCAGCATTCAACAGTTTTAACTAAAATTGCTTCATTTACATTGTAAATAGATGGGGATGGGTTCCTCCAGTAGTGAAGGGACATTGCTGGCAATATATCCAGGCTGGTTTTCTGGCACATACAGCCCTGATGCGAGTCAAGTTCAGGATGTGAAAATACCAGTCCTAGTTCAAGATCCCAGTCAAGATATACCTGGTACTACGTTAAAAAATGCCTGGCATCCCAGACAAGTCTATCTGGTACTACATTAAAAAAAAAAAAAAAAAAAAAAAAAAAAAGCCAACCCAAACTATTTAAACAGTAGGTCTCCAATAGCAGAGTAATTGTAACACACGCTTTCCTCGAGAGAGGCTGTGTTTGAAAGGTGAGTTACGAGAAGGCGTTAATTAATGATTTCTTTGTCTAAAGTTGTGGTCAAACAGTGCTCTGTGATTGCAGACGGGTCTGTGGCCCCGCTGTGAAGCGGCTGCTGGCTGTAACCCTGAGCACGCGCCAAGCAGAGGCGGGACAAGCACCAGCGACTCCTCCCGCGGACCCGCCGGGTCAGGCGCTCTGCGGGGGATGGGACGGGGACAGACACGGGGACAGACATGGGGACGGACACGCGGACGGACACGGGGACGAAGCCGCTCCCGCCCTCAGTGGGGGCGCCCCCCGCGCTCAAGCCCAATTATGGCCGCGCGCGGGGCTCGCGCGCCGCCGGGCCAATCAGGCTGAGCGCCGCGGCCGCGCGCGCCGTCCCGTGACCGCGCGCCCCCGCAGGCAGGGCGGGCCGGCCCCGCGCCGCGACACGGGCGACAGGCGGCGACAGCAGCGCGGCCGGGATGGCGCGGAGCGGCGCGGCGCTCGGCAGGGCGCTGGCCGGAGGGGCCGCCGCCAGGTACGCGGGGCGAGGCGCGGATACCGCGGGTGTGACAGAGAGGGGCCGGTTTCCCGGTTAGAAACTCGCCTCCTCTTTGCTCGAAACAGTGGCAGAGTTGTCAAAGCGATTGTTGAGCGATCCGTCAAAGGATTTCAGAACTGAGGAAGCGCCCGGATGTTTTCCCGCTTCAGATAATGCAACAAGTTCCTTTTCACCAGAGCATGTGTAAGGCTGGCTGCAACAGCTTGAGAAAATCAATATGCTTTGGTGAAGAGTTAACCTTTCATCTGAAAGAAAAAAGAGCAAGCAGATGAGAGATTGCAATTTGAAAATCTTAGTATAAAAGGTTCACCTGTTACCACTGTTGTGGCAGTGTTGCTGTTCCTTTATCAAACTTTGTCATCCTCATAAAAACTGTCAAAAAGTGAAACAGAGATTATTTCATGCAGCCATTTGACAGAACTGTTAACTGTGCAGTGGTAAAACGTAGCATTGGACCACATTTTTTATTGTATATTCTATGTGGTATAATCTTACCGTTGTGTCTGCAATATTAAATTTGTTCAGTCCTGGTCAACAAAATGGCTGTTTTAAAGAGTAATTTATTAGAGTCTCCAGGGCAAAATCAATTGCTGGAAGGGTGTTTGGTATAAGGAAACCCATTAAGCAACTGCTTGCAAACTCAGTTTAAAAATGTTTCTAGTGGAAGCTGCAGGGATCTTAGCAACTGGTTTTAAGCGAGCACAAGCTGGATCAAACACAGTGCTGTGCTACCTGCAGCCTTGGAGCTGGGGACACTTCACTCCTGCAAGTGTCCCCGGAATGCACTCTGTACCTGCTGCCGGCTCGGCAGAGCCTCTCTGTGCTCAGTAGCAGGCTTCAAGGGCTCAGGTGGTAAATTAGTCTCGTGTGCTTATTCAGACTGAGATGCTAATGAGGACGCTTGCTGGTACACTCATTTTTTGGGATTCAAACAGCTGTTGGCAAAGAATTTGAATGGGATCACCTCGTGTTTCACAGACTGTAAAGTCAGATGTCACTAACCTGATGAAAGTTAAGGGTACAGTAAACACATTTGCCCTGGCATGCTCCTTGCACTAATTTCAGTGTTTACACTGAGGAGTTAAGAGAGCCATTTTTTCAAAAAAGTTAATCTTCAGGCTTAGAAAATTGTGTAGTTATAAAAAAAAAAATTTAAAAATCACATAATGTGGATCACTTACACGTGCATGTCATACTCCAGAAATGCTTCCTTTTCAGGTCATGGGAGTTGGGTGGTGCCGTGATCAGTCCTCAAGTGCTCAGGGAGGAAGCAGTGAGGAGCAGGAATGAGTGGAGATGGTTCTGTCACTGGCAGGGGATAATTACAGAGGTGGCAGGTGTGTCTGAATTCTAGACAGGGCTTGGTTTTTCTTCAGTGGCCCAGGTCAGCTTCACAAAAATGCATGACAGTCCATGGAAAGCAAGGGATTTCTTAGAGATCTCCTTTCCTGAGGACCCAGCCCAGCACATTCTCACAGCATCTGTTCTTCAGATAAAATTGGGAGAGGGATGGAGTCTCACCATCTTGTTAGCATTACAGCCTCTTAACCTTGCCTTCCTCGAGTGGCAAGGACACAGTCTTTCAGCAGCTGAGAGATTATTTGTAGGGATTGTTTTTCAGCCCTGTGGCTGAAACAAGTTTAGATAAAACTGCATGAAACAATGGACTGGCACAGCATTACAGTAAAAAACAAACCAAGGGACAAACCCTGGTGACTGGTTTGGACTGTGTCCTGTACATAGCCCCAGATAATGGAATTTAAATCAGCTGTGCAGAATGAGGTCTGCTCTAAACATTTGAACACCTTCTGTGAATCTGGTTGAGGCAGCTACAATGTTACTGGCACTCTTCCAGCATTCCTGTCAAAGCTTTTCCTTCGCAGTCTTGTAAGGTCTGTCTGGAAAAAAACAGACTTTGTCCACGTCCCTTGAGATACTGTTACAAACATTTGCAGAGTTGTCTAAAGGCTTTTAAAGTGGACCCATCCTTTCTTAATTTTGACACAATACTTCTGTCCCATTTTAGTTTCTTTTCAACTGCAGTGATTACAGTGTGTTTTCAGGCATCATGTTTCATATCCCAGTTGCATAGTTGGTTTTTAAAAAGTCTGCACAGATTGTTTCTAACCAGCTGCTAATGATGATTATTTTCCTCTAAACTCTACCACTTTGTTATTTACCTGACTCCTAATACAGTGACCATATAAGCTGATGGGCTCAGTCATGGGTGGCTGTATTTCATTAGAATTCTAAATTATGCTGATTTTTAAAGAACATATTGCTAATTTTAATTAAGTTTAATTCAAAATTGGTAACTAATTTGCTGACTAATTTGGTGTTTGGTAAAAAAAAAAAAGAAAAAAAAAAAAAAGAAAAAGGGCATCGACCTGTTCACTGTGTCTAAAAAAACCAACAAAACAACCAACCAAACCCCAAAGAAGCCTAGTTCTAAGTACAAGAGGTTGGCTCAATTTTTAACCACGTGAATCCAGAAGTATAGTCCTGATTATATAGTTAGAGGAAGATCAGTAAAAGACCTGGGTTACTCGATAGCTTATGTTTGTAGAGTCACTGTGGGCAAATAGTGGCATTTTTATGTTCCTGGTGCTAAAATTCAGAGTTTCTGAGGCAGCATTTTGCATCTTGACTGACCTGATCGGAGCAAAATCAGTGATTTAGCAGAACTGTTACACACGGTGAATACTTGTTAGATTTTACTGTAGATGTTCACTGAAAACACCGAGGTGCAATCTTAGAGATACTAGTACTTTTAAAGGTAATTTGTTAAGTTTTACTTCTGAAAACTCTGCATCCAAGGTTCTGGTGATATTTTCTGAAGGAAATGTTGAAAGCTGGGTAAGCAAAGCACCTCCTGAAAGACTTTCAAAATGAAATTGTCCTTTTAAGAGAAGGGTGGCAGCAGAGGGATCATAGCAGAGTTCAGCTTTCTGTTTCCAAGTGAAACCTTCTCTACTTTGTGTATTCCAAAAGGGTAAAGTATTGCAAATCATGCCTCGTTTTTGCTATTAAGAAAGCCTGTTCTGCAGACTAAGTGCGTGTGAGACTTGAACTCAAGCTGCCATGCAGCCAGTGGTTAATGAGGCCCTTTGTATTTCACTCTGCCAGTTACTGCTGTCCTGACTGGGGGCTATTTTTAGTTTCTCTTAGGGGAAAAAAAAGTGCCCCTTGTGTTTTTGACAGTTGATATTGTTACAAGCCTTCGTCTTTCTATCTGGCTGACATTTTCTGTAATGTTATACAAAAGACTGTTTGTCTTACCTGAATGCATTGTTATCTGTTTTGCTGATATCAAACACATCTAAAAGCATTTTCCCTGTTTCAGGCACTTGACTTCTTGTGGCATTCTGATGACCAGAACTTCTCCTTTGCAAGTACCTGTAATGAGGCATACTTTTTCAAGAAATTTCTTCAATGTTGCCGCACCACTAATAAATAAAAGAAAAGAATATTCTGAAAGAAGAATTATAGGGTTGGTATAAACCTGTGGAAAGATGATTTAAATGCTTATTGATTTTGTATTTGCTGTAATTAATCCAAAACACCAGTAGTTCAAAAGACTGAGTGTCCCTGAAGACACATGTCCCTAAGACTCTGGGAACCTAGAAAGCAGTTTTGACTTTCAGAATTTGTAGAGATGAGGTTTACCAGTCTGAAAGTTAATATAAAAAAAAGTAGGAACCCAAAGCCCTTGGCCCATAGCAGGAAACAGCAGAAATAACTGTTCCATTCCATGACAAAACAAAACCAACCTTGAAATGCAGTAATACGCTAAGAATTTCATCTAGTAAAATGTGAATAAATCAACAGGTGTGAAAACCCTGTTCCATTCACTCCCAAACACATGCTAATGTTTGCACTTACATTATATTATAGTTCTCAAGATTTTCTTATTTCTTTAAAAGAAGAAAAATAGCTAGTTCTGTGATGAAGAAACATCACACATTAAAAGATTTTGAAACCTTGTTTGCCTTAGAGCTAGTTCATTCAATGATACTGGCATCTGCCCCCAGTTTCTGGTCCACAAGAGTATGAACTGTTTATTAGCACTTTTTTTTTACTATACTTAACATTCCTTTTTGTGATAGTTCTTGAACTGCAGCAGATCTTGCCTAGCCACTTAAAAAGGGCCTTTGTCCAATAGTCCTCACTGCTAAGTACTGTTGAACATATGCTTCATTTTAAAGAAAATTAAGCACACGCTTAATCCCATCTGTTTCAGAGTCAGAATGAAAAATTAAAAACTATAGCTATGTAATACTTTGCCGTGTTACAGCAGAATCAGCTAAAATGTTGCCTCAATAGTGTTTCATCTGATTTCAATATCCTGCCTGAGCAGGGGTGTTGGACAAAATGAGGTCCAGAGGTCCCTTCCAACATCAGCCATTCTGTGATGCTGGAAGGTTTTTCCATTCCATCTGGTTTTTTAATTAAGCTTTTTTATTAGGGCTCAAATAAGGAAGGTGGTGCTCCTCTGTTTAAAGCTTATGAAATATAGCACTTGAGTTTTGGTACACCTTGTCTTGGGAGCCATGAAGTGTGGATTTTTTAAAATTTTTTTGGGGGGAGATGTCCAACATCTGCCTAAATGAAGACACAGCTGTGCTGGAAAAAATGTTTCCATTTGAAGAGTACACATGTTTACCTGATATTGCAGAGGGTAGCAGGCACTATGTTCATTATTCACTAAAGTTACTGCTGGATGGTGTGTGATATTTTGCTTCTTTATGCAAAAACAATTACCAGTGTATTACTTTTCTTTCCTCCTAATTAGCATATTCAATTTCCAAAATCAGTGGTAGTCCACCTTTCAACTGCCTATGCCATGTATACCATCTGAAACTTTTTAATCCTAATTTGCAGTTTAGATGCCTTGTAACTGTAATGTTCATGTGTCCATTTCCAGGTATTCCATGCAGGAAATGTATGAAGTTGTTGCTGTTGTGGAGAATTACAAACTCTTTGTTCCTTGGTGTAAAAAGTCAGACATACTCTCGAGGCGCTCTGGCTACTGCAAAGCAGAGCTAGAAATAGGATTCCCTCCTGTAGTAGAGAGATACACATCAATTGTAACCCTAGTGAGACCACATTTAGTTAAGGTAATTGCATGTTTCTTTTCTCCTAACCATAATTTTCCTTAACTTGTGTTTGTTGAAATTTGAATATTCCAGGAACGTCTTGCGTCCAAACAAAATCGCTGGAAGTTCTTTGTGTGGCTCAAAACTTGTGTTGCTTTTCTTTAAAGACTTTAGATAAACTGAGGAAAACTTGAATGTGTTTTAAAACAACCTGCCACATGAGGGAGGAGAGGAAATCACTTTTTAATTTGTCTTTATTGGCAAAGCTGGCAGCCATTAAATGAAGATATTAACATTTTTGGTTGGGTTTTTTTTGTTTGTTTGTTTTTGTTTTTTTTTAAATTTTGTGCAAGCCTCTCTGAATGCAAAATAAGCACTCAGTTAAAACTTCTCTGACAACTCTAGCTTCTGATATCTTAATGAACTTGCTATCTGTCATTACTTTTCTTCTCACAATTGTAACTAGTTAATATGAAAAGCTTAAAAAAAGGCTAAGCTTCAGTACAATGTGCTGAAGAGATGCTTATTCAATACGTTGATGAGAAGAAAGAAGTGTGGATTTAAGGTCAATTTTTTTTACAGTTAATTTGTTCAGAAGAGGAGCAGTTGTATTTTTCCTTTCAGCTTTTTATGAGCAATAATCAAGAGAAAAGTAGAAAAGTGTCAAGGAAAATATTTTAAATGATGCCTGGATCTTCTGTTTGTTTGTCTTATATGTTCAAATCTGTTTTGGTAAAGAATGGCTCAGAACAGATTCCTTATAGCAAAACTGCCTCTCCCTTGGCAGATGCTGATTGGTTTGGAATAATTAGTGGAAATTATAGCATTTGATTGCTGTTGAAGATAATTGTTTGAAAATCCAATTTCACTATTCTTTTCTAGGCTTCCTAATAAGAGATACTTAACAGAAAATGAGTTTCTGAAGTACAGGGGACATGTAAATAGGAAAAGGAATATGCAAAATGCCTTTCTTCAATATCCTTACTGATTCTGGAAAGAAAAAAAATCTCTATTAAAAGAAGTTGAGCAGCTATAATGGAAAATCTGTGACTTACACGCTGAGAGCTTTCCTTTTCTACAGTTTCCTGAGAAGACAGGCTTTTTTCTTTCACACAGCTATCAGATTGGCTTACCAACTCTTTTTCCCTCCTAATTTACTCAAAAGAAGTATTCTTGTCTCAGAAAAAAGACTCACAAAAGTGGTGAGGAAAGCCGTTTCTCCAGATTGCCTCCCCCGAGGCTCATTAGCCTTTTCTCTGCTGCAATTACTTTTCCTAGAGGTTTACATTATGTCCACAGAACTGCAGGAACATTTCTAGGGAAGTGATCGTGTGCTTGGACCATTTCACTGTCCTCTCAAGTAACTCCAGGCAAAGGAACCTTGTGTGCTGCTCAGGCACAAAATGAGAATGGGTTTGTTGCTTAAGGTTTTCCCCTTATTAGGGCTTAAACAATGGAAAAATCAGATTGGTAACAGCAGTTTTTGCTGAGGGGGAAAGCATGGAGTGAGTTTGCTACTTTAAGACTGGGAGAAGGGGGAACACAGTGGCAGTTCTCCCATTTTTCCTGCTGTTTTGATAGCAGTAGGGAAAAGCAGGCCCAGCTCTTTGTATCTAATCTTCCCTCTACTCCTTCCCTTTCTGATATAGAAGTAGCAGGGCCATGCATTATCTCATTCCTGGAAAGAGAAATGTAGGTGATTTTGTGCTGGTGATTAGTCTTTGAGATGAGTCACCTCGCCACAGCTTTCCAAGCCAAGCAACACCTATTCCCTGGGGGGCAGTCTGTTGGAGCAGAGCTCCTCGAGGTAACAATAAGAACTTGTAAAAAAATGACTCAAAAGAAAGTTACAGAAATTCTCTGTACAAATTCCAAGCCAGTTGAGGTTATGTATTTGGATGTTCTATGCATCATGCCACAGGTGTGTTTTATGACACTCAGCACACAGTATTTTCCTCTGCCTTGGAAGGACCTCAGTTATTTTGCCATAATTGACGTCTTTGCATATGGGATCTCATACTGGCTGTGCTGTGAGAACAGATTTAACTGTGCTACAACCATCACTATTTAACAAAATGCAAACACAACCTTCAGTAATACCTGTTTGTCACATTTGTAAAAGCCTAATTGTAGCTTGATTTTCAAAACTTTATTTTAGGCATCATGCACAGATGGGAAACTCTTTAATCACTTGGAAACAGTGTGGCGTTTGAGCCCTGGTATCCCTGGTTATCCAAGGACATGCACATTGGATTTTTCAGTAAGTATGGTAATTAAAAGTACCACATGCTAGGAGCAGCACATAGAAACACTTATCTTCAACTGAGGGAGCTTTTTAAAATGCCTGTACTACTTCTTTAAACACTTATACACAGGAAACAAGTTAGCTTTAGTCAATTCTGTCCAAAAAATATTTTGCAAACTTTACTCCTAGAAACCACTCCAGTATCTTTCAGAAACAGCAGGCTTCTGTGAGGTGTCCATGTATCATGAAACAGCCTAGGATAGCCGCCTCTCACCCTACAGTTCTAATCACATTGAAGTTTTTAGACAGTCCAATGCACGAGAAATGCTAAATATACTTTGCTATTTCCTTTAATCACTCTACAACCTAGATGCTCTTGGTACCAGAAAGTCAGTATCCTGCCATCTGTCCTGTTTGGGCTGCAGTTTGATCAGGTTAATTTCCTGTTTTCCAGTTTTACTCTTTCATGTATTTTAAGCCTTACTCCTTCCTTCTCTAATACAAGTGTAAAAGATTTTTGCTGTCTCTAATTTATGATGGGATATCACTGCAGCTCAAAAGTATTGCTCTTTAAATTCAGTACCTGATTTAGCCTGATTTCACTCCCAGAAAAGCTGTTTCCATTTCATTTACTGCTTTTCCATGTTGTCTGGTTTGTCTGCCATCATATTTTTTTCTTGCATTTTATAACAAAGTGTGTAACAAAGCATTGAGCTGGGGATTGTAACAGCCTGCAGAAGTACACTGGGCTGGGCTAATCCTGCTGCCATCTGCTGGAATATCCTGCTTTGAAAACTATCTTCAGTGAATAGGAGAAAGCTTTTGGAGTATTTTTAAACTAGCACATGAACCTCCTCGGGTTATTAACTTCCAGCTCATTACTCTATTGCACTCCATACAGTTCAACAGTAAAAATTAATCTACAGGTGCTCAAAGAACCACATATTTAAATGGTTTGCATGTTCTGTGCTCATGTTATTTGTATTTCTTTAGGCAAATAAGTGTCAATTCTTTCTACTAACATATATAAGCTATCTTTTCCCAAGCCATAAATCAGTTAAAAAAACTTGAATTAAACAACTCTTTAAAGCCCACAATCTAAGTACAGGCTCTGTGAGAAAACAGCAGCACACCTCCACAAACCAAAGCCACATTTTGACATTTCAGGTCAAGAACTTCAGTTAAAGGGAATCAAAACTGCACTGGATATGGACATTTTCATTTTTGTGGGGGTACACTATCAACACAGCTTACTGCTTACCCTGTTTTGAGGCAGTGAAGGAAGCGGTGCAGTTGGCTGAGCTTAACCTCTCTCAGGTACTGCCCTGCTGCTCCTCGCCTCTGGGCACGTGCCGGCAGGGATGATAAGCATTTCACAACTCCTCAAAACAGGCCCTGCAATTACAGATATTCCAGAGAAATCTTCGATTTCAAGAATGCTTGTTTGCTTTAGAAAATGCTGAGTTTCAGGCTGTGCTGGCTCCCACAAGCTGCCGTATCCTCTTGTGCCAGCCTCATTCTAGGAGACATCCACACAGAGCAGGGAACTTTCCTGCTTTGGTTTCAGCTTTGAAATGATTTGGTTCAAAGACTGAAGCACACCACTATTTTTCAAACTGCAAACTTCATTAATGTATACCATACCTTAAGACTGACATAATTGCTGAACACGATGCCAGACTCGACATCCCCACTGTGCAGGACTCTGCATGCCCCAAGTGACAGCTCTCAGACTTGCAAGAGGCACAATGATTTTATTGATGCTTGAGGTCAAGCAAATGGAAATGAAGCTACACTTGGCTTATGGGCCAAGCTGTTTAATTACTTCTGTGCTACTGCTTTGCAGCTAATGTGCATTGCTCATAAGGAATTGGGGAGAAGCTGTATTTGCTCCTTGAGGCGTTAAATCTGATTTTTCAGGAATAACAAAAATTACTTAACTCTTAATCCATTTCATTGACTGCTGGTATCAGGTCAGGAGTGGGAGCTGTTCAGGTGGGAGATGTGACACACAAACCAAATCTGTAATTTTAGTCATTACACTGCTTGTTTGAACCTACCAGACCTACTGCCACCAACAAGGAAAGGCTGACTTAAAATATTGGCATTTAATAGGTAACTATTTCAAGTCGCTTTTAAGTTTCTTGGACATGCTCCAGCTTACTGTTAGTCTGTTGTCTTGCCATGCAGGATTTTCTTCAGACAACTTCTGTCCCTCAAGTGAATTCTGTGCACAAAATAAGTTATTGTTTGTCAGTAGTTTTTCATTACCCCAAACCTCTTTTGTAATGAGCCATTTATAAAAGAAAAGACATTTTAGGTGAATATAAATGACTGCTTCAGAGAACTGAATGAGAGGATTTTTCTAATGGAAAAGCCCAGAAGCACAGTCCTTAGACCAAGGAACATGGGTTTCCTTCTCAGCCACAGTCACCTAGTCCTCAGTTTTAACTGCTCTACAAGTTACATGCAGCCTGCACTGGAGATTCTTTAATGGAATTGTCTATTTGTAACAGCATTTTACAACAGTGTATATAGGAAAAATAATTACCTTTTATTTTCTTAAACAGATTTCTTTTGAATTCCGTTCACTTCTACACTCAAAACTTGCTACACTATTTTTTGATGAAGTTGTAAAGCAGATGGTTGCTGCCTTTGAAAGAAGAGCATCCAAACTCCACGGCCCAGAAACCAGCATCCCGCGGGAGCTGATGCTGCATGAAGTTCATCAGACGTAAAGGGAAGCTGTAACAACCTCAGCTATAAACTTGTTTGTACACTTCACCTGTACAAAGTGCTGTGCTCCTCCTTTGGGGCATCTGTTTCTTATCTGAGCTTGGGTGTGATCTTACCCTGTGCCAAACACACCTGCTCAGACAGACAGACATAGAATGTTCAAAAGCTGCAATCAAGTGCAGCTTAAAGCCTTATCAGTAACAGACACCTGGCAGCTCCTGTAACCCAGGCTATCTCGGCTGCCGTTTAACGCCAAACGGCTCCTGGAATCACAGCCCAAGCTCTGCCTCAGCCAGGATCCTGGGGTTTTTCAGCACTGTAACTTATTAACTCAGCTTTGTGGGAATGTACCTTCAGAGCATCAACTCAGCCAGCTCTGCCCAAGCAGGGGCCAACTGACACACTGGCTTCCCAGAGAATGGCACCGTTTGGCAGCCATTGAGGAGCAGTGCTTTGAATTCAAATGAATGGCAAAGGTAAGTCAGGGACCTCCAGCTAGAGTGACCAGCACCTGCTTTATAACTCCCCCCGTTTTCAGGGATGAAATGCATAAGGAGTACTGTAATCTGAGTGCAGCAGTCTCAGCTACAGCCAGTGGTGCCCAGTGGACCTGTCTGGAAGTTGTAGTACCTTTGGCAGGCTAAACTTGCTCCTTGCCACTCCTTCCCTGGTACGTGCTGCACTTTGGTCACCTCCATCTCACCTAATGCAAACAGAACACTTTAAAGCAAGCATTACTCTGAGAACCAGGCACCCATGCTGTCCTCCCTGGAAGCAGGTTACAAGAGGCTCTGTGCTTCCTTGCAGACAAGCACAGTCAAGGCCAGCTGTCACCATAGATCATATAAGAGAGCATTAAACCTTCATTCTTTGAGGGTTTTCAGTGCCATACTCCCACTGTGATAACGTGAGCCTGATTACATAGATGTTCAGTACTTCTATTCCTGAATGTTCTCTTCCCAGTCTCTGAAGAAATCAAATGAATAGGTTTGAACAGATTCTAAATCCTTTATGCTGCCTTGCATTACCAAATTTCCTTACTGAAAGTAGGTGAAGCTTCCGGCCAGGTGCTGAAGCTGGTCCTTTCTCTGCAGCACATGTAATCCATATGGTTATTAAGGTACAACATATTTAAGAACATAGAAAGGTATGTTTCAAAATAAAGACAGCCCTGAAACAGTTTCAGATCATTTTACTTAAAATTAGAATGTCACACATCCCAACTGTGGAAGGATAGTTCTTATGAAGGGCAGGAAGCGAGGGAAGCAACAGGTGGATTAAGGTCATTTGTACAGAACTGAGAAGTTGTAAAGCAATTTTGATTGTTGAGGTAATCAGATATAAACATACACAAGTTTGGGAACACCGTTGTTCTGCAGGCTGGAAAGCAGAGAAGACTGCACCATGTTAGTGTGGTATCAGGTCAAAGAACACAGAAAGGGGCAAAGCAACATTTCTAGTGCAAATAACTAAATCCTGCACTTCTTACCAGAGAGGAGGAAGGTAAGAATGGAAGGCTCAAGGTGAGGAGGTAATCACATATTACACCTGAGCAAAGGAAGGATCTAAAAACCCCAGAACCCTTTCTTATCAAAGACTCACCTGTTTGATACCCTCGGGGCACTTCACTTCCCCTGGGACTGTGAAAGGTACACTGGGCCTGTTCCAGCACGTGAGGAAGAACCAGTTAGACAGGGCAAAATAAAGTCAGTGCACGTGCCTTGTTTTCAGAGCATTGTTTAATATTTCAAAGAACTGTAGTGCAGTTCAGCTTAGATATTTCTTACCAAAATTAAAGCACTTGCATTTCTGAGAAACATTCTAGACAAAGGAATGTTTCTCAGAGTGAAATGCCCTGTCATTTTTTCAAGCATAAGTGTCAATTTCTACTAAATCTTAGAAGCAGCAGCAGGCTGTCCAGGCTCTCCCATAACTATGGCTTTATGTGCAGATGAAGGAGGTGATACATTTTATAACTTTTGAGCAGTTTATTACATAAAGGTCACATAACTCTACTTGCCTACTTTGTACACAATTGTCTAGTCTCACGCACAGTGGCTTCCAAGTTCTTTCTAGTACTGGCGAGCACCAAGAAATTCTGAAATAGAATATCAAGTGCCTTAATTAAGTTCAAATCAGGACCTTGGTAGATGGATCTTGCACCCAGTTATCAGGAATGTACAAATGTCTTTATTCAAAAAATACAAAATAAATTATCTGTAGGCATGGACAATGACTGTAAACAATTACACGTGTGTTAAATGAAATCCGGTAACTGATGGTTACAGTGATTCTTTTCAACACCAGCCTCGCTTCAGTCACTATCCATCCTCTCACACTGATAGCTCAAGTTTTTGAAGTCAGAACTGTCAGTCTTCAACAGCACAGCTCATGATGCATCCCTACCCCAGGAATTAGAACATGCCACCTCCCATTCCTCCACCCATCCCACCCATTCCTCCCATTGCCGGCTCCTTTTCTTCTTTAGGAACTTCAGTCACCACTGCCTCTGCTGTTGATAGGAGAGATGCAACACCTGCGGCATCCATCAGAGCAGTTCTCACAACCTAAAAATAAGCAAGAAACTCCTTAAAACCTGCTGAGCATCACGGGAGGTGGGAGGAAGCAAAGCTGAGAATTAAGACCTTTAGGTTACCTTAGTTGGGTCTATGATTCCTTTTTCTACCATATTTACAAAGTCCCCAAGCATTGCATCGTAGCCAACTTCTGATGGGCTCTGCAGGATTTTTTCAACTATCAACGATCCTTCAACACCGGCATTCTTTGCAATAGTCATTGCTGGGATTCTCAGTGTTCTCTTGATTATTTCAATGCCTGCAAGAAACAGGATAACTGGAGCTCCGTGTACAAACACTACTCCCACTGCCAAGGAATGCTCTAGTGCTGGAGATCAATACAAAGAGAAAACCCCCTTCAAGAAAGAACACAAGCTATTTTTGTCAGTTCCAGGAGGAAAGGTTCTCTGCTACTTGACACTTGCCAACAAATGAAATCTCTGCAGGATATTCATGCAAATTTTAGTTTTACTTCTACAAAAAATAGTAAGAAATATTATTACTCTCTGTATTTATGTGCGACATGGCACAAACCTTTTTCCATTTGATTTGCCACACAGTCTCTTGAGCATTATTAGATTTTTGTCTGTCTGCAAAGACTTTAACGGCCAGCTCCCAACTCTTAAACATTTGCCACTCTGTGCTGGGATACTGCTGTTAACTGCGACTGGGTCTTACACAGTCCAGTCAGCGACGCAGTGAAAAAGCTCCTTCCCACTCAAAAGCAGAGACCACCACACCAAAGAAATGGGATGTTTCTTAAGATCAAATAACTAAAAACTCACTGAAAGCCCCCTGATAAAGCCTCAGGACAGGAAAAGGCGTGCTTGTATCACTTCCACACACATCTTCAAGTCATTTGCTTACCAATTTTCTGATCCTCGTTGGCTGGAGTTAAGGCATCTAAGGCTGGGATGCAGCGCAGCAGGGCACAACCACCACCGGGGACGATGCCTTCCTCCACGGCCGCACGGGTGGCGTTCAGGGCGTCGGTGACCCTGTCCTTCTTCTCGTTCACCTCCACGTCGCTCGTTCCACCCACCTGCGAGCAGCAAACCACACATCAAGCTCCGCATGAGGAGCCCAGGTGGGACAGCACTGCTGCCACCAAACTAAGCAGCCAATGCCTAAGAAGTGCCAGAAAGCCAACCCACCCTCTCCCATACAGGCAAGTCTTCTTCTTGCAGCCAGCACTCAAGAAGCCTAAGCTTTAGTTCATCATGATTTTACCAAGTTCTTCATACCTTCAATACTGCTACTCCATCAGAGAGTTTGGCCAATCGCTCATTCAGTTTCTCTTTTTCATATTCACTGGTGGTAACCTCTAGCTGTTCGATTATTTCTTGAATGCGTTTTTCAATCTGAGCTTTTTCACCCTTCCCCTTGAGCAGCATGGTGTCATCTTTTGTCACAATGACCTCTCCAACTTTACCAAAGTCGTGAGGCTGAATATCTTCCACATTTAGGTTCAAACCCTCTTCTCCAAACACCTGAAAGAAATTATGTGAAATACTGGAATTCACAGGCTCCCCACACATCAGGTGTTTTTATCTACAAGTACATGAACACAAAGAGCAGGCTAACAGTGCAGAATAACCACAGTACTGCAGTTGCACTCTCTGGGTGAAGAGCCTCTTCCTGATATCCAACCTAAACCTCCCCTGACACAGTTTCATGGTGTTTCCTTCATCATCTCATTTTCTTCCGTCATCTCCTTGTACTTTGAGAAGTTACAGATATTGACATGTCACTGACTGAAGAACAGTTTGCTGGTTGGTTACTTTGTGCTGCCATCACCTTTAACTTTTATTTCAACAGCCTCCTTTGTGTCCCAATATCATGCCATGATTTTGAAGAGCATATTAAAAAGGGGCAGCATAAAGAGACATTATTCAGTGCATCAACTATATGCAAAATTCAGTAGTAAGAAAATTCATTCAGTCAATTCCAAGCATTTTAAATAATTGTATTTGCCACATCTGAGTCCAGGCAATTGTCTATAGAGGCAACAATTGCCTTGGAGTTCCTCCTTCCCCTTAAAAACCTAAATCCCGCAAGGAAATCTCACGTGACTTCAGTCAGTTACAAGGACATGTGGTTGGCCAGGCCTGCATTACACAGCAATTATCACTGTCTGCATTTTAAAAAACAGGAAGTTTCAAACATCAGTTACTGTTACATTTTTGAAAGAACAGAATACAGCCTGCAACCCAGCAAATACAAGCCAAGGACCTAAAAATGCACAGTATCCTCCTCCTTAAAAAGCATTAACATTCCTTGGATCAAAAAGCCAATTAAAACATCATTACTTACAGCACCACCAGTAGCAATCGCCATGTCCTTAAGTTGGTTTTTCCTGTTGTCGCCAAAACCTGGAGCTTTTACAGCAACAACCTGAAGGCCAACCTTCAGTCTAAAGACAAAAATTCAGAGATTGAGTCTAAATACTAAGTGAAATAATTTCAGTGCAGCTCTAGCAGTCAAGCAAACAAAGAGACCAGTCACAAACTGAGGTGGTTTTTCTCAAAAAGGTAGTTAGCACACAACTGAAGTTCTCCTTGAGTTGATGCAAAGCACGGTGTCGGTAAAAGCGGCTGTTTCTTTGGCACAGGTAAGAGAACAAACAGCCTCAAACCATAGAGAAAAAAAAGGAATTAAAGCCTCACCTGTTCAAGACTAGAGTGCTGAGGGCTTCTCCATCAACATCTTCAGCAATGATGACCAAAGGTTTGCGGTTGGCATTGGCAATTTCAAGAGCTGGAACTATGGACTGTACACTAGAGATTTTCTTTTCACTGATTAAAACGTAAGCGTCCTGGAATTCACATTTCTGTCCTGCAGAAACAACACGAATTATCTGAACAATTCCATTACAAAAACATACCAAGGATTCTCTTAACTTAAACTTGCTTCGGAGCAATGGTTGCACTTTCCGACTGCATTAAGAAAAAGACAACTTGTTTTCTCCAAGCCTCCACTCTCAATTCTCCATTGTTCTGCTGTGTTGCAAGGCCAGCCTGATGTTCACAGGATCACTTTGCAGAGAAGAAAAAGGGACTCCACACTGCAGGCTTTTACCAAGTTCCAAGTTTTCTGATGGGCAAGGACCCCCTGCTCTATTTGCTGTAGTGCACAGCATAAGGGACTGCAAAGTCTTTAACAGGTGCCATTATTTCTGACTGACACAAGCCACTGGAAGGTGTTTGACACAACTTACTGTAACTCACCTTTAGTTGTGTTAATAAAATATGGAGAGATGTAGCCTCTGTCAAATTTCATACCCTCAATGATTTCCAGCTCATCGTTTAGAGTTTTTCCATCCTGTTTAGATGCAAGAAAGTCTGCATTAAAATCTCCCCCGCTTGCTACCAAAAGCACAAGTACAGTTTTAGCATGTCATGCAACAGATTGAAAGGCTCTGGACCCCACATCAGTTTCATGTGCTTCTCTCCAAAACAGAAAGAACGTAAGAGGGAACAGTGATCAAACTCTGGTCTAAAGGAGCTGGGGAGGAATTATGGTGGGAATTATGGAATGTGAGCTGCAGCAGCAGCATCACACGTGACAAAAGCCAGCCCTAACAGGAGAAGAGACAGTCACTTGGCCAGTTTTACCTTCACAGTGATCACACCCTTTCGTCCAACTTTCTTCATTGCATCAGAGATTATATTGCCAATTTCCTGATCTCCATTTGCCGATATTGTGGCAACCTGAAAGAATAAGACATTTAATCTCATTTTCCAATGCAAGGTGTTTCCTCACGATAAAAAAAATCACAATAACCACTTCTGATTATCTGACAAGGCAGGGCAGTGGTGTGCAGCACACACAGCAGGAGGACTCAGGCCCTTGGGCAGCTGCAGCCCGGAGCCAGATTCCCTGCACTGGGCTCACACCCAGGCCATCTCCAGGCACAGGCACAAATAACCCAGGAACACCAACACACCTGAACATGATCGCCTACAGCAGATCTGCCACACCCTCGGTGCTCTGCCATCACTTCCATTCACAGCAGAGCTTTGCTCCCATCAAGTCTTCCCAAGTACACACATTTATGTTTTAATACCACACTTTGGAATGAAACTTGAAGATGAAAAACTCTGCCCACTTCCGAACTAGCATCTAGCACTGCAACTGAAGACTATTTCTGATGTATAAAGAGAAGCACCCAGTGTCAAGATGCACACAGCCTAACTTCATTAAACCTCACCTCACAAAAATTTTTCTGAGAAACAGCTGCCTAAATTTGCGTTACATTTTATTGTGTGTTTTTTCTTACCTGTGCAATTTCTTCTGGAGTTGTAACAGGTTTTGACAGCTTCTTTAGTTCAGCTGTGATGGCATCCACTGCCAGCATCACCCCTGAGGAAGAACAGGGCACTTGTGAGCAAACAAAGCAAGGTACAGAGCACAGAAAACACAAACCAAGCACCCCCCACCACAACAAACAGATTTCCTTTCTAACAGGAGTCCACACTACAAAAGTGCATTGTTTGCGTGTTCAAAACCAAATAGTTCTTGTTCCATACTGTGTATGCACTGCTGGGTTTTTTGAAATTGGTGTGAGATACTGTCATGATTGAAATTCATAACAGATTTGTTTACATGGCTATTGTATTAATTAAATGCAGAATGGCTTTAAGTGGAGTTCACTTACAACAAATTAAATAAGTTGACTGCATGTAAAATAGCACAATAATTAGACAAATTAATGATTGTTCAGAGTCCGCAGTATTAAAAACACCCATTGTGTTCTCTAAACATTATATAACTTTATAGTGGCTCTTTAAACAGAAAATAAGTCAAATTTAGGATATGAAAAACAAAAGACAGCGATTAAGTATTAAAAACAACAGAAAAAAGTTACCCCTCCTGATTTCTACTGGATTGGCTCCTTTGCTGATCTTCTCAAAGCCTTCCTTGGCAATAGCTCGTGCAAGGACTGTTGCAGTAGTGGTACCATCTCCTGCTTCCTCGTTGGTATTGTTGGCAACGTCTTGAACTAACTTGGCTCCGATGTTTTTGTATTTGTCTTTCAAGTCAATTGCCTTTGCTACTGTCACACCATCTTTTGTCACTTTGGGACTTCCCCAGCTTTGTTCAATAATAACTGTTCTTCCCTAGGGGAACAAAAACCTAATTTTAAATCCAAGCCAACCCAAAGCATGTTGCCATCAAGGGCTCAACTGAGAATTTTGAACAGTCCCAGCTGAACACCTTACACAAGGCATTCAGCTGGGACTTCTCAAACACACATTTTAATGCCAAGGTTCTCCAAAACCAGAATAAATGGCTCAAAGGCTTTATGCTTCCACAGAATGACACTCCATCCTTCAGCCATAATGCTGAAGTCTGCAATTAAGTAACACTGACCTTAGAGAAAAAAACTGAAGAGATTCCCTCTAATGCTACTATTTGACCACAAAATTAAAAATATAGCAATTCAAATTTTCATCAGATCACAAAACACATTCTTTCTGATTGAAGAACAAGTAATACAAAACTCAATTTGTTGCATATGCTGGAAGGAAAAAAAAGCAGACTTGCAAACCTCAATAGTGATTAGCAAAAACAACTGAGAATACTTCAAATTTGTGGTCATGTGTTACTGTAATTTCTCAAACACTGCAAATTACCAAGCTCTTCTCATCTTAGCTCACACTTAGATCCACCTAAAAAGCTGGAGTATTATACCTGACAGACACAGCTATGGGAAACTGAACCATACAGGGCCACAAGGCAAATGCACCTGCACTAGGCCATTGCTTGCTCACAGATGAATTCAGCAGCCGAGAGCTGCCCCAGACAGTCACGTTCCAGTTTGAGCTGGAGGCAGCAGGAACTCAAGGAGCCACCTCTGGTTTTCTGCTGCCCTGAAACTCCTTCACTGTCCTGACAGCTGGAGCTGCTGGAAGAGGGAAGGGAGAGCGACTGCCCCGCTGCAGCACTGTCCCTGCACAAGCATGGAGCTCTCCCAGCCCAGGGTGGGGATCACGTGCCGGGCAAGGATTCCCGTGGGCACCCGGCGCTGCGGTGCCCTGTGCCCCTCCCCTGCTCAGAGCCCACACACATCTGCCTCAATGACTGCAGCAGCTCTGGCTGCCTGCCAGGCACGAGGCCTCGCTGCTCCTGAAGCACAGCCACCCCAGCAGCCACGAGGTTCTGCTTCACTTACTCTGGCTGAACCTGGGCAAGAGCTTATGGAAATTTACCTCTGTGCCATGCAACAGGTATGCCAAAATACATTCCCTACTACTATCTTATTTGACCTACACTTCTAAATCTAGAAGTGATTCAAGAATAAGAAAACTCCTCTCTGGAGGAGCATGCTACGCTGTGCTACCAGTACATTTTCCACATAATGTCTCCTAGTTAGCTTAATTCTGTTTTGTATTTTGATATGATCTTATTCCTAATGTTTGGTTTGCAGCTCTGAGAAGAGGGGCACAACAAAACCCACAGATAACAAATTACATGAAAGGGCTTGCTCAGCAAAAACACCTGCCTGCATTCCTGGAGAAGGGAACAAACACCAGCAGTAACTGCACAGGCACTTAGAGTGGCCCGGCATACTGAGAAGCTGAGCTCCCACACAAACCAGTTCTGTTCACATGCTGGAGAGCACTACCAGAAGATTGTGTGAGACTGCAAACCGGGCTCCTTAAAATGTAAAACAGGGCCAAAGGAGCTTTCCTCACCAGAGTGATGTTACTTAAAAATGCCAGAAGCAGACTCAGGCACTACAGCACAACCCCTCCATTTTGACACGAGGAACAGCATTACAAACAAAAATCCCCTAAGGTTACATGAAGTTGCATCAGCAACTGCCCTTTAGCCAGTGGATTAGAACTATGCTTCGGCACTCACAAAGTAGCCTGATCCAAAAAAACAGGAGTTAAACTAACCAACTACACTTAAACTTTGCTCCTTTATGGAAGTAGCCACAGCTTCCTGACATAATTGTTCCTTAACCTTCCTCTGCTCAGCTTTATGGCATTTTTGACTTTGAATGAAGCTGGTAGAGCACCAGAAATGCACAGAAAATACATGAAATTATGTTACAGAGGCCAAGCAGCCCTCAGAAGAACTATTGTGCTCTTGCTGTTAGAGGGAACAGATATTCACATAAACCCCAAGAAAATCAGTGTCTCTTCCTCAAAAAGAGAAATGCCATTTCAAGCCCTACTGCACATTGCATGACTGTGCAGAATACCAGAGCTGGTTTTCCAAGAGACCCAGATTTCCCTTACAGGACAGAATATAGGGTAACACAAATGAATGCCACTGCCATGAAATTTCACTTAGGCTGCTACTAGTCACCAGCCAATTGAAAACTCAACATTACACTTTAGATATTTTAAAAGCTTGCTAATATTTAAAAGGTAAACTAATACAAAACTATAACTTGTAAAAAAAATTAACAAACAAAAGCATCGTAAAAAAATTCCAACCAAGCCACCCACATGCTAATTAACCTACCCCATGACACGGAGAGCTACATTATCTACTGCAGTGTTACAGGTTATCAACGGAGCTGGTAACACATTATGCACATCTCCTTAACCTTCAAACTGTTTAGACGAATATAATGTACCTTTCACAGGAATCCAAGCAATTTTACTTTGTTACTACACAAAGCACATGCACTACTGTCCCACTTCTGGTGGACATGAGAATACAGCTGCTTGCAGGAGCCTGTCCATTCCCCAACCCCTTTGCGCTGCAGTTCTGCAAATACAAGCGTGCAGCTCCACCGAGAGAAACCCAATGACTGTTCTCTGTTACAGTATTTCAGCCGGGTCGGTGCTAACATAAAGGGCGAGTCTTCCATTACCTTTGGCCCCATGGTGACAGCTACAGCATCTGCTAAAAGATCTACTCCTTGCAGCATCAGAGCTCTCGCGTCTGCTCCGAACTTCACATCTTTTGCATAGGCTCGTGTTAGATGGGGGGCGAGGGCTCTGGACACTGGTCTTATCTGACGGAGTACTGTAGATAAACGGAGCATGTCTAAAACATTAAAAGAAACGTAGAGAAAAACAAGAGCATTACGGCTTTGCACAGCTACTTCTACAGGAAAAGAGGGGGAACAGATTCAAGAAGTAAAGCAGGCACCACGAATTTTTCGACTGGCTGAAATCGAGACACACAAGCAACTGCAAGCACCGGCCTGGATCTCCCCGATCCTCACGCCGAGACCCGCGCGGAGCAGCTCCTCCTCCCTGCGCGGCCTCCAGCGCGTCCGAGCTCCTCCCGCCGGAGCGGGGCAGGACACGGCGAGGGCACCGCGCAGCGCCCGCGGCTCCATGTGCTCAGCGCGGGGGCCGCGCCCGCCCGCCCGCGGCTGCAGCGGCGGGGCCGTGCCGAAGGAAGCTCGGGTAAAGCTCCCCCACCCCGCTACGCCATCAAGGGCAGAGAGGAGAGAGGCAAGGCGCGGCCGCCACCCCGGGCCCGCCGGAGCCCCCGCGGCGGGCAGGGCCCCGCGGGCACATGGCCGCTGCACCAGGACACGCGCAGCAAGGTCAGCGCCGCCCGCCCCCCGCCGCCGCCCGCCAGGCCCGCCGCGCCAGAGCGGCCCGCAAGGAGGTGCAGGCCCCGCTCCCGCCAGCCGGGCGCAACGCCTGAATCACGGCCGCCCCCCGCTCCCGCCGCTCGGGCCCAGCCGCTCCCAGCGCGCGGCCCCCGCGGTAACCGCGGCCAAAGGGGTAAGGGCCCCCGTGCCCTCCCCGAGCCAGGCGGAGCGGCGCGGGTCCGGCGCCCCGGCCGCGTTCCCGCTCACCTGCGGCAGCGCGGGAGCAGCACCGCGGCTCTGCGGACTCGCGGGGCACGTCTGGCGCGGCGGCGGCGGGCGGCGCTCGGCACTCACCGCCTCAGCCCCGCCCCCGCGCCGCCGCCGGCCCATGTGCGGCTCCGGCCGCCGGCCCCGGAACCAGCATAGCCTCCGCTCCCGCCCACAGCCCGCCTACCGCGCCGGGCCGCGGGCTGGGGTCGCGCATGCGCTGAGGGCTTGTAGCGCGAACCATTCATGTTCCGGGGCCCGGCGATTCCAGAACCTTCTGGAACGCTCATGCTCGCTACGGGTCAGAGGTGAGCTGACCTCACTTCCGTGCGGGGCCCGGCCTGGGGCGCCGCGGGAGCCGTGCGGCGGGTCCGCGGCACCACCGGGGCGCAGCCGTTCCCGGGATTGGGATGGGGCCGCAGAGGTCGAAAAAAAACGGCGGCGCTAAAGGGCCCCGGGGCCGGGGGAGGGGGTCGGGTCCGCTCCGCCCTGGGGCGGGGCGCCGGTCGCGCATGCGCACGCCGTGACCTTCCTCACGTGTGTGCTGGCGGCGGCGCGGTCACTCGGTGCGGGCGGCGCGGGAGCATCATGGTGAGTGCCGGGGCCGCACCGCGCCATCTCCCCATCGCTGCTGCGCCCGCGCTCCCGGGCTGCCCCGCCCTGCGTGCCCGGCGCCGCGGGGACAGACAGCCCGCAGGGCCCGGCGGCGCCCCTGCTCCTCCCCGCGGTTGGGTCGCTGCCGGGGCCCCCGAGCGGCCGCGGCTGCGCCGCCGCGCCCGGGTGTGCTCAGTCCCTGCCGTGCCCGCGGGCAGCGCTGGGTCGCGGGGGGACGGGCGAAGGTGGAGGAGAGGGGTGGCGGCGCCGCAAGGTCACGCAGTCCGTGCGGCAGGGGCGACTCCCCCGGCGGGCGCGGGGGCTGCGGGCCAGGACGCGGCGGGAGGTTCGCGGGGGCTGCTTTTGGCTGCGCAGACAGTGGGGCTCGGGGTCCCTCCCCGCCGCAGTAACGGGAGCAGCCCCGTGACAGCAGCGCTGCAGGGCAGGGCCGCACAGGCCACGGCGGGTCTCTGCGGAGATAGACAAGAAGCCTGTGCCACGCTCCGGAGCTCTCTTCTGTGTTTTGTAAAATTTTTTATAGAGAAGGAGAGTTTCACTGAGTTTCCCTTGTTCTCGCAGTGATACTTGATTCTTAGGACGATAATAACGTGAAGAATTAAAACTTAGTGTAAAATATTGATGGTCATAAGTCTGGTAGCTTTATTTCTGGTAAACGTAGAACAGCTCTTAAAAAAGAGGGTGAGCGATATTGTCTCCACAGAATGAAAACGCACACAACTGGCAGCCCTTTCCCTTGGTTATCTTTCATCCCTGTGCTGCTGGCAGCAGTGGAAAACAGCATCTTCCGTGTTCCACTTTTGTTCACGCTCTGCCTGTGACTTTGCTTTCTCCCCTTCTCAAGGGTGTGTGGATACCGATGAGTGCCAGCAAAGGACACGCGGGTGCCAGGCCCTTCTAGCTCTTTCTCTGAGCGTGGGCTCTGTGTACCTGTCTAGTGGAGCACTATCTTCATGTGACTTGGCATCTTGCCATATCTTCCCTTCTAAATCAAAGCAAGTTCCTTCTTCCTGACCCCCGTGCGTTGGGATAAGTGCATTCGCTTGCATTTATCTGGCCTGTGGCAATTGGACTGCCGGTTCTGAAATGCAGATAGACAGCAGAAAGTAGTTGCAAAAAAACCCTCAAACCTAAACCAAGTGTGAGGGAAAAACCCAACAACTTTAAAAAACTCTTTACCTTGACTCTGTTTAAGTAGAAGCAGACACCAGAGCAGTTGAGCTAGAAGGGTGCCTACCATCTCATTTTCAGGGCCTTGACTTAACTTTCTTGTAATTTTTTCTGAAGCTGTTTCTAGAAGTTGGTATAAATACCAGCACTGTGGCTCAGGCTGCAGATTCTCACCTATTTTTTGTGAAAGGGTGATGCTTCAAAGCACCTAAGGAAGACTGACATTGGGGCACCCGGCTAGACTCGTGCTTCTTTAATGTAAACCTGTTCACAAGACAGATGCAGCTCTCCCAAGGAGTCCTTAGTCTTCATTAGATCTGGTTGTGCGCTGGAGAAATACAGTTCACATTATCAATAATCGTGTTCACCGAGCCATAGCAATTAAGGGTTTGGTGTTGAAAGCCCCAGAGGCCTTTCCAGCCAGAGGAGTCTGCTCCTTCAGCGGGTGGTTTATTCTCCAGCTGGAGTACATCTTCCCGCGGCCGAACTGTCAGGATTGCCCAGCATCTGCCTGTGCCTTCGGGAGTTTCTGATGCAATCAGAGCTGGTATTTGCTGCTATTAAATAAGTGCTTAGCAGTTGTCTTGCACTATTCATCTCTCTCAAATGAGAAATCATTATGGGTTCTTAAAACTCCTTTTAATTGCAGTTCTTGTTGTCATGGTTCTCTTGTTACAATGTGCAATTGCTTCCACAGGCAGGAAAAGCATTTAGGAAGTTTCTTCCCCTCTTTGATCGGGTACTGGTTGAGAGATGTGCGGCTGAGACAGTAACCAAAGGAGGAATCATGATACCAGAAAAATCCCAAGGGAAGGTACTACAAGCAACAGTAGTAGCAGTTGGATCTGGAGGCAGAGGCAAGGTAATAACCCTGAAGCATTCCCTTTGGGTAGAACCAGTGGTGGTGTGGTGGTAGCTGGAATATTGCCGTGAGAGTGGGATGGTTACAGTGCAAAAGTGGTGACAGCTCACAAAAATGGATGACTGTGATAGCTGGAGTTGCAAGTGGGGTTTCAAAAAGCAGAAATCTCAAGTTGTAGAAATCTCAAGTTGTCCTGAAATTAATTCCAGCATTCCTTTTATAATTTATAAATTGAAGTGGGGTTTCTTTTGTTTGCTGTTTGTTTTTTATGGTGTTTGTTTGCTTGTTTGGTGGTGGGGTTTTTTTTTTTGGGGGGGGGTGTTTGTGGTGTTATTTTATTTTAAATATGTAGACAGTGTTTTCTGTGATGCCATGTTTCATCACATTTCAGCCAAAACCTTGAGGGACCAGCAGACTTTGTTAAAGTTATTGCGTGCCCAAATGTCTGTGACTTGTGAGCAGGGCGGAACCCCAGAATGTGGCATTGGCTGCCTGGTGCTGTGCAAAATATCACTGTCCATAAGGATTAGGCTTATTGACTAAAGAAAGTGAGCAATCAAAATAAATAAGTGTTAAATAATAACTGCTCGTTCATTTTGCACATTGGATATGTATATGGAAATAAAAGAAGACAGTTGACAAAAAGGCCGGTGCCTGGGGGCTTCCACATCAGAAGGGCTGGCTCCCCAGCAGAGCAGTGTTCAGTCAGTAGGAGCACTGGAAAACGGGTTAAATTTCAACCTGGGCACAGTGCCTTGGCCTTTCTTTACCATGAGTCCCTCTCTACATCCCAGGCTGGTTTGTGTCAGGATCTGATTTTCAGTGGTTTATATTGTGAAAGGGTGATGATGTTTGACTAATGTGTTCATGTTTTGTTTATAATACAAAAATTTAATTAAACTTCATCAGGTGTTTCTAAACAAGTGAATTGATGGCAACAGTGACGAGTTGATCAAAGTTACAGAAATGGGAAGGTACTTTTTAAACTGGCACTTAGAGAAATTATCCTTGTTTATAGAATATGGACTTTGTCCCTTGATTTTACAAGGGGATTTCATGGTTCTTTAAGTGAAGTCCTATTCAGTGTGTCAAGCAAAGACCTCACGCTTGTATTTACAGTCAAAACTAAACGCAGAGTTGTGATTTCCCGAATGTTTCTCTACATGGAGGGGTTGTTGTAGTTTGGAGGAATTCTGTTACAGAAAAGTAAGGATTCTTTTCTTTTTTCAGAATGGTGAGATTCAGCCAGTGAGTGTAAAAGTTGGTGAAAAGGTTTTGCTCCCAGAATATGGCGGTACTAAGATCGTACTGGAAGATAAGGTAGGTTCCCCTACTTTGTGAGTGCAAATCAGAATGGTTCCTGAAACCAGAGATAAATGCTGTGGTTACTTTGTGCTGTTAGCACCATTCCAGAAAGGGAGCAGCTGGATCCAGCCACCCTCTGACAGCTGTGCTGCTGCTACTTCTGCCCCTGCATGAAAGGCAGCAACCACAGGAGCCTCTGACCTGACCTTTGCTGGGTGGGCAAAATGGTCCATATGTCAGGTGCATGTTAGAGGGAATCCAAAAAGGCTTAGGAATTCCTGGGGACATCCCTGGTTTTGGCCGGGAAAGCCTGCAGAATTGCTTTCTAACAGTTCTTGCGCTTTCCCACTGCTAGAACTAGTAACTTGATAGCTCTCCAAAGAGGGTTTTAGGAACAAAAAGAACTTTTTCAAGACTAGCTCTACATGTCGACTTCTTGGTTAGCTTGCTTTTGATTTTGTACTTAAGGACTGCAACAATGCTGACTCAGAACAAGACAGTGTTTGCAAAACAAGAAAAAGATTGACCGTTTCTTTTCTTTACAGGACTACTACTTGTTCAGAGATGGTGACATTCTTGGGAAATACGTGGACTAAACCTGTTGCAGTATCAGTCATCCATTCCACTAAAATGCTGAAATTTTTCTTTCATCATGTAAATAATGTCCTTTATTTTATAATAAACAGGCATTGAGTCTTTGAAATAACTTGTGATCGCACTGTAACGATGGAACACAAATAAAAATATGTACAGTCAGAAATCTGTTGCTCTCGCTTGAGTTCCATTGAACAGTGAAATTTGGATGACCACCAACCAGCCTTAATTATTCCAAACAACATCATTTTATATCCTTATCTCTGTACTGAGATTGTAAAGGTCTTTACAATAAACTTATAAAACTATTCTGCTTCTGTCTCAGTTGCTGCTGCTGCTCAGTGAAACTGAGTCTCAATTGTGTAATGAGCTCTCTGCAACATTCAATGGTAGTAATGTGTTATTTTCACCAAGTTTGTATAAAATGAGCTTAAAATGATTACCAGACCGATGTAGTCTTGCTGAGGACTTCTATGCAGCTCCCTTGCACATTGGACTCCTGAGATAGCATGGGTTCTTCTAACTTCTGTCTGAAGACCCTGAAGCACTGAAACGTTGAGGCACACAAACAGCCTGCCCCCAGCAGCTGGAAGGAGCCTGGTATCAGTCATGTCTGTGCTGTAGCAATCATCCAGCTCCCAAATGAAGCAGGTAAAAATTTATTGTTATTCTTGCTTATCACTCACTAAATTTTGCCAATGGAAAATAAAAAACCTCCCCCAGCAGTTATTCAGGCAGAAGTGGGGCTGATGCTGATCTTAAATGAAGTTTCTTTACTGATTCCCACACTGTCAGATCCAGATCTTGAGCTTTCCCTTAACTCAGGAGACACCTGCTTTGACAAATTACATCTCCTTTACCCTTAACACACCTTTCTTAAATAGCAAGACATTGGCTTAGGTAATGCTGAAGCAACTAAATTTGCATATTCCTGGCCACCTTCCCTTGCCTTGACAACGATTCAGGCTTGGTGCAGGAGCACCCAAATCTGCACTGTTCCTGAGGAGGCTTTCAAAGCTGGGGTGCACAGAGGGATCTAGTGCAGCCTAAGAACAGACAGTGCCTTAAAGTGCTTTTGGGGTTCTCCTAATGCAGTCAGTACGTGACTTGCTGCTGCTGAAACGTCACTGGCTGCAATTAAACTCACTTCCTCCCCATTCTGGTCATGCTGATAGGAACTCAGCACTGCTAGATACATTATAACACTTATTCCAGAGGTACCAGTAAAGAACTGTAACAAAATGTTTTTCAAATCGCCACTCAGATGCTGCAGTGAGGGACTCAAACTCTGACACAGTTTGAAACACAATGTATTTTATGCCAGCACAAAGTCCCTGCCATCAGCTGCACGGCATGGAGGGCAGCTGGAGCCATGCTTTTCCCTGCCGTTGATCACCCGGCCATTCCAGCAGGAGCTGCATTTGCCAGCCTTGGCTGCAATGTCCTTTGCTGTGGGGTGCTTGCTCTTGGCTGGTTACCTCTGCTTGCTCTGGAGCTGGAGACAAACCAGGCACTGCTCTGGGGATTAAATAGCGCTGAACTATGGACAGGGAAGGTGCTAAATTAATCAAAATACACTTTTTATTATAAAAGATCTATGCCTTGAAATCTGCCCTACTGCAGTTTTACTTTAGTAGTTACAGCACTGCACCTTCAAGCTGAACCTTAAGATAATCACACCCCAAGGACCTTGCAAGACAATGGATTGTGCAATGAAACACAAACTGCCTGGGATGCATTATCGCCCGCTGCAGCCAGCGTGCCTTTATCTCCCAGGATAAGGCAGGCAGTCGGCTGCAGTCGCACAGCAAAGAGGAGAAGGTATTTAAAATATTTACAAGTGGCTTACAGAGACACCGTACCCCAAGTATCTCAAGATGCAGTAGGAATTAACTGCCAGCACAGAAACGTTTGAGCCTAAAATGTCACCATTTCTTTCCATAATGTCTCTAAAAGACATGAGCTGCACAGGAGCACTCTGAGCCCTCACCACACAGCCTGGCTGCCCCCAGCTCCACTTTCAGCCCAGCAGGTTTTCAGCAGCTTGATACAATGCCTATTTATTAAAATATAAAATGCCTATTTATTCATTATATAAATAAAATAAAATATAAAACGTCTATTTATTAAACTTAGCATGGCTGTATCTAGTACAGTTTACATAGGTGATTAAAAACAGAAGTCACATTTCAAGGGAATAAGTAATTTATGGATGTGGGGGAAAAACAGTGTTCCTAGGCCTAATTAAAGAGAGGACACGCTGGAACATTTGCTGGATTGACAGGAACATTCTATCCTTGCACCACAATGCTCTCACTGCAAGCAAGGACAAGGCAACTGCCACCCAGCCAAGGCGATCCATCTGTGATCCATCTCTCCGACCATGACTGTGTGCCAAATCCTGTATCCCTCGGCCTCTTCAGGCGAGGCCAGACCATCAATCACAAACCCTGTTTCTTTGCTGAGTTCTTCCTGTAGGAAATTTTGCTTCTCTCCACTGTTTTCTACATGGTTTAAAAACTTCAGTTTTGGTGTAAATGCTGCATATTGCCCCACCTGCTTTTTTGAGGGGATACAGTCTCTCTTCAGTCTGTCTGAATCGCAAGGAAACCAGGTGGACTCCATCTTTTGTGACTTTCTTAACAGTTGAGAATAGTTCCATTCTCAGCAGCTGCCGTGTTTTCAGAAAGCTTTTCTCACCCTGGTTATGTTCTCCTGCCACAGTAAGAAAAGGATGGAACATTTATATGCCAATGGAGAAGAAAGGACAGTTGGGTCCCTAACAGCACACGCATGGTCGATAAAATTTTGGCCAAATATTCCAATTTTCATTATTGAAGGCCGTAAGATGAGGACCAGCTGAAACCCCAAAACTGAAATTACCCTTGTTCAGATTTTGTTCAAAAACTGCTTGAAATTTAATGAAATAAAAATAACAAGCACCTTCCAGGAATACAGGGTTAATTATCAAGGGGAAACACAAGGTACCCTACAGAATCCAAGATCGTAATAAATGAGGCAGATTTCTTTCATTTTTTCTGCAGACACATGAACCACCTTCACACTGAACTGACAGAGACATTTTTCTTTGAGGTATTTCTTCACAGTCAGATTTGTTTCCAAGTTAAAAACAAGATGGCCATGAAATAAAAGTCAGGGACAAACGGAAACGTCAAGTCTCCCAACTTTTCTGTGCTTTAAGGTTAAACCTTGAATATGGTGATAGGAAAAAAACAAAACAAAACAAAACAAAAACCAAATTAAAAAATAACACAAACAAGCTGCTGAATTTTGAAGGCCTCGAGCAGCTAGAACTGCTTGTATTTCGAAACTGGCTAATAATAATACCAATCTCATGAAAAAAAAATGTTGGAATACAGCTGGTCTAAAGAGGTGCTGGGACATTTCTACTCCTCGTTCCAATACACCAATTTCTCACAGCATTTTTAACCTTTTGATGGTTTCTTACGCGAGCTGGGTTTCACTACACGACCCGAAGAGCTGACATCCCTGACATCCCCGGGGCAGGAATGCTGGCCAGGAGTAAAAAAGTAACTACTGCAAACCGAACTCGGGCGCCCGAAGGCAGGAATGCCGAGCTCCGCGTTACAGTGTAACGTGAGAGCAGCTGCGGCTCGGCTGCGGAGGCGCTGACCCCGTCACCCATTTCTGCTCCCCGCACATGGTCCGGCTCTGGGCTCAGCCTGGCCCCTGGAACCGGGCAGGGCCCTGCTCACGGCCTTGCCCAAGCCAAGCCAGGATTCAAAGGGCACTTCTCTTCCTGACGGGAAAGCCTAATCGGAGATTTTTCAGTGTTTTCCTTCTAGAAATGTTTCACAAACTGTAACTCTCACAGGGTAAGAAGGAAGGGGCTTTAACGCGTTATTTATAGCAAAATAATTGCGTGAAGGGGGAAACTACAGCCAGCACTCACCCTGAAATGTGGTGGGAGTAGGGACAGCACCAGGTAGCAAGCAGCCTTCTCCACTTTGCAGGAAACACCCCACAGCTGCAACCATTTATTGCCTGATTATGCGAGGAAGGTGTCTCAGGGTGTCCCACTGCTTCATCCTTCTTGCCCACAGACAGAAGCAATTCACCCCTTCTTATTCTGCACTCATTTCTAGCATGTATTTTAGAGAAATAGAAACAGCTTTCAAATAATTTTCTTCTCACTTACCCTACAGGAAAAGTATGAGTCACTCAGGTCTTCCAAAATGTTTACTTGCTTGTAAGGAGACGTATTTATCAGCCAGCTATGAGGTAACAGTGTCTTTTTTGCAAATAGAGTCAACACTCGACTCAGTAAACCTTGAAACCTGAGCTGCCTCTGTTTGCCATTAGCTCGGCAGTTCGTGCCCTCTGCACTCCAAGCTCACCGGTGTCTCAATCCTGCCTTTGGAGACCTAGAAAGGCTTCCTACCTACTTTAAAATTATTTTGCCCCAAACAACACTTGCTGGGGCGGGGGGAGGGGGGGTTGCTCATTATTTTTTAACAAATCTCGAATATTAAACTCTGAATAATTTTTAAATCCACACGCTCATAGTTTGTATTGCACAGAGCATCAAGGACTCGGTTGTACGGACAAGCTAACCTTGCGTGAGCGCAGGCACAGCCGGGGCTGGCAGGGGGACGCTGATGAAACAGGATGAAATACGATGGATTTCCCCAACAACCACTCAGCCCGTCAATCTCCGTGCGAGGCTTGGCCTCACAAACCGGGCCGCTCGCTGCGACACCGGCCCCGCCGCGCAGCACCGAGCGGCCGCCCCAAAACTCCCCACTCCCGGCTGTGTGTATGTGGGGGGGTGTCAGCGTTGTCTCTGAGGAACACAAAGCTCTGCTCTGACAGGGAGGCTCTGTCACAGGGGAGCGTCCGCGGCCTGCAGCGCCACGGGCGGGGAACGGGGAGGTCCCTCCGCCGCCCCTCACGGCCGCCCCGCGCGCCGCCTCCCGCCCTCTCTCGCGAGAAGCCGCTCCCGTTCCCGCCCCCGCCGCGCGCGCGGCTGTTCTGGCCTCGCCGCCCCTCCCTCGGCGGGCCCGCTCCCGCCCCGCCCCGCGGCTGTTCCCGCCCCGCCCCGGCCCGGCCCCGCGGCACATCCGGGCCCCGCGGTCGCTATGGTCATGGCGGAGGGCACGGCCGTGCTCCGGCGGAACCGCCCGGGCACCAAGGCCCAGGTGAGTCGCCGCCGCCGCCCCAGCCGCCGGCCGGGCGGGCACGGGCAGCGCCGCCGCCGGGGCCCAGCGGCCGGCGGGGCGGCGCCGAGGGCCGCGCCGAGGGCCGCGCCGGGCCTACCGGGGCCGGGGAGGCGGCGGCCCCGCTGCGGGGATCGCTTTGTTTTGGGTCAGCGGGCGAGAGCCGGTGGCCGCGGGGGAGCGGGCCGGGGACGGCGGCGGCTCCTTCCCCGCGGGCTCGGCGGAAAGGCCGCCGGGGCTTCCAGGCTGCGGGCTGGGAGCGGAGGTCGGGTCGGGCCCGGTTGGCCGAGGGAGGCGCCGCGTTCCGCAGCGCGGGGGCCGCGGCCGGGCCGGAGAGCGAGCGCCTGTGACAGCCGGGCGTGAGCGCCGCAGGTGGGCGCGGGCAGGGCGGCTCCCCGGTGCTGTAGGCGCTGCTGGTGCTCCTGCTGTGAAAATAGCGAGAGCACGCTCCGGCAGTGAGCTCATGGACCTGCGCTGGGCTCCGGGGGGAGCTCGGCACCGTCGGAGCGACCGTACCTGCCTGCCCATCCCAGAGGGAAGTCATCCTTGCCTTACGTAACTGCACACAAGGAAATTCTGGTGGCACATCGCTTTTCTCAGTCAAAATTGAATTAATTTTTTCTGAGGTTTCACGGTCAGCTGGACCAGGCACACCTCAAACACGGAAACTGCATTTTTTAGATTATTTCAGAGAGATGATCTGTCACACCTTTATGTGAGACTTTCCCCTCTGATTTTGGGAGGAGAGCTCATGGTGGGAAAGGAGCCGTGTATGACACGTGTCTTCTCCTGTTCTTTGTCATCTCATAGAAGTAAAATTATTACACAATCCTGTAAATCAGGTCATTCTATGCATGTTTAATCTGTGAAGGAGACTGTCTCCTTCTGTGTGAGAAGGAGATGTGTGCCTTTGATAAATTTGGGGTATTCTGAAAAACAGCTGGACATAGACATAGGTTTGATCAACCGTTATGAAATTCATGTAGATTGAAGAGTTTTGTGTATAGTGATGATGATTTCTCTCCATAGACATGATTTTTCTTTGTGTGTGGCTGTATTTAATGTTTTATTTTGGATGACACTGGTATAGCTGTTCAGTTTGCAAATACAATTAGGTAATGATATTTCAACAGTGGATATGCACTTGAGGTATTTTTGCCAGAGCTGACTTGCTCTCTTAGGAACAGATTGCTAAGCTGTGCTGTTGGGACATTTTCATTGAGTCATTGCACCTACTGGGATGACTACAGCAAGCTGACGTGCAGCATCTCTGCATGGTCTGAGGGAGTAGTACCAAAGTTTAGATGTGAAAAATGCACAGTAAGAAATTGCCTATGGTTGGGATGATCGTGGGTGCAGCACGTGTGGATTGCTGCAGAACACAGGCACAGCTGGATCCGAGGTGAAACTTCAGCAAGGTTTTGTCATTAACAAGGCTGATTAGCATCCAGGTAAATTAATTGAGGCACACTGACCGCACCAAGGGTAGGGTGGAATGTGGTACCAGGCTAGGCCAGCACAGCGGTGCGTGATCTCAGTTCAGAGATGTTTTTCTTGCTGTGTCACCACTGGGAGTTTTAGTTTCATAAGCAGAGTGTGCTGCTGCTCTCTGCAGCTCTTTCCTTGCCCACTGCTGCCGGGTCCAACACCTGCAGCGGGTGCTGTGTGCTGTGTTCCATGGAACAAATGCAGGCTCTGGTGTTACAGCGGGGGTGTTCACCTGCCGAGTCGTGCAGAGCTTTTCCTTTCAAGGTGTGCTGCTGCTGCAGTGCTGGGAGTGTAAATCCTCTCCCTCTTCCTGCCAGGACTGTCTGCTGCTTCTGTTCACATGCAGCTTCCTGGAATTGTATCGACTCCATCTATTTTCCTGCATGCTCAGGCGTATTGTAGGCTGTGTGCCTTTCTTCCTCCCCCTCTGGTTTTGTTACATTGCTTTCAACTTTCTTTTTTCAAAACAGGATTTCTACAACTGGCCTGATGAATCCTTTGAAGAAATGGATAGTACATTAGCTGTCCAGCAGGTATTGCTACTTACATGAAACGCTGTTAATGAGTGCAGTTTCCCAGGTGTTGTGTTCTGCTATATAAAACTGAACAGGGCTTGATATTTATCTGCTTAGGGTGTTGCTGCACAGCAGTGAATTTCCTAATCACCTATGTATATTAACAAATTAATGGTTAATTTTGTTTACAGAAATAACTTGAATTCCCATGTCTGGTTTGAACAAATGAGATTTAGGAAAATGGTGGGGGTTTCTCCATTCTTTTACCTTTTTTAGTAGAAGAAAGGCATTTTTCAGATCTGGCATTTTAATACCACTTTCCTTACCCTGCCCATCTACTTTTGAACTTCTTAGTCTGTCAATCATTTAAGTAAAAATTAAGCTCCTCCAAGATGTAATGTTCTAAATTTACTTTCTTACTGTAATTCCAACAAGATCTAGTTTTATTTTTACTCCCCCTCCAGTATATTCAACAAAACATAAGGGCAGACTGTTCCAACATTGATAAGATCCTTGAACCTCCCGAAGGCCAGGATGAAGGTGTATGGAAGTATGAACATTTAAGGTAAAAGTCCATCTTTTGTTAACATTCTGTCTTGGTTCTAAGTTTTGTTCATTGATGCTGGTAGTGAATCTATTTGAATGTGACACATCAAAATTAACTTAAATGAAGCTTGATTTTTTCACTCTTAAATACTGGTATTATTTTCTGAATTCCCTGTTACTTCTAAAGATTTATAATGTGCTCTGATCTTAATGTTTTTTTAAAAGAAAATATTTGTATCTCACTTCTTGAATAGGAAGATAGAGTCATGAATTTCCACAGCACTTTCTCATAGTACTGTCAGTTCTTCATCTCCACTGACGGGTAATGTGATTTCCAGATGCTCCCAGTGCTTTTCCTGAAACTAGCAGGCAAATAGGCAAGAACAGCAGGACTGTCTTACATTCTTTTTCTGCTTGTAGGGAAACACATCTTTTTGTCCACTTCTATTTTTTTTTAAGTTGCAGTACAATACTTCCACTAAATGATATGTTAAACTCAGCCTTTGCTGTCAGTGAAGAATTAAAATATAATTGTTTAGCTGAGTAAAAAAAAACATCTGCTGGTATGAAGATCAGAGTGTCTAAGCTGTTTTCTATGAGATACTTGCAGTGAGGAAAGAAACAGCTGATTTTGATGCTGCTGTGTTCTATTTCTTTTAGACAATTCTGCCTTGAGCTCAATGGACTAGCTGTCAAGCTTCAGGTAATTCTTTTATTGAGACATTTTGTCAGGGAGGAGACTTTTTTGTTTTGTGTAGATTGCGGAGCTTTTTTTTTTAAATATACACACACAGGGCCTAAGCAGTGGTTGGAGGTTTTGTAAGATTTTAAGGGCTTATGGCAAATAACCCTTTTGGGGGGTGAACAGGGCAAGGAAGTGATTTGGAAAGATCAGCTCCTTTTTGCTGCTGGGTTTTTTTCTTAACTGAACAATTGTTTTAACAGAGTGAATGTCACCCTGACACATGTACTCAGATGACAGCAACTGAACAGTGGATTTTTCTTTGTGCAGCTCATAAAACTCCCAAAGAGGTATGGATGTATTTTGGAAAACCGACTCCAGTGATGCAGGAATTTTCTTTCACAGTTCATAGGTTCATGGGGAGCCTGTCAGAGGTGGCTTCTTAGTTAATCTGAGAGCTTATGTGGGTTAAGAATATCACTTGAGCTACTCTTCTTTGCCATTCTGTAATGTTTTACAGAGGAACAGGATGAGGTAAAAGGAACTGCTTTTTTACCTCAGTATTAGCGGCTTTGCACATTCCCCTTTTCTCTCTGGGCTGGTGTTGACCCTGCCTGAAATTGAAAGGGAGAAATCTCTTTGTTTAACTGATAAAAGTGTCCATGCTGAGAATGGGCTCTCATCTTCAAGAATTGGCCTTGATCCACAGTGTGAACCTGACACTCCAAACGTGACTGCATGTGCTCATTCTTAGAGCAGTTACTCCAAGAAGGTGGTGGAGTCATGAAGATGTTTCTAGTCAAGTGGGTTTATCAGTATGGCATTAGCTTGTCTTCTTCCATGTCCAGTTAGCTTAAACATTGTTCAGATCTTCTGTTAAACCACTTGATATATCCTTTTTTTTTTCTCTATAAAGTCTTTGTTGCCTTTGGTTATGATGGTAGTGCAGTTTGTCATATTTATCTTTGTATTTCACCTTCCAGAATAAGGTATTGGTTCTTTTTAACCTTTTCTGTCCTGTGATATCTTTTCTCTTGTTTTGTTCTGCTTTTACTTTTCTGAGATGTTTTGATTTAGCCAACTTCCCACTCTCTCCTTTAACCCCTATCCCTAGTCAGCACCTTGGCATATTGGGCAGTGTTATCCTCAGCTAGACTGGAGAACTTCAGGCTTCTTTTTACCTCTGAGCATGCAGCATTCATCTCCTGTTTTCCATGGCAGTAGCCACCAACTCATGGTTAGACAGGGGCTGATGGAACCTTGAACTGCTGAGAGAAATGCACAACTGACAAGTCTTTCTCCTCAATGGTGAATGGACAGACATTCTTTCTCTCAGTCTGGCTCAGTTCATCTTTTCTTCCTTTAGGTGTACTTGATTGCAGAGCCAGGGATGGCTCGTTACACACTTAGTTACATGTATGATTTTAGTTTTCTTTGCCAAAGCAAAAAGCACTGATAGATTTAGGTGCAGGTTTGGTTTCACAGCCTGTAAAAGAACAAGTCTGGCAACTTGACTGTGTGGGAAACAAATCAGCTGTGAGGTAACAATCATCTTTCCTTTCAGTGTACTCCTAGCGTGTATTTTTATTATACAGCTTTGCTCAAGGAGAGGCATAAAATTCACTACTCACGTGCATAATGACATTGCCATAGGAACTTTTTTTCTTGAAATAATTTACATGGGTTGTGAAGCAGAGAAAAGAAGTGACTCACTTAAGGAGGAAATGTAGTTATACCTATATATATATACAGTTGTACCTTTAAACAAGCTGTGTGAAACTTCGGGGAATAAAGATGACCAATGAAGTTCAAAGCATCAGGAAATACAATAAAATGTTTATTTTTAAACAAGTTCTGACAATGTCATGCATGTGCTCACTCGCTGTCTGTTTCTGTAGTGTCCTGCTATAGACTACACCAGGCACACACTTGATGGAGCTGCATGTCTTCTGAATAGCAATAAATATTTCCCCAGCAGGTAAAAACATTTTCTCTTGGGAGAAGGGAGAGAAGGAGGGAGGAGGCTGGAATTTAAGACAGTAACAAAGCCCAGGGAGAAGTGTAATGCATGTTTCATGGACTACTGTTGGAACTATCAAAAATCCTGCAGCTCTTAGGAGTTGGGAGGCCTGTTGCCACTTCTAAGCCAAGGAAGAATTCTGGCTTATTAAAATAGTTTGCCATTTACTGGAGCTAAGGGATGCTTTTTAGGTGAAAACTGTTTTAGTGATATCTGTTAATGGCATGGGGCTTCCACTGGAGTAGTGCCCACCTAGACAAGAGGATGGCCTTTGGACAGATGCTGCACCTCAAACTCCTTCAACAGGACAGCACCAAAACTCTCCAGAAGCCAACACCAAGCTCCTGTGGGACATGGCAATCACAGAAGACAGAGGCAGGCTACTGAATGGGCAGGTCACATCAGAGAAAACTCCTTGCACAAGTCAAAATTGTGCTTCTCTAGGAATTCAGTATAGACAAGGAGGTGCTACTGGAAGTCTCATTTTTTTTTGTCCATAAACCCTAGAAACCAGAGATCCAGCCTTTACCAGAATAACTGATGATGATTAATTACAGGCAGAACTTCTTTGTAGTCAGAGTACATTTGTAAATATGGAGCTTGCACCAACAAGTCTAAATTTGATATGCAATTATACAGAATAGTTTTAACAATCAAAATTTATGTCAACATGTTGCTCAGTAGTCATTTCATTAGAGCAGTTGTGTAACCTCTCTCCTGCTGCTTACAGGGTTAGCATAAAGGAATCCTCTGTAGCCAAATTAGGATCAGTGTGCCGAAGGATTTACAGAATATTTTCACACGCTTATTTTCATCACCGGCAGATATTTGATGAATATGAAGTAAGTAGTTTGAAATTACATCTTGAAAGCAGGGTATTTACTGAAGTTACTGCTCTGATGGAGTTGGATAAAATATTTTAGTCCTACTAGAAGATCTATATTCAAATGATGGATTGATTACAGTAGATTCCAGTTTTGTAAGAACTAAAAAGCTGTTATACTTACATATACACACAAAAATTAATTTATGTGATCAGTGTACTCAGTTATGGTTTCCCTGCATTTAGATAAAAGGCCAGAATTTGAGGATTTTCTACAGACAACTGAAATTCATCTTGTATTTAAGAATCCTGACTGTATTCAAGCACTCAGTGCAGTTAGTACTGCTTACATATATACATCTCCTGTTTGTGTATGCTGCACAGCAGTTAAGGAATTCTAATTGTGTAACTGTAAAGAATCAGAATAATTGAAGGCAACTTGTGCATGACCAGTAACCTTTTTTTTTTTCTAATGGGAAAGTAGAAATTAATAGATAGAAAGGAGATAAGGGGTACAGCTAAATATAAAAGGGAACCTTTGCCAAATCCCACTGAAGGTTTCTGGAACAAATGATTGTGCCCTGTTGTGTTGGAGATAGACAAGAATATATTTAAATATTTAAAAGTATGGTTCTGAAATTCCTCCTACATGCACTAAGTGCTGTTAAATTGAGCTGTGACTAAAGCCTCAATTTCAGTAGGTTTCTTAGTATTTGTAGTAACTATAAGCAACCAGTAAAGATATAAAAGAAGCAATGAGTTTACTATTTAAGCTTGACTAAGACCTGTAAATGTAATGAGGTAATTACATAGAAGCAGGCTTTTTGTTTAGCATGTTCCTCATAATGATTTAAAATAATCCCTCTGTATATACTATTTTTTTCCCTTTTTTCACCTCCAGAATGAAACTTTCTTGTGTCACCGGTTCACTAAGTTTGTGATGAAGTATAATCTGATGTCCAAGGATAACCTGATTGTACCGATTTTGGAAGAAGAAGTGCAAAATTCAGTGTCAGGGGAGAGTGAGGCATAATGGCAAGAGCAGTACAGAATCCTGTACTGAATATAAACAGAACATTAATTATGTACTGTATATATCACTTTAGACACTTCAATCACGTATCTTCATAGCTTTGTTTAGTATACTTTTTGTATGCTGTGTGCATTGCCTTTTAATATGGGAAATACTTCTAAGTTATTCATGAGCTGTATATTCATCTATGTGGCACTCATGGTTTTTAAATAAAAGTAGTAGTATCTGTTTATAATGCCTGTTAATAAAAGAATTTACAGTTCTCTAAAAATGCTGCTAAACAATCATTGAATTACAATCCTGAAGATGTGTCTGATTGGGTGGGGAAAAAGTGAGATTACAATTTCACAGCAAGCCATTTTGTAATGCAGTAGCTATATTAAGTTCAAAGATTATCACCTTAAATATATAATTCTGCAGGAAGCTTCTTGCAATGTAGCTTATTCCTAATTTACCTTTTATTTTTTTAAAATGGCTTTGAAGATTTACTGCTGGATATGCATATTGCTGTATGTGTATATCCAGGTACTAACAGGATCTATAGTATTAACCAAAAGGACAATTTCACTATGGTAATGAACATATATATTCTTGATTTATAGCTAGCACACTTTCTAGACACTTTTTTTTGTCAGCAGTGGAGGTTTGTGTGCAGCAAGGGACAGGTGCTGTCCCATTAAGGCAGACTTCTGCTGTTCTCCAGTCCACAACCTCTCTAAAGAATACCTGTGCATATTTATGGCAACTGCTTACAGATTATACCTCAGCTGTTCATGTTACACTACATAACACACTGGCACAGTCTCTGCTTGTATTCCTAGTCAAAACGTGCTACATACCTGAAATAACCAACTCAATTCTTTGCAAGAATTAATTCTGTTTTCAACATACATTTGTTTCTCTTCATTTACCTAAACCATATTGACAGAAAGATTTGGAGTCATGCTTCTGGTTCCCTATCAGGTGTCTGTTTCAAGCTGTGTTTGCAGATTTGCAATAACTGACAATTTCCATGAGTGCTGCTTAATTGTGTTTTGTCTAGAAAGATAGAATTAAATGTTTTAGAGATGCATATAAGAGAAATACTGCTAAGTGTACATGAATGCAGGGTCTAAAAGCAGTAGCAGTGTTCTTGAATGAATTTTGCTTTGCTGTTTAAGAAGTTAGCTTGTTTCTCTGAGGTTGACAGGAGCCCTCTTCATTTCTTTCAGCAGGTCAGAATGGGCTAGCTCAGCTAGTTTCAGTAACTTACACTTTGTTTTCTACATGACATTTACATGGAAAGAAGGGAGTCCGCATATTTTTACTAAGTGTTTTTTCATAATATACTAAACATGCCTTAAATTCTATTTTTCTTTATATGAATCAAGCACACCTCAAGCAACTGTTATCACCTGGATGTAAAGGGAATATAAACAATGAGAAAATTGAGAGACTAAGCTTAAGTACTTCAACAGCTGTGCTCTTCAGCAGCTTCTTGTCTCATGTTTATCATTGTATTTAACTGTCAGCAGGGTAATTGCATGAGATGTTGTCAGAGTGAAGTAGCTTTAGTTACTGTCTATACACTTAGCTGTAACTTGCCTTGTATCGACCAGGTTACCTGATTTTGATAGATACCTTGGAGTTTGTACTGCAGGTAGGAGGAAGTTTTCTGGAGGTAGTAAAATGTATTTAGCTCGTTGCTGTCTGCTCTGGGACCATCCATGGTGTGGCTCCTTTGTACAGTCACTCTGCATGTGTATATTGGCCATGGTGACTGGGACAGGCAAAAACATGGGACTGGTGTTGCTAATTACATTTCCTCTACAAAATTGAAGAAAATGATGTGGTGCTCAGGACTGCATTAAAATTTTAAACCTCTTCCTCTTATGCTTTAAGAGTTTAACTTCAAAACAAAACTCTGGAAGTTTGAATCCTGTTTATTCTCATTCAGATTTGCACTGTAAAATTGACTTGCTATACTAAGCTGATTTTATATAAGGCCTAAGTGAGACACTGCTTGTATTTTCCCTTGCTATTGTTTACATGAGTACTGTGTACACACATGTGCCTGGATGGTACCATAAAACTTCAGTTAGCCTAAGCAAACCATTGATTTGTCTAATAAATATTAACAGGTTTAATTTAGACTTTACATCATAGGGAAACTGAGACTGTCTTTGAATTATATTGTAAAAAAAGGATAAAATTAAACTGTTTCTTTATCCATACCACTATCTTTTGACAAGTTATTCTCTTTTTTCATGTTGTCTGAGAACACAGCAACTGTTTCCAACAGAGCCTTGGGTGCTCCCCCATCTCTGCTCCAAGGTGTGCTCAAGTCAGGTTGTCTTTCTTCTTTCCAAAGTAGAGAAATAAAATACTCGTTAGGAACTTGCAAGTCAGACCTCAAATTTACACACTCCTCAAATCAGAAAATGCTGGTTCTGCAGTTAAAATACGGGAGGTCTAGAAGAGGCCCTCTAGATACAGAATAAGCACATTTCTGACTGCATGTCACAGACACAAAGGCTGTAAGCAAAGATTCGCTATCAAATTACTTCTTCCTTTGTCACTGGGGTTCTTCCTCACCTTTGGCTTAGCACATCAGCCATGGTTGAGCTGTCAAGACAGCAATTCCATTTTTTTTGCCTTCAAAAGATGAATATACTTAGAACAGGGAAAACCTGATGAGTTTTTACTAGATGGCATTAACTCTTATCAGGCTTTGCTGTTCAGACAAGACTGCAAAAAGATATTTTTTATTGAGGCAAGGTATACATTGATCTAACCCAGATAATGTCAGTGTGAGACAAACTCCATAAACTGGGAATTGATTTGCTAAGTACTTCTGATGGTGAGAACCTTCCTATATGCACTATAGAAAATACCTGAATCGATACAAAAAGAAAATATTTTACAGACCAAAAACAAGTGAAGCAGCCATTTATTGCAGCTGACCAGGTAAGTAAATAAACTGTTCTGACAGTTACAAGCAAAGTACAAAATATTTAACTGTGGACAGTTTCTTCCTGTTTGTAAACATTAGAAAACTATTTCCTCTCCAAACAATTTAAGCATCAGAAAGTATAAACAATCTTTTGCAGAGGTTCATGAACATGGCTGCCTTCTGTTCTTTCTAATAGTTGCAGAGCATTTCTGTTGTCACAATCAGGAAAGGGGTTTCCCTACTACATTTCAAACACACAGGCCCCTGGCTGAAGTCTCGTTAATGACTACAAAAAGCGTACTTACTGGGTTTTTTTCAGAGAATTCTTCTGATTTACAAAGCTGCTTTACTTAGTGGGCAGTGCTGATTACCACACCAGTAAAGGCAAACCTTAATGCTCTGGTTTGTGCCAGACAGGTGATGGGGATCTGAAATCAAATCTATACCCAAAATGCACCCTCCCTTTTTCCCTCATCCAAGTAAGGTAAGAGTGATCTCTCAGAATTTTTTACAAGGAACAAACCAGAAGATTTTCCAGAACTTGTTTTAGAAGCATTTTCAATCTTTTCAGTTTCAGCATCCAAGCCTTAGGAAGATGAATGGTCAAGTGCATGAAGTCAGATAATTCTTGCACTGTCTTCACACAGGCTGAGCAAACAACTTGTCCTGACTGCCAAAAGCAAACAATTCAGATGAATATTTCTACAGCACAGGCAAATTTGATACTATGAGACAAATGACATTAAAAACCACAGCTGTCCTTAACAATCCAGGAACTGCTGAGTGGGTTCAGTGGAAACAATTTAGCTTACTTATACTGCATTAAAAACACAGAAAGGAAGCCAGAGGTTTGCAGCATTGTCAACAGCTGTGAGATTGATGAGCAAGGACTAAAGCATAGTCAAAACTGAGGGCTACTGAAAAAGAATATGGCTTTATTTCATTTTAAAAGAAGCCTTTCTTGCTGAAAGTGATGATGTTCTAGTGTACCTGTGGACATCCAGGGCATACTCAATTTCCACCCTAGTTCCAAAACAGTCCCTCTTCTGTACATCCCATTAATTGTAAGGAGAATATTTCTCTTAGAAAGATATTATTTTATTTGAATTTTCTGCCCTTTTAACAGGTGACATGGAAAGATCTCAGTTAAAAATTAAGTAATTTTTATCCAATGAGTGCATTCTAGAAAGAGTAACTGCATTAAATGTACTACTTTATACTTTGTAACTTACTTATAGCTCAGTTTTGGTTTAGGGTTCACTAATGTTAACTATCTTAAGCAAGGATCTTGCTTTATAAAAGGTTATTTCTTTGATATACTTTAAAAGCTCTAACTTGAACTATTCAGAACTGGAGTTCTGGACCAATTTTTGCCCATTTTACAGACTGGACTTGTATGGAGAATGACCAATGGTTAAAATTACACACACACGTTTTGGATAACTCATTAAAAACTACTTCTAGAAGTAGAACAACATATTCCAGGTTGCATGAGACCAGCTGTTACTCCATTTTTAATATGCTAGAGTTACCTGGCTTTCTGCCCAGAGATAGCTGTAACTTGTACTTTCATATTTCTTCTCCATCTGTGTCCCATGGAGGAGATCCCTGCTGTCTGTGAGCATGACCAGTGCTCCCAGAGCAGTGCCACAAGAGAAAGAGCACTTGGGCAGGCTCTGCAGGGACACCCAGCCCAGCACTCGCCCTGTCAGCAGAGGGATCTTCCTCCTACAGTGCCCCAGACAGGGAATGAACACAAGGCTCATGCCCTACATCCCTGACCTCGAGATGCTGGTGGGAAAGCTCAGAGAAGAAGAGCCTTTGCCAGAAGGGGTTCCTTACTGTACCTCCTATTGGAGGTGCTCCCATCACTCCCCACAGCATGCAATGGGGAAAAAAGTTGAAGCTTAATCGCCAGAGCTGTAGATTTTTTTTGGAAGAAAACCTCCCAACCTGCTACAAACAGTTAAGAGTTGCTCTTCCAAAGAAAAAATCAGCAAGCCTGCCAGTAAGAATTTCGTAAGTAGCTCAGGAAGCAGCTCCAAAACAATATTATTTCAAGCTCCCCCTATGCTAATTATGTCAGTAGAATGAGTTTTTCCTCCTACCCCCCTGCCCTATAAAATTATTTATTTTTCTGCATGAATTAGCTGCTTATGTCAGTAAGCAAAACTATGTTCTTTCTGCACAGCTCTGAGACTTCAGCTGAACCTCCACTCTCCTGGCCATCTCCTGGGGTGCTCATTTGGAGTTAATTGTTGGTGTTCCAGTCACTGCATTGATCTGCCCACTGCATTTAGTGCCAGCATCTACCACTGTGGATTAGGCAGAGTCCCACAGCAGCTGGTAGGATGCCATCCATGGGGAACAGGGTGTTGTAGGTAAATGATTAATGACATCTATGTTTGCAGCACAACACATAAAGACAGGTACCAAAATCCCTGGGTGATGTGTGTGCTGTACTGCAAACATTGAGAGTGGAGTTACGAATACATTTGCTCAGTTCTGACTTATTTTGACCAAATTATTTTACACTAGCTTAGAGATGATTAGCATTTATAATTTTTTTTTTTTTTGCTTCTAGAACTAAATTAAAAATGCACATGTAGTTAAAATCACATTTACCTTCTGGAGATGCATTTTTATATGGCTTCTCCTCTGTAAAATACACTTTCCAGACAGCAGCATAAAAGCAGTTGCTGTTTGTTCCTCTCCCCACAGCACCTTGCCAGCATTAATCTCCCTTAATGCAAGCAGCTCCTCCCCATAGCAAGGATGGAAGCACAGCAACTCGATCCTTTCCTCTGAACATCAAGTCTGCTATTGGATGCAGCTCAATACACTTTATCCAGTGTGAGATACATTTAGCTGAGACATTTTTATATATACATCCATCTAATACTGCCTATGATATTTAACCTACATCTTCCTCCAATGCATTAGCAGCATCACACTGCTCTCAATGCTTCCTAGGGAGCTTCTCAAACTACTTGTTTACAGACTGCAAGTTATCTTTCAGGGGATGAGCAGTTCTTAATTTCCACTCACAAGTACATTATGAACACATCATTATAATACAAATTATAAGCTCCTGCCTTACATGTACAAGGAACCCTGTGAAAACTGCATAGGTGAAGTTATATTCCAGGAACAAGTTACCTACCTACAGCCTCCTGAGTTTTTCTGTCCATACCAAGTCTGAATGTAGCTTAAATTATTAACACTCTAGTGTAAGACTTGACAGTTCTCTAGGCTTTTGAACTTATGCAAGGCAAATAAAGTGAAAATTATATTAAAACTTAAAAACAGCCAGACAGTTAATTTTTTCCCACCAATATTTACAACATCCTTAAAAAACCCCAAACAATAAAACAACCAAACAAACCCAAAAGCATTCCTCCAGCTTGTGGAACATTCTAAACATCCTCATTCCTTTCTCTCTCACACAATTGAAACTGTCACTGTTTTGCTGCTTTTGCTTCCTTGCTTGTCAAAAGCATTAACAAGTTAGCAGAGCACCCAAGTCATGTAGTTATACTATTAAAGACAGACAGAAAAACAAATTATTTTGCAGTAGTATTATTACTACAGTAGGATTAACACAACATGGAAAATGACAAAAATACAAAGAGTTTGGGAAGGATTATACCAACGTATTTAAAGTAGTGTAGTTTTAAAAAAAACCCATTTGTGTGATTTATGTACATGTCCATTTGATGCAGTTACTTACTTATCACATACACGTGACCTGAGTGACTCCATCCTCCTGGTCAAACTGTCCATCATCCAGTTCCCTTAACACTCCATCACTGCTACTGAATCCTGGAAAGCCTCCATAATGGGAGGATCCCTCCTTGATCCAACATTGTTTAGAAGGAGATAGGTGAAACTCATCAGGTGGTTGTCCAGTTTCTACAGGGCAGAAAGTAGCTGTGTCTGATCCAACACTTCTGCTGGACACCCTGCCTTTTTCTTCCCCAGTCATTTGTCTTAAGGATTTCCTCTGAAAAACAAGAGGATGTTGAAATGTTAGTTTATTTAGGGGAAAAACAATTGAGCCAAACACTTTGCAATGGATCATGGACAGATTTAGTGTAGCTGCATTTTAATAATGAGTGCAATTCTCAAGAAACAAGAGATTGCCATTATCTGAGGAGGCAATTACTATTCCCCTGGTAAGTCTATCCAGATAGAAGTCAGTGGCTGCTCTATACAGCCATTTGAAATGGGATCTACAGAGTCCTTGCACAGGAGGAATTCAGTATTAATACAGTCTGACTTTACTACTGGGACTGCCTGACATCTTTGCTGTTGAAGTGATGGTTGCCAATGTCAAAAAGAAAAGTAAGCAGATCATGATTTCTGCAAACAATAGGCCTACCAGACTGTGCTAAGGGTTCTCTGAGGCACAACAAGAAATAAAAGGTTTATCTCAGTTCAGCATCAGGAGCTACCTGACTTCCTGAGATCTGTGATGATGCAGCCCCTCCAGAGACAATGTCAGTGCCTTGAGCCACACAGAGGAGCAGGGTCAGCAAGGCAGGAGCCAAATGCCTGGAGCCCTGCTCTCAGCGCAAGCACAGCTACACCAGGAGATGTCTGCCAGGGGACACTGCCCTGCCCACAGCAGGAGCACATGCAGCTAAGAGGGAATCCAGCCTCAGAACAGAGCTGCATTTTAGTGCATGAAGGACACAGGGCAGACACTTAAAAAAAAAAAACAACAAAAAAAACCCTAAAAAAACCCACAAACCAAAAAAACACTCTACAGGCTTTTACTATGCTTTGGCAAGTTTGTGTCCCCCTTCCGTACATTGCTAAGCTTTTTCTCAAACCCTTTTGAAACAGTAAAAACAATGGCCTATGTGGCTAAAGGAAACATATTTAGGAAAGCTGTTACAGGGAACATTGGGAAATTAAACAAGGGGAAACAGCTCTGCCTCAGGAGAAACAGAAGGAAATAAGTTTTGCCTGGATGCCACAGAAAGAGGATGGAAAAGTCTGCTTAAGGGAAATAAGGAAAAAGAGAAAAAACTGCAACCCCTCATGCACTGCATGGTTCAATCTTGCATTTCATCCTCTGATATCTTTCTTAGAAAAACAAATGGTATGGGACAAGCAAAAAGTCCACAGAGAGTATAGTCCTTGTAACCCAAGAAGCTTTTGTCCTTGCACATAAATCATAAGCCAGGCTGTAACTCACTACCCCACAAACAGACAAGAAGGCAGAGGGATGAGCTGTGAGGACAAAACATAGTCCATCCTCAGAAAAGAGACCCTGTGAGATTAAGAGACCAAGTAATGGTCTCTTTCACCAAATTATGGTGAAAACCAATGTAATTGGCAAAACAGAAGGAAAATGTGACTGCTAAATGTTTCAGCTTCAGCCCCAGTTACCTATTTAGCCCAAGCTAAATGACCTCAGCATAATGAAATTTCTGGTAGAGAAGCAAAACATTCACTGGTACTGAAAAAACACATTTTGCTCTGATTTCAAACATAGAAATCCTGATGTAAGTGGCTACAAATCAGCTATTTCTTGTTTACTTTGAGTATGTTTAATGCTTAAGTCAAATGTTTCTCATTCCAACAAAATATACCAACAACTACAAAACACATTTTATTTGTATAACCCAAAGCTGCTCATTACCCCACAACGGGGTGAAAGAATTTAAACAGTGAGTACAATGCTTCCTATTTTTAATTTAAGCCATGTCTCAAAGATTCATCAGTTCCTCAGATTGAATGTTTTTACAGAACTGGTTTGTACTCCATCTCTTGGCAGAATCCAACTTGTGACATACAGTTACACTGCCTTTTAAGAGACACATAGCTAGAAGTGACATTATGCCTTACCAAGGGAAAAAGTAGCAGGAGTTCATGCCCCTGTTATATACAGAGTATTAAAGAAGTAGGAAAGCGTCGGGAAAAACATCATTTTATGGCTTACATGATTTTGCTTTATATATTTACAATGTTGCTATCAAAAATTGTGGTCCAAAACATACTTTCAGAAATTAATTAGGAAAAAAGTAAAGGCTACAAAGTCAGGCATGTGAGAGGAAGTCAGAAGGTTTTGAAGATAAAAGCTGGAGGTGCTTTTGACACAGTGGGTGGTTAGGGAGAAAACACCACTGGCAGAATTTAGAAGAGGGTATGAATGGAGACAGATAAAGACACTGGCAAAGGAGACTACACAGAATACTGAAGAACAAAAAAGGAAAAGTGCCAATCCTGAAAATGAAGAAATAAATTATAGCATACAAGAACTATCTGGGAATTGAGACACTGGCAGAGACAAAAACAAACAGGACTTGAACTGGACATGTTGAAGGCACGTTCTTCCAGGCATGGAAGTACTAATTATCAGGGGACACAGTGAGAAGGAAGTTGGGCTGGAGATAAGCAGAAGCCTGGAGAAGAACAAAAAAAGGAAGAGTATATTTTAGAAACACTAAACAAAGGAAAATACAGATGATGGCAACACGCTGAACAGACAGTAAAAAACCCACAAAGATCAAATAGAAATGCAAGAAACTTGAAGACTTATGGAAGTATTCATACAAATACAGAAAGAAACAGCTAGATATCACTGCCATATAATTATATGCCATGAATGAGTTTGTGAAGTTACCACTCCACTGCTGGACATGAGTGAAAACATTCATAGCTTTCCCAAATGCTAAGGTTACCAAAGGAAAGACATGTTGAATTGAGACAGGCTGACCAGCCACTGAAAACAAGAAAGAACCAAAAATGGAAACCCATCACAGTAGGTCAAAAGACCTGGCAAAGGAAAGCCCACCAGGAATTCACCCCTCTCTGGCCACAGCAGGATTTACTGCAGCAGTGTGCTGGTGCAGTAATTGTTGTGACACTGACTTTGAGCAGAATGTGGAGACTGTCAGTCACTTAACCCTCAAAGCACTTGATACGACCTCCACCCAAAAGGGAGAAGGAGTTGTTGAGGTTCAGCTGCAGGAATTTTAAAGCCTCTGTCTCTGTCACACATTTTCATGCAACAACAGCCCTGCACCCTGATAAGCTGCAGGTTACAGTATCCCTTACAGCATAGCTTAACACTCCTTTCTTCTAAAGATGTGAAAGTAGACGTTTTGAAGGTCAAAATAGTTTTCTGTTTCATGTGCAAGAGATGCAGGATTTTGATCAGACTCCCTAAAGACTTCCAAGGACATACAGCATAGTCAAACACATTCACCTGACACACAGTAATTCCTTAGCACAAAACAGGTTTTTAGCCTGCTCATGCTTTTCTCTATGGCTCAAGAGATAACAGCTGAGGAAAAAAATAACATGTGATCCAGCTGCAAAAAACATCCACAAACTTGAACTTGTTTGCAGGGAAACCGTGTTCTGCCAGTTCTTTCTCCTGTTAATTCTGAAATCTAGTTTCTGTATCTTGCCATTATGTGAAGTACTCATTTTTAAAATATTAATATCACAAATATGTTACTCACCTCTGGTGTCTGGACAGCAGAACTCCACATAACAGGTCTCTGAAGAAAAATTACTTGCTTTGTGGCCAGATTTCCTTCACTAAAATTTAAAGAAAACAGTTTCCTTGTTTAAAAGGCAATAATTGTCACTAACATATTCGAAGTCAACTTTAGGGTGGGTGTAAGTTCACGAGTGAGAACAGACTACAGAGTATTATCCTGTTTATTAATGCCTCAATGGTTCTATAATGATATTTTTTAAAAGTAGAAGCATAGAACTAGGTTAAGGTGATGCACATGAAAAGATGGACAGACCAGTAACTTGTATTACCATGACTGGAGTTATTTAAACTTTCAAGAGCACACATGTTAAATATCAGAGCTCCTATTTTTAATCCAAGTCTGCACATTTACATCTGAATCAAACCTTCACAAGTCTTTTTTAACTTAACCTTCACTGTTAAATATACAGCAACATATTACTGCCTATTAGTATCACAACAACCAGGCCCAATCTTAATAGATCCGCAGCTTCAGCAAATCTCTCAATACTTTGGGGTATGAAACCTGGGAATTCACATTCTTTACTGCTAAATAAAAGTTGTAAAATGTCATGTAAATGACACAGCAGGATGAGCTTGCTGCCTCATCACCTATGGGTAAAGGGCTTCAGCTCAGTTTTAATAAGCTTTGCATCAAGAAAGAGATGGATGACACCAGATGTTTTGTACAAGGGAGGTACCCAGCATAGGCAGGATAAGAGAATATTTTGGTAAAGAAAAATAAAGAAGGGGATGGGGGGGAAGAGCAACTTCAGTCCTGGAACTTCTACAGATGCTAAAACTGTTACGGTAGGCAAAGCAAAGATGTTGGTTTTTTTGTTCCAAAAGGGAACACTTGTAGAAAAATAAACATGATTAGTGAAGTTGCTCCCCAGACCAGGTATTACTGATATGATGTTTCATATGCATTACACCCCCTTAGTAAGAGGATGTAGTTATCACCACTACAAGTTTTAATGTATTTCCATCACCTTTCCACAAGAAATACATGTCACCACACTGATAGAATATATAATAGAAACCCAAGCCTGTGTCACTGAGAGTGATACAAATTCAAGACAAGAACTCCAGAATAAGATTTTAAAAATTCCTGTTTTCTTCTAAATATCAGATACTACATTTTTATAAGTTCTCCTCCCTCCAGCTGCTTCTGGGCAGTATTCAAGAAGATCTTCAGGCATATAAAGGCAAAACACTGAAATTGTTTGGCCAAAGGGTGACTACAGATTTAAGGGCGCACTAAATAAAAGTAGCAAAACAAACACCAAAGAGATGGCAGTTCATTTGAAGTATTTATGATTCTACCTATTCTATCAACCATAAAACTGTGTTATTATGCATAACATTACTAAGAACTACTAAAACAATGTAAGCTTTTACTTCAGTATGGATTATGTCACAAGGTTAACCACCACACACGTGAAGTCAAGGCAACTGATGCACGTTTCACAACTGAAAATTATTTTGTTTTTAAAATCAGGGACTTGCTCCAAGAAAAAACAGGGATTAGAACTGTTCCTATGAGCTCAGAAGAGCCTGTTAACAGCCTGGCCCAGTGAAGGTTCTGGAAGTAAGCTCTGAGAAAGTACACAAACCAGTACTATTCTCAGCACAAACAGCCACGCAGATCAATAGTGATGATGGATTTGTGATTGTGCTTGGCCCCTCACAATCTTTTATCAGTCTGGCTCAACTCAGGTCACGGCATATCTTTGCATCTCTTCCTTGGATGAGAACAGAAAACTAACACTTCAGCTTGTGGGAAAAACAAAAACGAAGGAGAACAAATTCATTCGTTTCCTTAAGCCTAAAAAGGTTTCCTGTTCCAAGAGTCCCTACCTCACTATTTGCATTCAAAGAAAGAGTGTTTAGATTTTATGTCATTACAAGGAAATCTGCAATCCTGCAACCTTATTCCACTTGGCTAGGTACTTCTCTGTGCCTCAGTTATGTCTCTTTTGATCAATTGAAAAATGTCTCTTCCAAGCAACAAGGCTGAGCAGAGTCTCTGGCATGGGGAAGAGCCTAAGGCTTATTTTGTAACAGTGTCTGCATTCCTTCAGAGAAAAGAAAAAAACCCAAACAGTAAGCTACAGCTTGTACAAATTCTACTAGAACAGAAAAAGGACACGATGGTGAGTAGACAAGAAGTAAATTAACAAATTTCTAAGTCTGACCTTATTAAAATGCCGCACACGACAAAGCAGCTATGAGCTTAATTCACAAAGAACTCAATGACAGTGGCATTTCCACAGAATTTAAATGAGAAAAAGAGCTTAGAGCAAGGGAAGCTCCACAGTTTCCCTCACATTTCTACATTCCCTCTTTGCCTCATAAGTCAGAGCATTTTGAAAATATAGATTAAGTGGTGAGCCAAGAAAAACTAATAACGATGAAGTGAGTGTTTTTGCAGTGTGTTGCCCGTAGTCCACCCTGGCCACTTTCAGGGACTACAGTAATCAGGGAAGGGAAATAAAGGTCACTGCAGAGTAAGGCTGCTGAAGCCTTTTTCCTGTCTCTTCTTTTAAGAGTGGTGAAGAGCAACAGAGACTCTTTTGATGAAACACCAGCAATTTGTTTGTCTGCTTATGCTGTATGGGCAGAACTGTGTCCTCTTACATGTCTATATTTAAGTCCTTCAAAACAGCATGAAGCTACAAGCTCAGTAGCACTGCCAATGGCTCTGATTTTTACAGATCCATTCTTCTAATGCATGAATATTTGATGTACAAAACACTTAGAATAGATGTTAGATAAGATTTTCTGAAAATGACCAAAGGGAATAAGATAAATTATTTTCATGTACGCAGGTGTGGTTTTTTTTTTTTCATTTCTCAAAAAAATATAACTTTGCACTCCCTTAGAACTGGGTAGCATCTAGACTTTCAGTTTTGAGACAGACACCAGCCTGGGACACTAAGTGTCCTGGCTTAAAGGTTCTATTAAATGAAAAACTTAAAAAGCCTTATAAGTAATTCTAGTTTTCAAGCACAAATATGTATGGACTTCTACAAACTCATGGTACTACCATACTAAAAACTGCAGTAACAGTAACTCAAAAGTGAATACTCACAACAGATCTGACATGAGGGAAAATTTTACAATAAATTAGGAGAAAAGGAAGACAGAAGAGAGGAAAATACTACAGTGAGTAAAAATGGGGATAATAGGTAAGATTTTCTTTAAATACCAACCACAAATTCTATTTTAAAAATAAACATGAAAACATAATTTTGTCAGATCATCCCAAGTTGTTGCTTATTTAGTTCCTTCAGTGTTTCTGAAACCTCTTAATATTCAGGCTGGGTTTTGAGGTCAGAGTTTTGAGTCTGGGGAAAAAAACAGCTGTTGAGCAGCATAAAGTATCCTTCTTTATTAAGACTTCTGCATTCCTAGGATAACCCACCACCACCACAGTAATGGCATCTTTCATAGCAGACACACAGTAATCATGCAGGAATTTCTTCTCCTCTTTAAATACCAACATCAATGCCTAAAAATAGTAGTTATCAATCACTACTCAGCCTATCAGAACAGGAAGACATTCATATTCTGATTCTCATGAACTCTCAATCCCTAATTAGGAATTCTTGTTCATAAGCTTTTTTTCCTTTTTTTAAAGCAAACTGAATTGCTGTATATGAGATATACTACAGGCACACAAAACATGATTCATCCTATTTCTTCCAAGAGTTACAATGGGATAACAAGCATTAGACAATTCATACAGAGTCCTACTCAACCATTTAGGCCAGAAAACAAATGGTTTTTATTAGGCTGAGTTACTCTAGTGTGGATACAAAATGAATCCAGTTTCAGATTTGGCCAGGATACAACCCCTTTAGCATGAGCACTGCTATTAATGCTCTGGCTGTTTCACATCTGGGATACAGCACTGCTTGAGACCTAAATATCCTCCTGCTATATTCTCACTAATTCAAGAACACCTCCAGCCTAATCAATCTGTTAATGCTTCCTACAGCACTGCATCCTATTTCTTTTTCCTTACAGCACTTTGCCTCTTTTAGTTGGCCCTGCCTTGGCTCTGTGATCTCTGAGGTACAAACCAGCACCATTTGATGTGCTGCAAGCATGGGCTGACAATCCCAAAGTGTCACTCAGCAGCTGCTTAGGACATTCCTGACCCTGCTGTCCAAGCCCTGTGGAGATGGGTTCAGTTACATTGCTTGTAGGACACAAAAGGTAGGAAGTTAAATATTCTCTCATCCTATGACTCAGAACACACCATGACTACTAAAATCTCCCTCCCATTCTTCAAAGACTATACCTGGACTCTGAAGACTTACTCTCAAGCTCTAAGATGTGGCCAAAATTTCAGCTGCTTATGAAAACCAGGCCTGGTAGTTCATATAGCCTATAAGGCACCATGTTCAAAGCTAATACACTTAGACTACAAAACTTTTGAAGGAATTAAAGGATAACCATTTGTTTCATATTCTGGAAACCGCTTCTTCTTCCAGAGGAAAAGAAAACAGAGACCCTCAAAAAAATAAGCTACAGAACATGCCGTGTTTTACCACAACTTCTTTTGTCTTTGCATTTAACCAGTTGGTTAAAATCAACTATTAGAAAAAACACTGCCAAAAACCCCTAAAACCTATTTCCTGATCACAAAAGCCTTCTTCTTACATTCGGTGAGTTGATTTAATTATGTCAAATCACTTGAGCAGAACTCTACTTTCTTGCAACAGTTTTCTTAGAATCTTTCATGCACATCTTTTTCATGCTGTCTTGATTTAACACAGTGAGGTCTGGGATCCAAAGATTACTTGAGACATCCACTCTTTCCACAGTTGTTAATGAGCCTTAAGTCCTGCCTCAGTGTATTTGCTTGCTTTTGAAGTTTGGCAATCTTAATCTATTGGGTGGAGAACTTTAAAGAAAATGATGAGAGAAGGGACACATTAAGATGCTTGGTCTAGTGTTTCATTTGCCATTTTTAGCTTGATACTCTGATGAAAGCCAGAGAAGCTTTCTGAGGGTGGGATTATTTAAGAAAAAAAAAAGAAAAAAGAGAAAAAAGAAAGCCTGGAACATTATGGGGAATCCAGGTCGGCAATTTAGCTCTTCTTATGTAGAAAAGAGTCCCATCAGTGCTCTAAATAAGCATTACAGCTAGAGACCAGAAATCCAGTAGTCTGGTACTGTATTTGAGTTGGACCATAATGTCTATATCAGAGAAGAGAAACAGCCCAATAACGGGCTGGATTAGCACATTCTTTGCCCTAATTTGCAACAAACACTCCATGACTGTCTTGTGACAACATGACTTTTTCCATGGTCATTCACCAAGGTCCTAAACTAGTAAAACATTTCAACACTTGTTTCTAGTTGAAGCATGAGTAACGCCATTGCTGTGGACTGGGCATGTGATCAAAAGTTTCCTAAATAAAATCTTTCATGTTTCGATCTTTTTAAATTTAGAATTAGACTCACTGAAATCAGTAGTCCTAAGCAGATGTAGCAAAGCACTCCATGAAAATGCTACTTACACCTCAAGCTTTACATACATTTAACATCCTCAGCATTTTTCTTCCTTTTACATTTAAATATGCAGGTAATTGTTTGATGGTTCTCAGCCACACACACCAAGAATGCTGTAACCAACAGTCTGGGTACCTGTCATGTCGTACAATTGGTGTAGGCAGGACACAGGTCAGGAGCCATCCAAACTCAGCCAGCGTGTGCAGTAAAGGTCCATAATCTGTTTTAATTTCACACCCCTACATTAATAATTATAAAAAGTAGTAAAGAGACTCTGTACAGGTTTTATTTGCATTTCTATAATTACAACACCTCCCCTCTCACTTTTAATGAGACAATCCTTAGAGATGATATCAAGCTGTTGTTTGGTGAAGATTCATTATTTCAAACTGAAAACAACTTGAAAAGTTCAAGACTACAAAATCCATGGAAAACAGAATTTATTAACATTAGGTATGAGCCCTGACTCATCAAGACATAATTCAAAGCACATCTCGCTCATTAAACTTGTCACTGCTAAATTAGTACCTAAAACTTTTTAAGCACCATAATTAGGTGTCTAAATTGACATCTTTACAGTTTTTACTCCACATGTGAAAAATAAGCATCTCTCTTAGCTACATACTTAAGGTTTTGGTGTTTTTTTTGGTGGTAGTCTTTTTTTTTTTTAAATATATAGAAGTTTTAGTTTGAGGCTGATTTTTTTCACATTTGTAAATGTATTTATCATTGTATATTTCAAAAGAAAATCCAACAACATAATCCAACAACAACTGCTTTCAGATGTCATTCATACCAATAATCCTAAAAGATAAATTACTCTTTAGAAATATATTCAAGTCATTTTATTGCTGTAATTTCATTACCTCTACAGCAGTAGAGGTAAATTTATTAGGAAACCTAAGTCTTTCATATTTAGCAGTGAAATCTTCATAAAAATACATAGCTGAATATCATTCTGAATTAATTCACTATCAATTTTCTCTTGTTGTTTTTCTAGTTCTGGCTCTTTTCTCCCTCTTCTTTAAAAAACACTTCACACTGTCAGTGTGACCTGCACTTGCTGAAATTACACCTAAATTGGTCTGAAACACTCACAAAAATCCCCCAAGACATTTTCTTTGGTAGTTGTACTTGTTGGTATGAACAATTACAAATGACAGGCCAGAATTCCTCTGGCATATTTCTTTTATGCACATTTACTAATGCCCACAAATCTGATTTCATTTTTTTTCATTTGGGGCTTTAGTAAAGCCTATGCAGGTGACTTCAGGAAACCATCCTGAATGTTTCTGGAACACTGGTACCAGCATCCTAAAGGAAAAAAACAAAGAAAAATACCAATAGGAAATAGCACTGCTAAATCATCACCTATTTACCTCAATGACTGTCCATTGTTCAACAACTATTGCATCATTTCCTTTCCTGTTAGAACCTGGAACCCCAGCACCTTCTTCTTCATAGATAAATAATCCTTCTAAAGATTTGGGCAAATAATCCCCTGTGAACACAAACATAAGCATTAAGTTTTAGGTTGATAGAATATTACCAAGATGTTTCTTTCTCACTGAACACTTCTCTAAAATAAAATTATATGACTCAGCAAACTCAAATTTGTTGTTATTTATGGAGAGTGCAAGTCAACTTACTATTAAAATCCCTTTTTTTCTACACAAACTGAACTATGACAACTGTCTCAAAAGCATTAACCCCTTCCATACTCCAGGATGAATTCCAGTTTCCTGTATCAGCATATTCATTGCAGAGGATGGGCACAACCCTTTTTTTCCTCAACTTCCATATTGTCCTCCTGACAAGACATGTGGCTTTTGGCGTGGTGGGAGAGAGCACAAAAATGAGTAAACCATGAAGCAGAAAGCTCAGCTACAGCCACTTAAATAAATAAATGGCCACAGGAAGAGCCTGAAGCAAGTAATTGTAGGAGGATTCCTGATGGGAAGGAAGTTCAGAGCACAAGTCCCTGACTCACATGTCAAAGCCTGGTAGCATCCGTTTGCCCCAACCTAAAGCTGTGCATCAGATGTCTGTTCAGTTTCTGGCTTTGCTTCTCCTAACAGCCTTTGGGAAGCCTTTTGTGGAGATTTACCTTGACAGCTGATTAACCAACTAAATTGGTACAGCAAAATCATGTAATCTTCAGAATATCAGCATTAAATCCCCATCAATACTGGATGAGGTATGTTATTAGCTGGCTACTAAAGACAGGGAGTTATTGAAGCAAAGAAGAGCAGACAGCTCTCTGTGGGGAATGGGAAGACTGTAAAACTGTTGTTGGACAACAGCTGCAAAGATTAATTTCAACAGCTGCAAAACCACCCTTCAGTGAACTGTAACAGATTCTCCAGAGGGTTCTTTTCCAGCTCTAAAAAAACTCTAAAATGAAAACTGCAAGTCTGAATTCTCACCTCTCCTCCACCAAAGGAAATTTGGTTGTTCCACTGACTTCAGTAAAAAGGAGTAACAGTTTCAGAGTAAAAAAGAGGACTGCTACAAACTGTGGCATTAGACTGTTCATGTGCACAAAATACGCAGTTTGAGAGGGACTAGCTGCCAAATTCCATCAGAAGTAAATCTACATTGATGAGCTTATGTGCCTCTGAATCACTAAATTTACTGCAGAGCTGCAGAAACACAGTGATTCACACTCAAAACCATGGAGAGCAATGAAAACTGAAGAGTTGTCATTACTGTCAGGCTTTTGTTTTTGAAGAATCATAATTTAAATTGCAAAGATCTTATGTTTTGCAGGTTTTTTAAATTTAAGGCCTTCAATAATCCAAGAGTGCATATTGTTTTAAATCAAAATGATCAGAAAAAAGCATAAGGCATAGTAAATATAGCAGCTGCTCAAATTTACAATAATTTTACCCTCCTCTTATAATCAATGTAAAAAGCAGGCAAAGTGACTTATGAAAGCCACTTTAATACATTATTAATTATCTACTGCACTTGTTAATCATCCTGAGCATTGCAAAAAACTGTTTAAAGGTCCCTGGAACCTTTACAACTAACATTTGACAAGACTTTTCTCTACTATAACCCTGTATTTTGCTTGCTTATGCTGCAACAATTAAATCTAAAGGAACATCAACAAATTGCAACTTAGTACAAGCAAGACAGGTACAAATGCAACCAAAGCATCACCTTAGTGAAGTATACAGTGTAGGTTTGCTATCAAACAACATTTGTTAAAATAGTTACTTGTTTTGGAATTTAATAATCATCTCAGTTTGTGTTGGTCTGTACCTCTAACACAAGGGAAGTACAATTTTCTTCAGTTTTTTTTCAAGTAATTTTACAACAGTAGTTTCCTACTGTTTTTGCACACTCTTAACTTCTGGCTTTCAGATAAATCCAGTTCAAATGGAAATGAATCTCTCAATTACATATTTTACCAACAAAAGAGTTTGAGAGTAATAAACACTTTTCATCCCATTGTCTTTTCCTTGAAAAAGCACAAACCAAACCAGAAGCATTAGCACAAAAGGTTTGTTTTGTTATAAAGCTACTCTAGTTTGCTGCTTTGGAAATTGTCAATTTGATAAAACAAAGCAAGAATTTCAAATACTTAGCCTACTATAAATTTGTGGAATCTGATACCTAAAAGGGAGTAATTTATTTTCTGGGCAGTTACAGATCCATCTGGACATACATATAACCCTCCCATCGAGAAGCAAAATATAATCATAATTTGTTCAAGTTACTTAGTTCTATGTAAACAAGGAAAAGCTTCATGATACCCTGGGACAGTACTCACCTTTAGAAGTTTCCCAGTGTACAAAAGAATCAACTAAGGCCAATCCTTGTTTATAATAAAATGTAGTTAATTCTAGCCAGTCTGCTTCCAGTGTACTAACAACTGGCCCCTTTCTTGTTACTTTCATAGACAAAACACCTTCATGGTAGGTCCAGCAGGTAGAATCATCATCAAAAACGTTGAAGACTGTATAGAGCTTGTCTAAGGAGAGAGAAAGGAAGAATGAACCTCAAAGACAGTGCTCCAAAATTTGTAATATTACTAATCTCCTATTTTAACATAATTTTCTACTTCTAAGCATGAGTTTTAATAATTGTTTCTTAATGTTGCTCTTCTTAAGACCTAAACACACTCAGGACAAGTGTGAGGGGAGGTACACTTTGGGATGTGAGGAAAATGTGAACTTATTACAGCTGGGCTGCCAGTGAATTCTTCAGGTAGTTGGGGTTTGCATAAAGAAAACATACAGTGGAAACAGCCTTCATTTCTGCCACTCGTGGAACTTCTGGCTACAAATATTTGCAACTATAAGAACTAAAAAAGACAATTTTCTAAGCTTGCAAATGTAAGGAATGCCTTGCACTGACTTTAACCCATTATTCTCTGAAGTACCAGTGTAATTAGTTGCTTACTGGGATTTTCCCATAGTAACTGATGATCAGTGGAAGTTAAGGATACAAAACCAACACATCCTCAAATTGGTTTTCTGTCTAGGTATTAATAGAGTGCTGTAACAAAACTAGTCACAAACAAGCACTCATTAAAAACTGACATATCCATAGCATATTAGGAAATCACTGGTGCAAGTTATGAAATCCTAACTATGTGAGTGTGTTCTACAAATACATTTGTGTGTCACTGGTTGTAGAGAAGTAACACAAAGCAGCTGCCCAGAAATTTTCTCAGATTGCCTAATACTTCTGGGCAACCTAAATCAATGCAAACCAACCTCCAAAAATCGAAGTTTTTGCACTGTCAATACAAAGGAATTTGCTTAGATGACCCCAGTTAAGAAGTCAGTCTCTCTAGGCTCCAGAAACAGAGAAATTTCCAAAATAGGATTTGTACTCTAAGTAATCTAAACCAACACCTACAAGAATCCCTCTCTGCTTTGAGAAGTGTTACTACACCCACTGTAGGTGACATCAGGGCCTAGAATAAGGACAAGTCAGAACAAAATGTTAAACTTTCAGTAAGAGATAACTCTTTACACAGTTTCTCTTTCACAGGTGCTTACATCACAACAGATGTTTATCCTGACAAACCTTAATTTCTTTTACCATATATTGAAGTGAGATCTCTTATTCTACAGAAAAAGGAAATTTTTTCCCAACACAACTGTTCAATTCCTCACATCTACCAGAAATTTAGCTCTGCAAGCAATGTATTATAGTCAAAATTCAACAAAAACTCATACTTACAATCCCCAAATCTATAACTTGGACATAGTTTTTTGCCTCTTTTGAGCAGAGGTAAATGGAAGTGGCACACTGGCATAGCAGTATATACCTACACACATGCAAGACTGCCTTGGAAAATTCACATCATATTTTTCAAAATGATGGTTACATAAAACATAGACCAAGAAAGGTGGTTTAGTTTCCAAAAGTTTTATCTTTTGAACTCCAGTGATTTTTCTATTCAACTAGTGTAGAGAAGCCTGGCATATCCTTGCCAAAGCTTTTTGAAGCTTCCTGAGAACACTGCATGTAGGGGGTGCACTGGCTGCTGATCTACCTGGTCACACCAGCCTGCACAAACAGTACTCCTGAACGGAACCCTAGTTTTCCACTTCTTCCTTACAGGACTGCCAATATATAGCAAACCCACTATTTCAAGCTCTAAGACAAGAGTTAAGCTTTACCAGATTACGCTATAAAGGCTCACTTGTAGAAAAACTGCTTTTACTCAAGTGTTAAAAATAAGAGGGACATTGATTATCTCTGTGCTTAGAGTCATTATCTCACAGTCTACAAACTGGAGAGGCTGCTTTAACAGGAAAGTGAAAAGGTTGATTTGAGACCAATTAAAACATGTCTGGCTCATCAGGAAATGCAGCCTGACATGAAAGTTTCATGCTGCCTGCTTTCCACACAATTCTGTCTTGCATTAGTTCTCTTACTCAGATTACTTCTTTTTACCTTTTCCTCTTAGCAGCCAGGAGGCCTTAGAGTTTCAGTACCAGAAGTCAATGTTTCAGACCATTTTTTGCACAGACTACACCAAGCACCTCATCCTTCTACAACTAAGTTGTCTATCACAGCAGCAGCATTTTTTCAATTATGCTTTTCCTTCCTATACTTCTAATGCTTACTTTTCTCTAAGAAATTCATTTTGTAACAATTATTGTCTTCGATTTCATGGTCAATGCATTAATTTCAGTGATCTCTTTCAGGACACTTCTTGAAGGCACATTAACCAGAAAGAATCCATTATGAACGGATTTTTTTGGTGTATGTTATGTGAGTTGCCTGGAAGCATGTAAAATTATGGCTCTAGCTAGAAGGGGCTCTCTTTGTTTGTAGTCTGTGAAATAGGCACAACTGGAATCACAACATACACTTCAAAATCATTATATGTTTATAATTTTATATTGAGTAAAACTACGTGTGCATTGCAGAAAATATTTTATAACAATTGCATCTTTCTAAAAGGAAGGATTTTTTACTGTTTGTTATACACATATTGAGCAAAAAACCTTGCTGCTTGCACCACATTTCAAGCCACAATTACACTGTGGGTGATTTTGGAGGGTTCGTTTGGGGTTTTCTTTTTTTCTTTAAATAGCAAACTAGAATTCTGACAGTACTTCTACAGTAGTCTATATGAAAACTGAAATATCATTTTAATATATTACTACAGTTCACATACATAAAACAGAAGGGGAGTGTTCCTTTTGCTTTTTTCTACTGACAACTCTTTTAGAAATATGTATGCATTTATATACGCATTTGTAGGGGCATCCTCCAAAAAAAGTATTTGATACAACAGAAAATGCTGCTCTATTTTTCCAACGCTTCAACAACTCAATAAAATACCTTATTTCTGCAACAAACAAGCAGCATTTATTACCATCTCCTTTTCGTGGTTTAGAAGGGCTGACTTCTTTTCCAAACTGGAAATCTGAATCCTCTAACAGTCTGCTTTCTCCATGCATTTCCTCCTCTATCCCACTCTCAGATGAGTGACCGCTCAATGTCCCTTCATTCCAGTTTTTATAGTTTTCCTCAAAGTTTTCTCTTCTGTGTTCCCGATTTCTTCTGCCCAGCGTTGATTCCAGCTCTGCACCTCCATCTGCACTTGTTCCATTACAGGCTTTAGGCTGAGGAAAATGTTGTGTTACAAATCCCACAAACTTCTTTCCTCTTTTAGCAGCTTCATTAACCTGCAATACAACGTAAACTTAGCTGCAAAGTCATTTTAGAATTGCACAGACCTTTTTCTTCTTTAAAACTTGGACATACATGAACCACTTTACTAAACTGCTGAGGACATAAAGGCCACTGTATTACAGAAGGGTGACTTGGCTTTGATGCTGCCCCTGCTTCAAAGTAAATGGAAGCTTTCCAGCATGTCTTTGGAGTCAGGCCAAGAAAGGTGGCCAACACTGGTACTGAGTATACAAAATCCCTCATTTAGAACAAACCCAAAGTATTTTATTTACTGTGTTCTATTGATAAGCAGTACAGCAGAGCAGTAAATAGTATTTCTCTAAATATGTGATGCCAGTCATACTAAAAATACTTCTATAGTAATGGAGGTCAGTATCTCTCTCATGAGCCATGAGTCATTACCCCCTAGTTCCCTTGGAGGCTATTCAGCTTTGTTATTACTGAGGACAGTGGAGAAGCAGAGAAAGGAGGGGGCTAGAAGCAAATGAAGATCCTCTTATTTCAGCCAGTGGTGTCTTCTTGGTATTGAAGTCTCAATACACAACTGTAACATCTGTGCCACCTGTGGGATGTGGCTGTTCTTGGGGCTGTTTTTTCTCCTGGTTAAGGAGTGCTGCCATTTGGGAAGGTGACCCCGCCGACACCTTGTACTACAAGCTCCTCAGTGAAGTAAAGTCTTCACAGCTAGGTACAGGAGCTTCAGCTCAGAAAAAGAGATCACATGGGAAGTACTGGATTAACTGAGGGCAGAGGGGGAAGGATCTTTGTTCAGTTTACTCAAATAAAATATTAATCCCCAGAGTGAGTAAAAAATCAAACGACGACTGGTGGTACTGCAATCCCGTTTTAGTACCATGATAGACTGAAGTGTCACTATCTACTGCCATTATTTATGTACAGCAATGCTGCAATATACCAATCACTGTGGTTATATAAACAGAGCTGATGCTTCAAGGACAGCCAAAATAGTTTTAAATTTAACAAGCCACAGAGAAAAACAGACAATATGAGAATCTTTTTGCTGAAACACCACTAAGTCTTATTGTTTCAGATCTCTAAAAAAAAAAAAAAAAAGTACTAAGATTTGACTGGATAAAAGGCTCTGTCTTTTTAAAATGGAGAGCATTTTAAAATCAAATTATTCTTACGTACTACTTCTGGAACAGATATGCTTCCAAGACTCCATCACTGCTCATTTCAAGTATGTTTTTCCTTCTAATCTTTGTCTGCTACACTACACCACCAAGCTGGAATAGGTATTTATATATTATAAATGCATAATGTAATCACATTTTAACTTTGAAACACCTGAAAAAGTCAAAGCAAGCCATTTATAAAACACAAACAACTCTTGAAACTTCAAAGACCATTAAAGATCTCCAATAAGCTTTTTCTTCTACTACCCTCCTTGGCAACTAATGTAAAAGATACCACTAACTCTTGTAATAACAATAGCTTCCTGTTTCAGCAAGTCTTCAATTTTGCAGAGGAAGTTAAAACACAAAAAGAACCAGAACTATAACTCGCATTCCAGTAGAGGTTTTCTATAACTATACAATGTTTTCAAAAGCTGTGCCAAGTAAATATTGATTATAGTTCCTATACATGTTGTATTTTTTGTTAAGGAATGAAAAGAACATTTCTTCTTGGGTATTTAACTCAGAAAAACATAAAATTTACAGATCATACAAGTATTTTATAAAGAGAGACTGAGCTTGAGCCTGACTTGGCTTTCAGTGAAGACTTCCAAAGCTTTACAGAGATATTTAGTCCTACATGACAAAAAGTAACTCTTTTCTCACTTTAAGATAAGTTTTGTAGCTTCTATAAAATAAACACAAAACTAAAACCACAACCACTAAATGTAACTTACCCTTATGATAGAAACAAAAATCTGAAGAGAAGTTGGAAAAAACCTCCATTACCTTTTCTAGCAGTTCTTTCACTACTTCATTTGTCAGTGTTTCATATGTTAAAGGACATTCCTCAATCACCAGCCTGGGGTGCCTTTGTCCTCTGGGTGCTGCGTGCTTCTGGCTAGAACACAGAAAGAAAGCAGTCTTTGTCAGGAGTTTGCTGCTAACTTCAGCAAATGCTTGCATATAGAATTCTTTTCTTTTGGAATAGTTATGAATGAAATCCTCACAATGCTTCTTCATACTGTTTAGAAGTCAGTGGGTTTTGGTGTTTTGTTCTGTTTCTTACACAAAGTGACAGGTACTATGTGTTCCAATGCCAGGATAAGAATATTAATATTTAACAGGAATTTCATCTGAAGACCATGCAGAGAGATATTTTGGAAATTAAGCTTTACTGACAAACAGCTCTGCCTTTGTAATAAATAAATGCAAAAATCTCTGACAATGCAAAACACACAAATTAAAACTATAAATTTAGTAAGCACAAAGCAGATTCAGTTTTGTAGAAAACACACCAAGAACAGAAATGGTCCTTCTTACACTTTTAACATCCTGCTGCTTAGTTTTTGTAACTAAAGCAGAGCTGCAGCTGTTAAATGAAACAGTGCAGGCAAATACTAGGAATACAATGCAAAAACACTTACTGAGGGTTAAATAATGTTTGAATCTCTCATATTGAAGCTGACAAACTCTAACTTTAAAGGAAGTCACAGAATAGTACTCATGTTTCATCTAAAGCCAGTTGTGTTATTAGTCAGACAATATTTAGCGTATGCCAATAATATAATGGGATTTTATTTGATGCTTTCTTTGTATAATCATTTCATTTAGAAAAGAACATCAATCAGACACATTCAAATATAGAAGTTTACTTTCCAAACAGTAGTTGGAGAAGGTGTATTTGCCCACAGCAAAATCAGGCCTGGTACATAAGGCACTTGGGAAGGAAACTGGAACTTACACTGGTTTCACAGGAAGGCTACAGAGTCTTATCCTTCACCCATTCAAGGATCTAAATTCAAACAACAACTTCCAAAGGATGCTACATCTACAAGGATAAGGCAAATTGAATTGTGGGAGCTGTGTGCTGGCAGTGTCAGCTCTTGGAAGCCTCAGCTCCAGGGCAGGCATTTTGCTTTCTTACTCAACCTTCTGCCCACAGGAACAGCATTCAGCTTGTTTGCAGATGAATTTATAAAGGTTAAGTTGCATGAACAGTAAATAATCCTGACAATGCTTGTTTAATCAAAGGTTTTGAGAATTTCCCTCAAATGAATGTTCTACTGGAGTGGCAGCAAGACAGCTTCTAATTCACACCTTCCCAGTCCTCAAAGACAAGAGCCTATGTGCATCACATAAGGACTCAGGAGAGAAGGGGAAGTTTCACAGCTTTAAACGCTGTAAGAAATCCACTTTCCAGTTATTCAAAATAAGAACAAGAGGTTATTTTCTATGCATTCAAAGGAACTAATGAATGGTAACATTGCTTTGTATGTGTTCTTTAGGATCACATGGCAATTTTAAAGCAGTAAAAACAGGAGTAATAAATAAGACTATGGATCTAGAACATAAACAAGCTCCTGCCTCTCCCTCGGCATCAAAACGAAACTTTCATATGACCTCTGATCCAGAATGATGATTTCCTTCTTAATAAGGAAAAACCCAAACTATCCCTGACAAATTAATTCACAAACAATGTCATTTTTCCCTGGGAAACAAAGTTTTGAAAACCAAGAAAAAGCTAGCATGAGACAGTTTAAAGCAGCTTATTACTCTCCTGGTATTTTGGTTAATCTTTTATTTGCTGTAAGTTCTAAGACAGATGTTACTACACGTAAGATTTTTGTTAGGTAAAGGAAACATTAGCTTATCGTATGCTTAGCATTAATTAAAGACTTTACTAACTGGCTAATCTGAGGTGCTCTTTTCAAATTGATAAGCAATGAATGTTGAGCAGCCCACTTACAAATGGCTTCAGTAAAGGATCCTTATTCAAGTTATTTCACTGTTACCTTAGCTTTAACCGTGAGAGTACCACTCGATACATGTGACTTGCAGGGAAACTCCTTCTCCGTCCAACTGGCAGCATAATGGGATGCACAGCTCCTACAACATAGCCTTTGCTGTAATATTCTTCCACCTGAGATGCTATATCCAACACAGAACTGATCTTGATAACTTCTGGATTTGAAGACGCTGAAAGGCATTGAAAGCAGAAGAGAAGCACATGATACTGTGTATGTCTATAAACATTTTGGGTGAGTTCCTTTTATGTAAACGCCACAAAACCTATCCCCAGGCATTTAGTAAAACCTACAGTTCTATTTATACAAGAAAAAGCAGATTCACGGATGATTCAACACTATTCAACTACTTCAAGTACCTATTTTTACAACTTAATACGATCTATTTTTAACATACTTGGCAACATTTTCTGTTTGATCAAGGTCTGCCAAGCTGATTTAAAAGCTGTGTTAACATCTAAACACATAATAGGGCTGAAGTTAACAAAGCAACTACTTTGTCTAGCCAAAGCCTTAAACATACTAATGCAGTATCCCTCACCTCCAGTTTTCAGGTAAACTCCCACATAACAGATTTAGGCCTACAACAATTGATTTGTTTCCATTATTTTTTTTTTCCTTAGAAGTGATCTGAGGAGTATCAGTTGACATTTTGACAGTCCCAGTTCCTTTTTTCAACAGACTTACACATCACCTAAGTAAGCTTGTGCTGTCACTGATTTCTAAGGAGGGTCCCTCCCAGTGTGTGCAGGCATTTTGCATCAATAGGCAGCACCTGCACAATACATTATTTTTGGGGAAAACTACAGAGATAAAGGGAAAACTTCTTGGGGAACCTTTTCTAAATGATTCACAGCTTTTGCAAAGAGAAAAGGAAGATTCCACACCGGTAACAGATTCTGCTACAGTCAGTCTGATGGGTCAGTAATTCCTGTTTCTCTCAAGTACAGCTGGAACTCTAGATGCTCTCAGAAAGCAGGAAATCAATACTCATACACAAGTAACAGCAGAAGAGTCATTACGCCAGCACAGATTTGCCAAAGCTTTCATCCTTTGCACTTAGGAACTCTGATAACAAAACAGCCAGGCTGGAAATCTGCTGGTCTGTTGGTGACCCCTGCTCCAAGCAGCCTATTTGACTGGATCCTGATGGATCCCTCTTTGCAGGACTTTCTAAGCATTAAGACCAGTGCCCATCTCTATCAAAGGATGCCTCAATCAAAACTCAGCAACACTTTTTCCAACATACAAGCAACAGTAATGTGCTGCGCTGAACATTCCCTATCAAACCGTACAACTGAAAATAATTAAATACGCTAACTCTTCTTTGATTTTGTATTTAAACAAATGTATAAAATAAAAAATAAAGTAAATGCAATTACATAAATCTCTCATCACTTTGCTGAGTTAATTTCTTGTTCCGATCTCCTCCTGTCTATCAGCATTATAGTGCAGGTTGGCAATAGCAAGGAATTTAAGGACCTAAGGCACAAAAGTCACTAAGTTTGTCTATCCTACTGCTTTAAACTATCATAAAGCAGAGATATGACTCCTTAGTTTGCACATATATTTTATTCTAATAAACTGAATTAGAACTCTGCTGATTCACAAGCAGTCTTCTGTAAAGCCTCTCTATACTGCTTTCCCATGATAAAATGTGATAATGTTGACATACATACACTTACTGAGGGCTTTAAAAAAAGACCACAAAAACCCCACAAACTATCAGAAATTAGTATTTTACAATACTCAAATGCTTTTAAACACCAATTTCTACTAATGGGAAAAGGAATGGTGGCCTACTTTGCTTGTCACTGTAAGAGCTTTAACAAAAAAAGCCATCAAGAAGAACCAGAATAATTTATACCAGGGAAACACACACTACCAAAAATTATCACCAACATACATATTGATGGTTTATTGCTGATAACCAGCATATTCAAGCTATTAACTAAACTGTGAGTCATTCTCAGTCATAAGGACAGGGCTGTTGCACTTTTTCTTTAAGCAGAGAGTGTATCACAGCTTCCCTTTAGTAAACAGATGATATTTTGTCATTAGCAATACTCCCATCCCATGATTCCACTGTAAATCCAGGAGTCACATGTACTGAGAAATAACTGCTCCATAGCCCACAGACCAAAAAAGCAGGAACGATGCAATATGATCATCACATCCCTGATTTTATAAATGTCTTAAATCCTTTTTCATAACACAAGTTTCCTTCCTGATGTGTTCTCAACAGGTAGCCAAAATACTGTAGCAGTAACAACTCCAGCTAACTCTCCAGCTGCATAGTAAACCTCAGATGCAGGATACTGAAGATGATGACAAAACAGCTATTTCATACATATTCTGGCATTCAGAGTGACAAGAACTTGACAGCATGTCATCTTAGTAGGCTGCATCAATATTTCTTCTTTTCCCTAACAGGAGGATAGTGGATAATGCATAAGCAGAAATAGTAGTATTGTAGAATACTACTGCTTAGTAGAAATATATAAACCACCCCTACTTTCTGGTCAAACTGACTTCAAAAAACATCAGCTGTTTGTGTGATTAGGATATGCTTCATGACTGAGACTTTGGAATTTACAGTCACTGACCAGCATTTAAAATTACACTTCAGAGTCCACTGCTCCCTCTTCTTGGTACTATTCCAGTCCACCAAAATAAAAGATTGGCTGTGATTTTTTTTTTGTTTGGGATTCACATGATGGCCATCATCCTCCATGGAACTCAAAGCTAATTTTTATATCAGGGATGGGAGCATTTTGGGGACCAGGAAGGGAGAAGCCAAGGTTCAGTGCACAGCTAATAACTAGTTAAGATGCACAGGGAATTGAGCCAGCAAATTCAGACTACAGCATGGTTGACCTAATCTGCATCATGGCCTGGGAGAAAAGATCAGGGACTGCTGAAAGTTTCCCCAGCAGGCTCATTTTGACTTCACATAGCATATACCTGAGAAAGCACAGAATAAGGCATATTGAATTGAAATAACACATTTATGCTTGCTATACTTTTATCTTGATGCAGGACATGGTTTACTGTGAGATCTTAAAATATTATTAAGTGCAGATTTTCTGTTTTACTTGGTGCAAGATCCAGTGGCAAGAAATCACTCGGGCACACAGAAGTCTCCTATGCAGAGGAAGACTTTGTTCTGGAAATAGGCAAAGCAGAATGAGTGCCATAAATACACAACTTGACAGCAGAGCAGAAACTTTGGTCTGAAGTGATAAAGGGCTCTCACTTAGTTTAATTAAGCCAAAGAACATTCAAATAGCAACAAGTACATGAGCAAGCTGACTGAAGGAAAAGAGAAAAAGCTCAGTATATTCTCCACAGTACTTGAGCCAATTCAACCAATTCAGAAACACTCAGAATTGAAAAACACCTCCAAGACAGTAGATATATGCACCATGTTCTTTTTCTGCATTCATCTTAGCTCTAAAAATAGAGACTTAAAAAAAATTAAGGTTATATACACATATCTAGAGCCACCCAACAGAAAGATACCTTAGTTTACAAGTCCCCTTACTTCCAGTGAGAAACCTAAAAAAGAGTGAGGTAACTATCTGAAACTGATCTCTGTTATTTAACATTCCTAATTCCACTGAAGCAAAGCAATTCTGATTATCAGACAAAACAACAGAAAATGAATTTTTACTGCTGTACTGCTAGGTTATTAAAACAGTCATTATAACAAACACCTTTAATTGCACATGTTTGATGGGCTATTACTTCAAAGGTCACAACCACCTTTAAAACAAGTAATTTATAAAACACTCTTAGAAATTGTAACTTGAAAACACAGCAAAACTATCTGAACAGAAGTTATTTAAGAACACTGAATGCTCTCCAGTTTCCAAAAAATTTATTCTTCCTATATCAGTAGTTACTCCATGTATGCATTAGGCAGCCTAGCTTATTTCCAATCTCTTACCACTACTTATTCAAGAGTTTTGTTTCTTCCAAAGGAAAAAAACAGTGAGAAACTTTTTGTGTAAATAAACGGGACAAAGTTAGATTTCTATATATAGCAGAATATATCTTCTATCAGTATCTTACAGCTTTTTGATTAAAAGACTCTTGTATTTTAAATAAAAATATTACAACACTTAAAAATAATCAAAAGCCAAGTTTTGTTCGTGAAAAAGTTCCTGCAATTGCAGTAAGACCTGCACTTACACTGTTTCCCTTTATCCAAGCCTTCTAGTAACAGCATTTACTTCAAGTCCTTGTTATTAAGCATTTCCAGTAGATTGGGTTGCTACAAAATGCCAGTTACTATGAAGTGACTGTAAAACGGAGCTGTCTGTGCTCTGAGGGCAGCCATCTGGGCTTGTTTATGTTTTCAACTTCGTGGAACAGGGAGTTGCTCTGTTAGAGATGGGACACCCTCGGGAAGGAAGTATCCCACAGAGCACTGTCTGCCTCTAGCTATGCATACAGATTTTGTTTCATTTCAGTCACAATTTCAAAAGACTATTCAACAACTACAAGTAAGGCATTTGGGGAAAAAAAGTACGACAAAACTCAGACTCTTATAACAGAAACTTCTACCGAGAGACTGCGGTGGGCGTAATAGGGGAAGTTACTCCTGATATACAACTAAGGAACAGACTTACTTCTGCATAAAGAAACAAGGACAATGACAGCCTGTTTTCGGAAGTTGAGTGCATTTAAAAAATTGTTATTCAATTAAGGCTCAGGCACAGTGTATTTTCTGAACCGTCACACTGAATTCAGACAACCATTATTCAAAGCGAGTACGGATGGCAGTATGTGACTCACAGGAAACTCGGAAAAATCTCTTAACAGTTTTTAGCCAGCTTCCTTAACGAGGACAGTTGTATAATTTGGAGAGTTTGGTCGTTAAAAATACTTCAGCAGTTTCCATTGTAATTTTATACAAGTAAGAACCTTCGTCATGATTTGTGTTTCAAAATAAAAGTCTTACATTTTGGCTAGCCTTGATAAAAGTGCCTAAGATTTACTGTAAGTCAAACAAGACAAAACTAAGTTAAATCCTGCTCCTTCTTACTTCAAAATACTAAAGATACAGCATAAAACAATACCTTCTAAGGTAAAATCCAGCAATACATATTCGTAAGCAGAATCCGTCTTTGTTTCAACTTGTGGTCTCTTCAGTGTAGAAAAGATTTTTCCAGGGCTGCTATCATCTGGGTCTTCCAGCTTTCTCAGTCCGCACCCCATGGCAAGATCTGCAAATGATTAAGTCGCAGGAAAAGGTGGGGGGGAGCAGCAAGATCTGTTGCTCTTACTACAGGAAAAAAAAAGGAACCAAATAATTCCCCTCGATTTTTTTTCCTATTAGCTGTAAATCCAAACAGAGAAAAAGTCCAGTTCCCAGACCAAAAAGCAAAGGCACTTTCCATTCATTTTTAATATAGGAGCAGTAAGCTCGTGATGATTTCAAGCTACAAACTTGGTTAAGAGTAGGCTTGATTTCGCAGCAACATTAGAGCTGCTCCCAACTAGCAGAGATTTTCCATGCCACGTCAATTTACAGCCAGCCCCTATCAGTGCTCTCTTGCAGAGGACACCAATAGTGCTTTGTTTGTCCTTCTAGACTGACTGGGTGAGGGGGGGCGAGGGGGGAAGAAGAACTGAAAAAGAAAGTTAGAGAGAAACTTGTCTGTCATTACTTACCTCCAGAAGTTCCCAACTGCAGTAGAAAGTCAGGCAGGAAAAAAGCAAGTTAGTCAGAATGAAAGAATGAGAAAAGAGCCTCAACATGGTTGGAGATGAAAATCACTTCCAGAAAGGAAGTCAGCTTCAAGAGGAAATTGCTTCTGGCATCTCAAAGGGTAGAAAGGCAAATGAAAAGCTGTTTAGCCCTTATTTTAGATTTCAGAGTTGGCTCCTATTTCCTTTCTGCAGGGACTGAGAAAAAAAACCAAAACATGAACACAGTGTAACAGTGTAAAAACGTGTAGTAATTTCTTGTCCAGAAAAATCAGTAAGAATCTTTAGCATGAAAATTAACTTATGCAACTGGTTTTGAAAAACACCAAAATAATTACATTGCAATATTCCTAATTTCAAATGGAAAAGACTTTGCCAACACTACATATGAAAAAAAATTACAAAACTTTGTTTTCCATTATTTCTGGGTATTGAACAAACAGAATCCTTTTCTCCTTTATTAAACTCACCTTAATTGGTACAGCCACAGACTTGCAACACTGTAAAAAGTTTTCCATGTTACCTTTTCTTTAGGTTCTAAAATTGGATATAATTTTAAGGGCTCTCATTACTCTTCCCTTAATTATTGCAAGTCACTTGTAACTGCATTATCTGATGCAGACCACAATAATGCATAGGGAGAAAAAAGGAGCACAGTTATTTTCTGTGGTCCTGCTGTTCCCAGAATGAGCTGTTAGAAATTTGCCTTTTTATTTTTAGGCTGCACCTAAAGAAATTGAGAGTCATCTAGAGAAAACTGAAGATTCATAACACCATCAGAGATTATATGAACGGCACATTTAAATTCAAAAGGCTTTTCTGCTTTCTTTTATTGAAATATATATACCTTATTAAAATTGCTATTATTTTCTATAAAAATAACTCCAAGTTAGACATTAACTATTTGTGGGTTTCAATTCTACTGCAAGCAAAGTGATTTTTTTATTTAAGTAACTTAGCAGGAATAATAAGTCTAGAGACTACAATCTTTTGAAACACACATTATAGATTGAAGTAACTTAATTCTAGAAAAAAAATTAAAATCACTTAGTGCAGAGCCTGGAGCTGAAGCTGTAATTACTGCAGTCCTCAAAACAGGCTCCCAGGTGCTGAAAGAGAAAGGAAATCCTCAAGCATGGTCTTCTCAATTAAAACCTAAGAAATTCCTCATCTTCTTGAGAGTCTTCTCACACAGAAATTGATCCCAAACACTACTTTTTTTTTCAGTAAAGGTTATCCCTGAGCTGTTGCCATATCAGCCATACACGTAAAGTGTCCACTCAGCCTTGACAATCCAGCTGCTTCATTCTACACGCCCTTAAGTTTCATTGTAACTTCTTGTATGAAGCCATGGCATGAGTAAGATAGCTGCAAGTAAAACAACTTTTTTTGCAGCACTAGTTCAGTTGTCAGCAGGCTGCTTTTTAATTTTTATTTAACTTGAAATAGCTATTTTCAATGAGGCCATTTTGAATATATATTTTGAACTCTTCATGACAAGGCTTACACAATATTACAACCCCTTCACCAAGATAGGATTTTCCATACTATAAACAACCTCTTACAACACCAGGAAGAATCACAGTTACAGATAAAAGCAATGGTCCATATTTTGTGCAATCCTAGATAAGTATAAATAGTTATAAGCTTCCAAGTTGGAAGTCAGTCAACAGTTGTCATTGCAGACTTGACTCAAGTAGCTAATAAAACCAAAGGTTACACAGACCAAAGTAAAGAAAACAAAACAAAATCAGCAAGAATGAGCAGCATCCCCCACTGGAGTTTAAAACTGCATCAAAACACTTGAATGACTCAGGAGAGACACAGGATCACAAGATTCTTAAGATTCAAGAGCTGCTTAAAGAGCTGCAATTTCCTGTTACCAAGTGGATACAAACTACAAAACAACCTACTTCAGTGACCCAAAATGCAAAGGCTCTGGGAACGGGTATCGGAAGAGAGCAAACCCTTAAAACTACCCTGTGATTCACCAGCATGTTATATTTACAGCACCTCCTCTGAAAGGGCTTGTGACTCCACTGAAGCTTGATATAATTTTTAGACTTTAAAGAAGGCAAAGACAGCCAGACAAAGGACCAATGAGTCCAAAGGAACTTTGCCTCCATGGAAGGCTTCCAGGATCCCCAACAGTTTTTATTCTGATTAAATGGAAAAATGATACCAAGACAGCAAGGGAAGCACATCAATAGGGATGCGTGTCCCATGCTGGATTACTGACTGCCTGTTGGCAACACAGGATGAGAAGCAGCAGCAGCAGCTCTGCACAGCAGCTTTGAGCAGACTGAGACAAACAAGCCTTGCTGTCTACCCTTGCTTGTCAGCCCTCTTGCTGTCTGAGAGCTGTTCCTCCCCTTGCTCATGATCTGTTTTGTTCCTCTTGTCTGGGGGAGGTTTAAAAGTTTTTGTGTGGGAGGCATTTTTGTTTTTCTCATTACCTTACTAGGCTTATTGAACAAAAGGACTGAAACTGCCTGAAACTGCAGTTTGGAAATAGATGTCCCCTGTTCCTGACTCTGTGCTAAGCTGCAATCCATATGACAACCAGGGCAGGCTCTGCCTATGGCCTTGGTGCCAAAGGAGTGGCACTGGCATCCCTTTTTGATGGAATCTCTCTTGCCAGAATTGTTAAGACAATTGTTAAAACAACCCTTCTTAAGGTTTGGAACATCTGTGACAAACCCATCTGAACACAAAGCCTTATTTACAGGAATAAAATTTTTTACCTCTCCAAAATCCAATATGATCTGCATAAGCCATTTAATAATGAAGTTTAAACATTTCCTCCCCCATGACCTTAGGAGATCAAGAATGGGAGATGATACCTCAGAGTTTCCTCTTGACTAAAATAATGCAATGTAAGGAAAATTATGAAAACAATGCAAATACACAAAAGATGTTTCTTGTCTGTATGAACGATATCTAAACTGAAACTCAAGGAAGATCCTAAATTACTGAATCTGCAGTTCAGTCAGCTATACCAGCATACCAAACACCAAGTGTTACCCTAGACACAACCCTGTCTCCTTCTGGTTAGGACACTGGCCAGTGAGTTAAAAGCAACAGGAATCACATTGCTTTAATGCTACATTAACTTCAAAAATAAGGAAAAGCAGTAGTATTATAATTTCAAATTTCAAAATATAAATGACAGACTTTGTGAAAGGGCTATAGAATTCAAGGTGTACCACAACCACGACATGACTCCTGCTCAATCCCATGATTTAGAACCGGATGAGAACTCCAAGAGGAGAACATCTCCCATCTTCCAGCCTGTTAGGCCACCACTGGGACAAAAACCATTAGTCTGGGCAGCTTGTATCAGTGAATTTGTTACAGGTAAGCTCATTAGTGAGAAATTGAGTGAATAACCTTCTCACAGATGTACCACCAGTAAACCTGTTCTCAAGGGTGATGTAGTGAGCAGCAGAAATGCAAATACCTTAAACCTCTTGCAATTACCTCAAGTATTATTATTAATAAAGATTTCACTAGGACCAAAACTGACTCAATAAAAAATAGAAGGGATAACTCCCTCTGACAAAGTCAAAATGCAAAATATTTGGACCAAACACATTTCCTATTTGGGCTGAAACGTTTGCATGCTTATAAAGGATACATGGGGAAAAAAAAATGAAATCAGGATCATTATTGGCTATAGATCAGTCATCACTGACAAAATGTAAACAGAGGACACAGACACTGATAAGATACAAGACAACAAATTACAAAGACAAGATAAATTAGTCAGATTTCTTCGGAACCTGAGGGCAGTTGAACAGCTAGTTTGAGGACTCAAAAATGACACATTTAAAACCCCCCAAATATTAAAAACCTCAAATTGCAACATTTTTGAACTTTAGTTCCCATTTTAACTTTTCTTCAGGCTTACTTCCTTTGTTTTATGACTTAATGCAAATGTAAAGTTTTTGCTTGAGCGAGAATATTGACAGAAAATGCAAAAAGCTTCCATCAGAAGAATTCTGCAACTCAGTTGCCAAATACTTTTCACATCCCCACTCCCAAGAACAATAACTAAAACACTGACATTTCTTTTTTCTCTAGAATGACTCAAAGATACTAACAAAGTACTAGGGCTCCATTATGAAGGCCTGAGGTTTGGAAATTTGCTTTTTTTCTTTAGCCTAAATGATTTTCCTTTGGAAGAAGAATTTTGTGAGTGTGACAGGAACAGTCTTGTTAAACACGTTAACTTGAGCAGAAAAGCCAGCTTTTCTGCTGTAAGTTTTAACTTAAATGCTGTAAAAATAATGAACAGAGATGACAACAATAGCTTGCTTTTGCAGTCATTAAAACATAGTTTAATGATCAAAGGTAAATTTCATTTTTCATTTTTTTAAACCCATATTAAAACTCTGATACTACAATAAACAAAAGTTACAATCCAAACAGTAAATATACACCAGCTGGAATTAAACTTGTAGCTACCAACTCAGAACTTTACTAGAAATCCAAAACTACAGAAGCTTCTTTATTATTGCTGTATTACAAGCAGTTTCAATAAAAAGAGCTTTTAATTTCTAAAATGGTTAACAGTTCTCTAAAATGAGATCTGCAAATTTATTAAACTTTTCTCTCTGTGCATTCACAGCGTCTCATTTATCAAGGCAGCAGCAAGTGTATCATCTGTATCTCCAATACAGTATCAAACACTAGAGCCATATGTTAGCCACCAACTAAACCCACGCATTCTAGAAAGAAACTGGACGGGCTAGATCTGGATCTTCTGTATAACAGCTATATAAGGATTAGTGTGCAGGACTGCACACATGGCACTGTATTCTGGATCCTTAAAATAAGGACTTAAGCTGAATATTTTTTATTTCAATAGGAAATTTAGAAAGTTTTTAGAGCAGGTGAACTGAACCTACTGTAGTATTTCAACATTACAAAGGCACAAACCTATTTTACAAAAAAAAAAAAAAAAAAGGTATTTTGCAGCCATACAACTTTTCACATTTTATAACTATGTTAAACAGAGAAAAACATTTCAAGAGAGCCATGTGTTCTGCTAGTTACTACTGGAATGCAGTTTACTCAATGACTTCTTAGCTATTTTGGAAAATGAGTATCTGAATATAAAGAAATGCCAATTCAAAATGAAAACTGTAAACAGTTTTTCAGGAACAATAAATAGACTCCTGTTGCATAAGATCTGAAGCAGGAACCAAAAATGCTAAAAAAACAGAATTCTACACATTACAAGAAAAAATAGCCAACCAGATACACAAAAATACCTGAGAGACAATTTCAGTAACTTTCTGCCTGTCCAAGTTTTTATCCAGTGTTAATAAAATAGAGAATGCTAGAGCTAACCTTCTGCAATGGAAATGTAACATAAGCAGACTGCAATTGCTAGAAATACTGTAACAGCTAGCTCAGTAGAAAACCAACCAGTTCTCCTCAATTCTAAGGGGTGGAAAATGAACTTAGTTTGCTAATATGGGAGTGTGAGAGCCAATGCATAAAGGTGATTTGCTGTCGGTTACTGCATGCCCACAGGGCACATGGGGATACATTCCCTCCTAGCATGAGTGTGGAGCCTCATTATTATCAGTGGGAAACTGCAGAAGGGCAAAGAGAACATGACCCTTTTTCCAACCCCCAAAATCCTCATCTGAGGATCTACGGTTAACTAAATTACTTCTGCTTAACAGCACGGGAATCTCCACATTCCAGAAAGCTGAACTAGGAGAATAGGACTGGGCAGTGGAAAGGAACAAGAAGTCATGAATGCTAGAACATCAAAACAGCACAACTGTAGGCACTGAGGAAATGTAGTTCTTCCCCAGCACACGTTAATTCAACTACAGGGATTCACACAACTAAGTCAGTTACATCTCAACGGTGCCTACAGGGAGATTCACTCCTGAAAGGTTGGTTCAGTCGCTGCTGTCTGATGTCATGCCATCACTCTTGGCAAGCATCCTGAACAAAGATGAGCTACAATATAAATGAAAAGGCCTCAGTATTTCAACAGTGACTGCCAGTTCCGGGAGGAAAACCAATATTCAGAGTTACTTGGTTTCTTCTCAGTCTCTCAAATCAAGACAAAGCTTTGTTAAGACCTGAAGATACAATCCTAACTAACAGTGCCTCCAGACTGATGTTACACACCCCACAGGGGAACACTGCAGGGATAGTTAAGTGCCTGACACCGAGTATCCTTACAAACAATCAAGTTCACATGCAAGTAAAAAGAAAGTGAGTGGTCTCTGAAGCAAAGGCCATGGGATCAACTCATTACCAACAATCTAACATCTGCACCAATTAAGAGAAAATAAACTACATTTTGTGGGTGGCTGGAATAGAGCCATAATCTGATGACATGTGACTGCACAGTATTTGTACACTTTCAAGCAATTAGTTCAGAAGACTTCCCTCTAAGCACTCTTCTTTTAAATTAGTACTCACTGTAAAATTTACTTCTTGAATTTCTGAAGCACAATTAAAACCAGGCAAGTCACATTTGGCAAACAAAGTGCAGATTCCAAAAATACAGGCTTGGGACTAAATCTCCAGAATACTGGGTCAAATGTGTGTTTCCTGACACAAGAAGTAAGTCTCCACCAGAACATAACCTTTCTTTGGTACCTTCAGAGACAAAACTTCATTAAAAAATATTTACTATGTAAAAATTCTTCAATGGAAATGAATTATGGCTTTGATGAGCCAAGATTTTTGTGATAAATTTGCATCAATGAGTTCTATAATGTGAAAAATAAACAGGACTGGTCAGATGTGTTTAGTGGTGCAGACTTGCTCAGAAACATGAGAACCTAAAACAAATGAGTATTTCCCCCTTCAAAAACAGGCTGAACTCTACATGTCTCCAAAAGGATTGTATACCTCTTTTGATACTTAGTGGTAAAACAATCTGCTACAGCAATAAATTGTTAAAAAGAGAAACTATTAAAATTATATTTGTGTAAATTTTTCTACCTAGCAGAAGATGCAAAATCATTTGAGGAAACTTGCAACCAGGACCTAATACATGGCATCTCCTTTCCTAACAATTTCAAAACAGCAGAAAACCAGAACCAGACTCCAACCTTCTTCCTGGACAACACCATAAAGCACTACTGAACACCAGAAGAATCTTAAAAGAGATTTACATATCATACATGGATTATTCACTGACTACAATGTCCATTTGGCAAGATCTCTGAACTATTAAAAGGAAGAATGTACCAACAAAACAAATCCACACAAAAAGAAAACCTCCAAATTACTACAAAAAAAGAAAAAATTGAATAACTTACGAATATTTTAGATACAAAAAATAAAGGCTTCAGTGCAACAGAAGCAGTAAGTCATACCTTGTACTCCTGTAAATACAGAGGCCGTATTTTCAACCTTTGGGGAATCTGATTTTGTAATTAATAGAAGGAACCCTAGGAGGTGAGGGGAGAAGCAAAAACAACAACCAAACAAACAACACACCACGACCAAAAACCAAAATTATTTTCCTGAAATCAAGGAAAAAAATAATCTTTCATCTCAATTTGTGATACTGCCAGGGAATTCCTTATTTTCATACAGACAACAGAAAACCCCAAAGAAGCAAAGGAATTTTCATTGCTTTTTCTAATTCAAGTAGTCAACTCATTCCTTTTTCTATAGCTAAGAACATACTATAAAACCAAATGCATAAGCAATAAAAATATTAGAATGAGAACAAATCATTACTAAACTAGGGGTCCAAATTTTATTTTAAAAAGTTATTACTGCAAACACTAAGATGACACAAAGTAAAACATCTTATAGAAGTAGAGAATACTGATAGCAAGAAAAATTAAGATAGACAAATTATTTTGGAATGGAAATGAAATTCACATAGATTAAAATAACCAGATTTTATCCACAGTACAAAAATGCTGTATGTGGCAAAATGGCTTCAACTTTGTAACTAATGTATCACTAAAGTTTATGTAACCCAGAAATTAAAGGTGACATTATTTCTTTAGTAGAAGTACACTGGCTTTCAGTCTGGGTTAGTAACTGGAATACATACAGCAGTCTGTATTTCAGAAATCATCCTCTTGTCCCGTTACAGGGTTTCTATTAAGAAAGGAAGTGCAGGGATAAAATTATTATTTCATGTGGTTTTACCTGACCAAACTACAAAATTTCAAGCTATTACTTGACAAAAAGTAGTGGTATTTTAACTGGGGAACCTGCAAGAAAATGGCAGAGGTTAGGAAGAACATACCCTCTCTGTGATAAATATTTTAGCAAAATACATAGCTAAAAACCCCAGTGTTTTACGTCTGTAGAAGGTAGTGTAAAGGTTTATCTTCCATTCTGTAATCTTTTCTAGGATGAAACTGATGACTTCATGCATACTGAGGTTTCAGGCTCCCAGACGAATGATGCAGAACATTTCTTCTCACAGAATGCGACCTCAATTCCTAAAGAAAGGGAAAAATGCTGTGTTGTTTCTTCCGTTCCAAAGTGTGTCCCATTTACCACATTAATAATGCTTCAATGAATAGTTACAGTCCACTATTGCATCAGCTGGACAGACTTGGTTCAAAAAAAAGAAAACCAGATTTTTCTTATGCACCTAGGTCATGAAGCCCACAGTGGCAGGAAATACCCTCCTTTATTTACAAGCATGGAATCTTAGAATGAGTTCAGAATGCTTTTACTGAAAGAAAACAACCCAGTTTTGTTCATCGATCATACAGTCTTACTAAAACATGTCAAGGTATTAAAGCAATTTCCCCATCCTCTTTCTAATTGGATGGGGAAAAATAATTTTTACAAAGTATTCAGCGAAAACCTATGTAACCAATTCATTTTTTTCTTCAGCATTCTGTGTAATGTACATTAGAGCAGTGCTCTACTGTGGGTACTTAGAATAATGTTGACATTAAGTTTTTAGTAGCTGACACATAAAACCTGAGCTAACAAACTGAAAGCTGTTTTATTTGTAAACTGAGAGGCAATGGACTGTGCTTACATAATTTGTCAGTGGATGCCCCCAGCTGCTGACAAAAGGATGGCAAGACACAGAAAATACAGCTACCATTTTAGGTACTGGCACAAACAGATTTTAGAATACTTGTACTATTCTGTTTCTTCTTCCAAAGATCATATTCTCTTACAGTCCTCCTATCTCAGCTGCTCTATATCCCAAAGGTGCACTGTCCAGCTCTTTTACTCTTTACTTAACTACGTCATACAACAGACTCAGACTGTCCTCTTTTTCTAACCTTATTTCTTATGCCAGGCCTCTTCATTACTAATTTCTTTTTTGTTTTGTTAAATTTAACTTTTTACTCTCCCTTCTGGCTCTGATGGTTTCCTAATACAACCAGCTGCAGTTCATACGCCTCTATCAGGATATCCAAACCACTATAATCTCAAGATATCGGTCTCTTTTCATCAGCTACCAACTCTCCATCATGTTGTACACTGCTTTTCAAAATTTCCAAGGTTGCATGCTCTTCAGTTTTCATATCCACGTCACAGGATTTCAACCCCAATGCATTTCTCTTTTTCTTTAGTTTAATGCCTATTAGTATAGGTAGGACACAATCACATTCTCTTTGTCTACTGAGAAAATTATGCTCAGTTTTACACTGGTAGGCTTCCAATACTTGTTTAAAAGCCACAGCTGGGGGTAAATCATACAGGCACATCTTAACATACAGCAAGGCCCTGCAACAAATCAGTGAGCTGTTTAAAAGCTATCAAGTAAGAAAATAACTCTAATTTTAAGATGTGCAAAACACATTCTTCCCTAGGCCTCCTTCATCAAAATCCCAACTTTTTAAAAAGTGTAAGCAACAAAGAGGCAGCATTTTCACAGTAAAAGCATGCTTGAGCACCTGCCAGAGTACAGCCCTATCAAAACAAGCTACTGGAAACTGCACAAAATAGGGAGAAAAAGGGAAGTTATCAAAGGGGAATAAAATAGTTTTCAGAAACAAAAGCATCATACATTGGTAGTACAGAAAATTTCATTCTTGCTGAAGGAAAATAATCCAAACCCATATAAAATTCAGGCAGTTTAACTAAAATGATGGAGTTTACATATACATTACCATCCCAGGAATGAATGACACTGATTATATAGAGTTTGGTTTATGAAGAGAATTATTAGCAAGTGTCAAACTACAGAAAGAGGCAAATGATGCTGCAGACTGTGATAGAACCAAGCATGTTCTATTATTCACTAATTCATAAATAGCAAGCATTGCAATGAAACAACTGACCCCAAATGCCACAACTGGCAGCTGCTAGCTGTTATGGTGATGATGGATCTCAGCCACACAGGAAGGACTGGACACAAAAAAAAAAAAAAATTAATCAGTAAAGATAGATTAGAGTGGCCCAAATGATTTAATAGTGAATTCTCCACAGGGTCATCAAACAAAGAGAAAGCAAAAGAAAAAAACCCCACTGAACTGAAGTAAGAGCAAACAAACAGAAAAGGAGAAGTTTGTAAAGAGGACACAGAATGAAACAATGTGAGAAAAACCAAGCAATCCCTGTTCCTTTCCACGTTAGTATCAAATTAGCAAGTGGAGTTTAAAATAGCCATTTCAGAGGCAACAGACCCAGCTGCAGGTAGTGACAAGTCTCTTGGCAATCATATAACTAGAAATTTAGATTCGCTTTTCTTAGACTAACATACCTATAAACAAAAGGCTTAGCCTCTTTCAATTTCACTTACCTATACAGAAAATATGCAGCAATATTTTTTTGTTGCTTCAGGTGGAATATCAGACAAGCAGTACAAGTATAAAATAACTGAGCTTTTCCCCAAATGATTACACCAGAACTCTTATGATAGACACAATTTACCTAAATCTACCTGCATGTGTATCTATACAAACATTTACAAACACGTGTACATTTACATGGATTATATACACTGAACACAAATATTCCCCTATTACTCTCACCTGCAGAGAAAAACAGCGGGCTGCGTTCAGTTAAATTCACAGAACACTCACAACGCAAAGGCCATTACGCACCACTAGGATCTGAATGCAAGCATCTATGAACTATAGCACAAATGACACTTCATCGTCTGGTACTGTTGATGCCACCCAAAAATACTGCTTGACACAAACTATGGGAAAAGCAGTAACTGCAACAGACTAGAACCGTGCCTACCCCCCAAAGGGGACACTGCAGCTCAAAAGGGTAGATAATAAAAAAAAAAAAAAGCTAAAAGCATGAAATAAAACAAATCCTACCCACCCACTCAATCCAGGTGCCAGAACCTTTTAGACTTTGCTCACTCTGTAGACTGCAATTGTGTGCTTGGCACCTCAGGGGTCTCCCTCATATACAGACAAAATATACAACTAACATTTACCAGGCCAGTGCCTCAGAATTTCAGATAAACACTTAAAAAAACCAAAACTTAATTCACAGATATTTGTCCTGAGCCTGAAATCAAAGACCACAAATTACAATCCTCACTAAAGTTTCCACTGTTACTATAGCCCAGGTAACTTTTACTACCAGACACTATTTAACATATACTCTTTGGAAGCATCCAAACGTTCCTATATCATCTTCTAATATGGAGATGATCTGAAACCTCCAGTAGAGATGAGAAACCTTCTCACTTCCTAAAAAAAGCGTCAACTGGCAGCCTTCAAGAACGAATGCTAGTCTTATCCATTTGTATAGACATGAATACCTGAAGTCATGCGCTCATCAACAGAACATGCTATTAATTGCCAAAAGAATTAAGCTTAAAGTCAATATATTCAACGTCATTAGCAAACACAACTTTGATCTTAAAATACCAAATTTGGATCTCAAAATAATTTATAGTTTGAAGTTGGAATATGTTGTTTTCTAATTTTCATTTAGCACTATTAAAAACGTCGTACTAAAAAATAGGATTTTGTTGATGTAACTCAATAGTTACTACTCTTTGAACCGATGGCAGAACAGAGAGAATGATGTGCTGTGAGCTGCATCTGAAAGCTGTAAGAAGTCTACAACTGTCCAAAATACCTGGATAGCATCTGTAGCATCCCACTCTCACCACTTGACTTACAGCTCCCAGGACAAAGCCCAGGAACTGCACTGGGAATATACAGTGCAATAGAGGCAATCAGCAGATTACCTCCAAGGTACAGTCATTCCTTCAGGCATTACTACTGCCACTACTTGGCAGTTTCCAAGCAGCAGATATATTTGTTGGGGTATTTTAAGTAGACTACAGCCACCAGGCAGTCGCCTTCTGCAGCTGGGGAGCAGGTGGCAATACCACAGCCACTTGCCTAACACATAGCAGTGTGCTGACAACATTTGCCTTTTTCAATCATTGATGAGAGCTCAGCCACACCGACACACAACACAAGCTGATCATATTCACTACCTGGGAAACATATTCAAACTCCAAGTGGGTATGTGAAAAGGTAATATGAAAATTTTAAAGGGAAAGTTAAATTTTAGAACTACTAATTGCTAGTATATGAGGCAAACTAACTAAATAAAACTGAAAACACAAAGACTATTCAGCATCAACCTGTGAAAAGAAATTATCAGAATTCAGTAAGCCTTTGGAAGGGATTAACTATCTGTGAATCTACTTGAGACCTGACCAGAGCAGAGTTTTAATTCTAGGTTAGACTTCTGAGAAAACAGGAAAGAATGAGCAAGAAATAGAAGGCACTTTATTCCAAGACACCACTTGGGTTACAGCCCCCTCTGCTGGAGATATCTAGTACATATTGTTACACAATAGCCCGGAAAAATGCTAAAGCTAAAGTAAGTTTAAAATATGTGGAAAAGAGAGCTTATGACATGACTTTCATTCACTCATGTTTAGTCTTCCACTTGCAGCTGAGTAAGCACCTTTCACAGAAGAGTAAGTGCTGTAATATCAAATATAATTACTGACAACTTTAGATCTCTGTCATCAGGCACATCAGTTTTGACATTATTCCATGTATGGCATCAACAGCCTTATTAATTTAGGGAAGAGCACCTTGAACTGGAAGCCAAAAAAATCCAACAACTTGCACCAGGTGACATGGAATAACATTCAAATGGCCTTTCCAAATCAGAACTGCACAAGAAAACACCCAGAGGTGACTGACTGGGACAGTTTTTCATTTTCCAAGTTTCAAAATCTCAACTCTTCGTAACATGAGGTGCTTTTCTAAGGCTGAAGTAATGAATATGAGAGATCAAGACCCAGAGAAAGTAACAAGAATTTGTAACCATCATCTCAAAGAGCTAAATAAGGTTCACCATTTTCTCTCAAAATGTTTCTTATTTGCAGTTTACTTTGTAGTTCAGTCTTAAAACAACTAGTCATGTTTTGACTTAGTTTCCCCAAATAGTTCCAAAATAAGTAACATGTTTGTCCCTCTGTAACAAAACTTCAGTTGAAGAAATATTTCAGTTCCTCTCCAATATTTCCCATTTCCCTATATACCAATTAATTAATAAAAGACTTTTTCAACCATTCCCATCTTGTCTTACTGTCACAGCTTCAAGAAAGAAGACAGCAATACTGCCATGCTTGCTGTAACTATCTTGGTTTGATACTCACAGCTGCAGGCATGGCTATGTGACTCTGGACGTAGGGCTGGTGATGTAGCGTTTGAACTCCATGATCAGAATACAGCTGATGTAAAAAGAATTCAAAAAATTAGCACAAAAGCTTGTTTCACAATGTTAAGTTTTTTAAGCCTTTCAAAGGAATTTAGAAACCTTAAAACTTCAAAATGTGGGCTATGCTTATCTGAACTGAGTTTTTAAAAAACACAGTGTCAATATTTAAATCTACGTTTTCCCCACTGATTAGCAAAGTTTACTAAACTTAGTTTATCTTAAATCGGTGTCACAAATCACTTTCCTTGACAGAAGTAGCAGCCTCTCTATTACAAATTTCACTCAGCTCTAATAGGAACAGTGTTTAAATGTGTAGATTAGCACATTGAAAATGTAATTCCCAGCAGTATCATACTTATATTTACAAACAAGTGATACAGACTACCCTTGGAATATTACACCACTCTTTTGAAATTTGACACACGGCTTCCTTTAACGTAAATGAATTGCTTACCTGTAAACCAAGAGCACATTATGTCCAAATATTCCTTATATAATTTCAACTATTTTCTTAGTGCTCATGGATTTCAGATCTCTCTACAGCTTTACATCAAAATCATGAAATAGTAAAGGTAAAATAGTACTGTTAATAATGTTATGATTATAAAATATATACCAAGATTTATGCACCTTCAGAAAAGAAGAAAAACCCCCATAACCCAAGCCTTGTATTATTTAGTATCTTCGTAGGGAAATTAAATTACTTCAGAATGTCAGAATTTTTCAGTTCAGCTGTCTGAAATACCAGTTTTGGAATTTCTCTTGTGGGAATAAAATACTCATTTACTTTCAGAACCATACTTGATTACTAGTATTAATAATTAGATGTCCTAATTTAACATCTATTTTGGCCTCCCTATTAATGAGGAATGAGTATTTGAGAAGTACCAATTAATACCAAAGAGAAAATGTGTGTAATTCAGTTTTTCCTATAGCCATCTACTATTATTTTGAATATTCAATCATGAAGAGATTAATTGAATGATTAAGTATTTTTTGCTTATAGTTTTTTGAGTCCATATCAGTAACATTTCTAATACTTAAGAAATTTTTAAAGTACAATAAAGCCCTCTTAATTAATTCAGATCATCAGAATATTTAGAAACAAGCTTCTACTCACCAATAATTACTTTAGAAAACTATTGTGGTTCAGGGATATTTAACCCAATACTCCAAAGAAGGAACTCCCATTTTATTTAAACATTACTTGCAAACAAAACCAATTGACAAGTCCTTATATTGCTGTCTGTAATACCTTTGTGACTCCCTAAAATATTTCAGAATCAAAGCATTCTCCTAAACAGGAAGAGAAGTTCTAACTTGAGGACACCTGAAATTATTTAACATCAACATAAGTACCAGAACAGTTGGCTCACTGCTCTAACAGCCAGTGCTTAAAATAAAAGATTGTATTTTTCAATCACAAATAAGCACTTCAATTTTCAGCACACTTTTTTACATTTTAAAAAATACCTCAGGAACTGCAGCTTCCATTAGGAGAGGTGGAGATATACATCCCCCTTCCTGGTTAATTCCTATTGGCTGATAAAAGACTTCAGATGGTTGCAGATACAGGAGTGGAGGTGAAGAGGTAGGAGACTGAAACAAAACACATTATTCTAATAAATTTTATAATTTAAAAGGATAAAGAGAAGAGATTATATTACAGTTTTTACTACATAAAAACAAAAGATAAAGCTTTAAAAGAAAGTGTCAAATTAATCTTTGATTTCCCAAAGAAACTAAGTGAGTGGGAAGTAGACAGAAAAGTCAGGCAGTACGAGAAAAAAAATGTCCTTTAATTTTACATGGTTTTCAGATTTTATTCACATTTTGGAGAGCACTGCAAAATCCTAAAACTTGTAAAAACCACATTTAATCTCAAAATCACAGAAACATACTACAGTTACATTTTCCCTTGCAACCCTGTCACAGTAGCAAAGTGAGTTTTTTGTTTTGAAATAATTAAAGTGTCTCCATAATTCAGCACCCTGATCTCAAAGCAGTGGATTGATCTATTGAAGTGGAACAGACCATAACTGGACAAGGCTGGCTGCTATTAAAGTAATGAGGCTGCATTGTAACAGCTCAAGCTTAAGGGACTTGGTCCTCCTTTCAGGTTCAAACTCTTCAAGTTCCTCAAGTGTCAAGATTTCCATATTAAGCTGCTCTTTTACAAAACAGATAAACTCTCCCCCCCAAAATGCCTAAGTTATTGTTAATGTCTTCCTACTTTAAGGGGCTGGGTCTAATATCACCCAGGGTATGCCCACGTGCTCCTGCTAACTCTACCCCTATGAAATGTCCCAGCTATGGGTTAATTGGTAACTTAATAGCTATTTCTTTAATTAGGTGAAATTTGGCCGGTTTTACCTGCTTCTAAAGGATTTGTTAGGTAATTTGATACAAATATTTTGCTAAATGGAAGGGGAGGGGAAGATGTTTTATTTACATCAGATTTATATGTAATGTTTCAACTGATGCTATTTTATGTCCTCCATTGTAGCAGTAAATGTTGTAAATACATTGCTAAAATACAGCAATTAATGCTAATTCCAACCAAGTTGTGAATAGTGGGAAATCTCACTCTTAGATAAGCACAGCGTACCTTTAAACTAGGTGAAAAGTAATGGTAAAATGCTGCAACTATGAACTGTATTTACCTGTGGAACAGACCACTGCCACTGACTTGAAAGACACTGTGTTGGTGCCTAAAATTGAACAAGATGATGTCAGTAATGTGGTGAAGAACAAATACACATAGAATACTATTATTCTCAAATCTGTAATTAATTCTCAGCTAAAAAGAGGAAACATGATTTTCATTAAGCCCCAGATTATTCAGGAACGTGGTTTTATCTATTTCCACGCAGCCTCCAACTTGACCATTTCATAAACTTCAAAAACACTTAAGTCAGGTTCTCAACAGAGGTGCTCAGAGCACATGAATCAATGGACCCAAGCTAGACCACTAAAAAATGTAGCTTTAAAGGAAATATCTTTGATGATGAGAAGGGTCAAGTATAGGAAGAGGCTCTCCAGAAACATTGTGTGGAATCTTCATCACTGGAGCTACTTCAAACCCCACTGGACAAGTACCCAAGAGACCTGTTCTAACCAGCCCTACTCTGAGCAGGAGTCTGGCTTAGATGATAAGCCAGCTGTCCTGCAACACACAAGAAAATGTAATTTATCAAACTTTCATGTAGTTACATAAGCAGAATAAACTGTATTCTACTGAAAAGCCTGCAATGAAGTTAAAATATGTTCCACATTACTATTACGAACTATTTCTTAGGAATAAACAGACCTGGGACAGTGCAAATAGTACTGCATGGCTGGAGGATTAGCGATGGTGTGAAAATCGTTTTCAAACAGATACCTGATAATGGTATGTAGGAGACTGATAAACAGGTGGAGCAACCATCACAGGTGAACTGGAAACAGAGCGAGACTTCAAAAGAAAAGAAGTTACAAATCTTAATGCAGCAATTTCATAAACTGTCACTCCTATTACACACAGCTCTGGAGTACTACGATGCTGAACCACCCCCCTCCCTTGCAAAAATGATTCACAAACTTTTAACCTACACCTAAACTGCTTCAAATCCAGTGTCTCTAACAGCTTATGTTAGATCAAACAAAAATCTCTGGCATACTCACACCTTTCTAGAAAGCACTAGGCCATTACTACTTAGAGATAGTAGAACTTATTCCTGGGGCAAGGCCCAGACTGATTATGTACTGTCCTGTTCAATAGGTCACACCAAAGGAAAAGTGCTCTGTATAAGCAAAATAAACTCAAGTGTTATTAAAAAAAACAAACAACCAAGCAACACAAAATAAAGTCTAATATAAGGAAGCCAATTAAACATCTAGCATGAAGCAGAGCTGAAGAAAATGGAGCAATAAGGGACTTGAAAACACTGCAGCTATCCTGGTCCATAGAAAAGCATAAATACCAAAATAAATTCCTTACTGGCCATGGCTGCTGAACAGGAGAGACTTCAGATGTATGAAAATAAGCCACTCCATTATGGTAAACATATGGATATCCACTCGAAGTGGTCAAGTACATTGTACCAGCTTCTGGTGATACAGCAGTAGTTGCATACATTGTACCAGCTTGTGGGGTCACAGCAGAACCTGGAATAAATATTTTAAAACTTACTTGTAAGTAACTTTTTTCAGATGCGTACACCATGAAAAAGAGAAGATCACTTTTGATCTTCACAGAAAGAAAACATTCAAAGGAAAGAACATAGAGCAGCTTGTCTAATGCCATCTCAATTCCCTCTCAAACATGATCATGAAAGCGGATGGCCACAGGTTGTCTCCAGAGCTAGATGGGAAAGGCTGCAGAAGATGACATCCATACAAATAATTAAACACAACACATAATATGGGGAGATTTCTGGAGAGGAAAAAAAAAAAAGGGAAAATTAATTCTGTAGCTGAAGCTGAAATCACAAAATAGTAACATAGTACAGAAAAAAATCAGGAAGAACACAATATAAACAACATCACTAAGTTTTTAGTTTTTCATCTTGCCTTGCAAGGCAAGGTAAAAATCACCATGAAGCACCATTTTACAAACAGACAGAACACTGCAGAGATCACCAGAATGCTCAGTGGATGACCAAGAAGGGTCCCACAGGGATTCAAGAGCTTTTATGGCTAGTACAAATTTGACTAATTCCTAGAAAAGCCTGAAGACAGCTGGATCCAACACAGCTGATAGATTATCCATAGACAGGCTAAGATGTTTGTTAGGATAATGTTAAGCACACCTTAAGAAAACTAAAGGTTTTAGCTCCAGTAAGCAATCTAGAACAGCACTTACTGGTACCTCAGATGAGGGTATCAACACAATCCCACGGCCAACAATCCTGTCCCCTGGCTACCAAATAATTGCACAAATAACTGCACAAACTTTCTGCCAGTGTTGAATAAGTCTCTGGCAAAGGAAAAGGAAATCTTCATCAAATGCAGAAAATTCACTGATGAAAAAAAAATACATTTTGATGCTGGGGAAAAGCAAAGCAAGTAGCTCTCCCAATTATGTTCAAAGCTCTCACCCCAAATGATCCTATGACCAAAGGATCATTTATTAAAAATAATTTTGCTTTACAGTATGAAAGACAAGCACTATATATGTGGGCTATAGAGGACGGCAGTTTATTGTCCAGCTCTTGAATTCTGTGGAATACAATGGAACCCACAGCTCTACAGTGACATTGTAAGTCCAGGTGTTCTGGCTTCATGAATCCAAGAGGAGCTGCAGGAGGGCAAAGCATCCTGGTGACACATACACTGAGCTTGAGAGCAGACATACTGAAAACAGGCCCTAGGAAGTGTCCGGATGGCAATATGATCTTACATCACAGATCTATCCCAGGCATGAGAGACTACAGGTAGTTGAACAGGTCTACAAATAAAGATCTCAAAAGAATGCAGAAGTTTTCTTTGAAAAGGTTTTTTTAAAGATTTTTGGTTTACCCCTCTGTGGCCTCATGTCTCAATTAAAACACAGAGATATGCCCCTTTTCTATCAATTTACACCTTCATTATAAGAGTCAACTCCCACAAGTTCACTCTTCCCACAAGGAACTCCCACAAGTCAGGCAACACAACTGAGAAAATACAAGTCAAAGATGGGAAGTGAAATAAAGCATAGCAAGAAAATGTTAGACAATCTCATGATGATGACTGAGCCAAGATCATACTGAGCGATTTCTAGAGCAAAGAAACGATACAGTTGGAACAAGTATTCAATTTCCCCATGGAAAATAATAACCCATACACTTACACAAGGGAAAAGGGCATACTTAGGCACAAGGGGGGAAGGAGGCAAACTTCCTGTCTAGAGCAAGTGTGTCTGCACCAACAGCAGCAGTGTACATGTGAACAACTTCTAACAGAGCATGACAAACTAAAGAAAGCTTCAGAATTAAATCAACAGTGTACTGTATTCTGGCCTCAGAATGAAGATGAGCAAAAGGATGGGTTTTTCCTAACTGCTCCAAAAGGTACCATAGGACAAATACTGCAGCAAAGTCCCAAAGTACACTGCACTGCCTGCTACACTTAAAAAAGAGATCCATTTTACATTTCTGACACACAGCCCTTACTGAAGACAACTGACAGATCTCATCTTAAAAGTTGGTGATTTATAGTATCCACTCAATATCTTAGAACAAACAGCTCAGGAAGAAAGTGGGGACTGCAACCACCCACTCCTTATGGTTTCTACCAAAGAAAGCAAGATGCATCAATCCTAATGGTTTTAATAACATAAAATAATCAATGAATAACAATGCCACTAACCAGCAGAGCCTGCTTTATCCTGTAGAACCTGTGAGGACACACTGAATGTTTAGATTTAAGATTCTGCCAGGCAACTTGAATTTCCATTCAGTTTGTTCCTAGATAGGTAACTCTCTCCAATAAAGTAAAAGAAACAACACATCGAGAGAGAAAAGAATCAAGACACCATAAATCTATTTCAACATTTTCACTTGCATGCATTTGCTTCCACTGCAAACCATTCTGAGCACATTCCACACACAGCATTAATGCAGTGCAAGACCAGGAACAGCTTGGTTGAAAATTTACATTCATATTGACAATACACAAATGCAAGTAAAAATACATACGAGCATTAGGACTCCGCACTTGTTTTCTTATTGCTGGTCCAATATTCAATTTCTTATCCTTATAGTTGAGCTTTTTAGCCTAGAATGAAAGGAATAAGACATTATTAATTTCTACACAGATCTAGGTATCCGAGAAGTGAAAAATAACTTAGTAGGTTAGACACACTGAGCATGTGAGCAGTTATCTTGAAACCAGATCCTATGATATGTGTCTGGAACCTGGTGAAACTCCTCAAGGTCTGCTTTTAATACTAACACATAGTTAGTAGACTGCGACATAAAAGGAAGTTCTGGAGACATTATTCCAAATAGAAGAGTAGGACAAAACTAAAAAAAATAAAATCCAAGGATGATCAGAATTTCATATAAGAAAAATCTTATATTAGATCTCTTTAAACCATTTTAACTATCAGACCAAACTTATCTTAAAATGCAACTTGGCAAACAGAGAACCAGAGTACTCAGGCCTAGTATAAAATTAATTCATTTAAGAGACAAACATAATGGGGACTACCACTTACATCTTGTAAAATCTTCTGTGCCTCTTCTTGGGTTTCAAATGTAACAAAGCCATACCTAAACAAAAATGACAGGAGCTAAGCCTCTAAAGTGTGTATTTACAAACACAGCACATAGTTACTTGATGTACAGTACAAGTGACATTACCAGGTAAAATAATGGGTAAAAAAACAACCTAGAAGTAAAGATTGAATTAACAACTGCATTCTTAGCACCTTTTTAATTACATTCAAGTATGTGGCAAGTATGTGCTCTTGTTACTTAGCCTATGTCTTAAATTCCTTCATTGCTATTAAACAAAGATTTTGATCTAAGCCTTTTACTTGTTGAGGTGACCAAAGATGAGACACTTAGGATTTTTTCAAAATTGATATTATACTGTAATTCATAGGACAGCTCCCACCTACTTCAGCAACAGCTGTGAATGCTCCCCACTGCCACAAGCACAATCCACTATTTTAAACTGAGTTCTCAGAAACAGCAGTGATGCAGCCATTATCTGTGAATTTTCCTGTAATTCTTAACAGGATTAGCATTAAAAAGAGTTCTGTGGAGATCAAGGCTGAAGCAATTCTTATACTTTGTGACATAGTCTGTCTTTTACCATACCTCTTGTAACTGCTGCAATAAAGCAAACAGGATTTCCACTCAGAACTCCTGCTTTTCCAACCCCCTCAATTTATTCCCTGAGTAATCTTGGTGGCACTGCCAGCGCAAAATATCTGAATGTATACAACACATACATAAGAAAACCCAAGAAACTTTCCTCCCCCCTCCAATAAATCTGACTTTCCAAATTTCAAATATTTCTGAAATCTTGGAAATGTGCAATGTGGGTTTCTGTGCACATGGTTTGTTAGGGTCACGGTTCATTTCTCAGGGCCAGGTTACAGAAGGCACAAGCTCCTGCCCCTCCTGCCAGCAGATGAGATTTTGCAATACAAGGTTATCATTCTTTGTGAGCATTTGTATGCTAATTTTAATACAGAAGTTCAATAAATCTGACCAGCTGTACTTTCAAATTCGTGGGCTTTTCTTGTATGGGCTTCTCTAAACTGGAAACATTTCCAAGCTCAAAGAAGACAAAGTATTCTCCTGCTTGGGACCTTACCTACACAGACTTTTCATTCTATACGCTGTCTGGACAATAATAGATGTAATCACAAACTCACAAGTTTTTAATATCATCTGTCAAGCAGAAGCAACAAAGCCTGTGCCTGGAGTTCAACAAAAATCCCAACAGCATGGAAAGTAATTATTTTCCAACATATCTGCTGTGAGACATATGTTTGCAATCATAACTGCATAATTATTATGGGTTATATGGACACACACACTGCAATTCTCAGATACTTCTTGGAATTTACTAAAAGGGCAAGAGGCTTGGTGATAGAGCTGGGACCAAGTCTCTGAAGTCATGCAAGTGTACTCTCTGTGCTAAGAGCTGCAGCTCAGCACATAACTTGCTGATACATGCTAAGCTCTGACAGCATTAAACTGTCCTTACTCCTCAGGAGAGAAATTCAGAGGTGAACTCTCATGCACATTCCTTTTTGCTTCAGTCTTCTTTCCTCTCCTCTCTGGCAGTACACTCCCCCACCTTATTGACATCACCATCCTTTGGATTACAGCAATCATTTTACTATGCAATCAATCTTTCTCTGTATTTGTTCTTTGTCATTTCTCCTACTGGTGACTTCCAGTCTCAGTCTCCATTGTTAGCAATCACGATTTAGTATCAGATTTGTCCCCTATGCTGCTGTTCCAAAAATCTGCACACAAAAATCTGTCCCTGCCATGCACTCCAGCACAATCAGGTGTACCTCAGCTCTTCCTCCACTTTAGGCTCCTTTCCATATAGGCTTTCAGTAATAGAAATATATTTAATAACTAAATAACCTTGCTAGGATAATCTACTTAAGTAATAGTCACTAAGAAAACCTGAAAACATGGAAACTATTGATTCTGTCCTAGCTACATGCTTCACCTTATGACTAAGAATTTTAGTTATGCAAATTGGAGACATTTATATAGAGATATTAAAGGGCAGGAACAGATTTTTGCACATATGAAGTAACTGAATCATCAGTGATAAAATATTATGAGCTATAAAAATCAATCAAATTTACTATGGTAAGCTTTCTGTTATTTTCAACTTTCACAATACACTTCTACTATACCAACCCCTTTGATACTCCAGCTCTGTCATTTATTATTTTCACTTCTGTCACGCTGCCATACTGAGCAAAAAACTTCTTCAGGTCATTTTCATTAGTCTAGTAGAGTAAATCAAGAGGGGAAAAAAAAAAAAAGAGGCAAAGTTGGTTTGCAGTTACTCAATTAATTAGTTCAATGTTTACCTAAAGACTATTAATGGATGTACTTTGGATGAAGTTTGCTACAAACTAATTATAACCCTGCATATGAAGACAGAAGAATGAGCGAGTATGAGCCTCAGGGCCCACTTAACTACTGCATTAATTATTCAACAGTAATTCTAGAAATTTCTCATTAAAACTTCTCATTAGTAGATTTATGTAACAACTGTCCTTTTACAGCTAAGATCAATGAAGCAGGTGTACTAGATGTGAATTTTATTTTCTGATTATTACATGCCAGAGCAGTTTACAGTACAAAAAAAATCACTGCCATACTTTCAACTGCAACATAACAGAGCATATAGATATACACAGGTCACATAAATCCCCCTAAACCGCAGTGATTTAGCGGTCAAACCCATTGAATATACCACGATTCCTCTTTCTGAAGTGGCTTTAACATGAGAGTCTGCAAATACGTACAGGCACACTATATGAACTCCCCACTGTAGGTAAGAAAATGTTATTTCAATGGAGAGTGGTCCAAGTCAACTTGGAAGGAACTGCTCCCTTCCAAGTATGCACGGAATAAGACAACTTTCTCATGTAAAGACTCACCTAAGCCTTGTGAACACTCTGCCTTCTATGAATATTTTTTACAATGTAAGCATACGTCACCTACGATGCAGTAAGCATCACTTTTGAGTTTTAAGTTTTGTTCTACATAGCCCTTCGTTAATGCTACACCTAACACTGGGAGAAGCATAGTTATATGCACACACCATCCATCTTTACTCCTCCTTAACTTCAAGCATACTAAGTATACTGTTTTACTTCTGAGTTGATGGCTTTGATTTTTTGTATACAATTTAGGGAATCCTCTCCAGCACATCAAAGGTTTATGTGCCTCATCTAAGTCAGAAATGGACTTGCTACACGGAACTATGATTCTGGAAAGACAAAGGTTTATGTGCAGAGCAGTGCACTGATGCAGAATAAGAAGGAAATGCTGTTCTAAGATGCACAGTGAAATCTGCAAGGACCTGTGCAAACATATTTAGAAACTTACGAGAAACACATTCAGGACTTGCCTTTTCCTGCTTATGATAATACAAAGGCACTTGTCAGATTCTTTAAGGAAGGTAAAAGCTTAGCATTAGCCTTTGTCAGTGACACATAACCTGCACCACTAAAGAAAGAGCTCATCAGACCAAGATGAAAATGTTCCCAACTCTAACTTCCCTTGCTGAATTGTTTCTCTAAATTTGAGAGACCAGGTGCTTCCTCTTGCAAACAGGAATCACTGCCGTGGTGATAGACAAAACGTCAAAATCATAAAAGAGCTTGTTAGAAAGCAAGTAAGTTTTCATTAACTGTCTCCCTTTCCCACAAAAATAAAGTCAACAGCTTTTGCATCACCCCGGGTGACCTGAATAAGACCTTTGCCTTAAAAAATACCCCAAAAATCCCAATACTTTCTGCCATGAGATTGCCAATAGAAAGCAATTCAAGACTGACATATAAACCCTATGAAGATTAGATCAGAAATTTAAGGTTGTATTTGATATAAAGAATCATCTCAAATGGAAGAGCAACTGAAATGGCTATAGAGGTTTCATACCTTTTATTTCCTCACCCCTCTGCAAAAAAAAATCCATCCTCTTTATGATTACAAACATACTCAAACTGCTGTTGAAAATACAATTTCATAACAAATTCTGAAGAATCAGCAACTGAACCAAGTCAAGAGACTTTTCAAAATGAACAATAAGTATGATTATTAATAAAAAATGTTGATGTTAGACAGAAAAGTATTTCAACCTTTGAAATTGCAGTGAAGACAGAAGAGAGCAAGAGAGGTCTTTTTATAGCTCCAGGAATTTGCTTACTATTGGTGCAAAAAACCAATTGCAAAAAATTGGTGCCGCTCAATGAAGTTTAAATGTACTGAAGGTCCTGTACATCTTAGAATATGAACACCTCTATTTGAATTATCTCTGCCAAATAAAATAGAAGATTCTGGAATTTCTTGTACTTGTTATGCAAAATATTCTGAGTGAATTGTCAACTCTTGTTCCTCTTCAAGTAAGTCAATACTCAGAAGGTCTCAGCCTAGGAGGATTAATGCAGAGGAAATAGTCTTGGTGGGAACAAAGCAACAGCTAAGCAAGCCAAGCAAAAGTGGCTTAAGTTTTGCAAAAGTCAATAGCTTAATTAATTATCTAAAGTGGAAAGAGAGAAAAAACCTTAAGCTTATCACAAATGTTAAAAGCAACTGAACAAGGTAAGAGTGGCCCAACGTTCACTACTATTTAAAGATTTTAAGGAATACACAAAGACATGAGCATTCTAGGAATTAAGATCAATACTGCAAATTACCCAGAGAAGCTTACATACTTCTTTTAAAAACAAACTCTTGCCATCAAGAAAATTACTATGGTGATATACACAGTGTAATATACACAGTGTAATCGTTAGTGTGAACCAGAAGGGTTAGAGGAACAGAAACCACTGTTCGCTCCACTGGCCATAGGAAACATTGTGACAGTTTATTAAATTACACTAAGTGACATACATAAACAAAACGTTCTACATGATTTTCTGCCGTCAGCTCTGCAGATAACAAAAGCTATTTTCTTTGAAAAAAGAAAACTCTGAAATAGTGGTGTATCAAAAGCTTCTAGCAGCTGGGTGTACAGAGTCAACTTTGTAGGACAGTTATGGAACTCAAGGCTTAAAGCTTTATTCTCTACTGTAGCTTTGGCTATGAAAGGGAAGAGGACTTACCAATAAAACAAAGACACATGACCATGTCTCTCTTTTTTCCCTGTTGATTTTTTAGTACTGTTATAAATTATAATTTAGCAGCAAAAAGAGGGAAGAATACCTTAAAATCAATTCCTCCAACAAAGACACGATTTGGAGTAACTGTTCCAAACCTTGGAGAACCGATCAGATTATTTAACCTCACCGGTGACACAGTGCTGGGACATGAAGGTAAAGATTCTGTTTGCATCTGATCAGTGGCCTGCTGATTGAAAGAAAACATTTTCAAAATCTTACTCATTATTTATCAGCAAATGAAACAACTCCCAACAGACAATACATAGAGAATTTTTCAGAAGGCACAGCAGATGCTGAACATTAACCATGTATTTTTACTGAGAACGCAGCTCAGTGTTTAAACACAAGCTCAATCTTAATCAATTCAATAACTTGGTGAATACGCTACGGTTTGAAGTCCAATGTTAAACACTCTTCCAAACTGGACACCAATCTGCAATTTGCAAAGCACCCTGCTGCATAAATTTCAGGTTATGAATTCTATTATATAACATATCTTCTCTCTACTAGAAGCCCTTATTTTCAACCTATATAGAATGGACATTGCAAACTCAATCTGTGCTCTCACACACATCTACACAACTCTATTCTCTGCAACAGCCTCTGATTAATTTTCCAAGTGCTGAGCACCCATAATTCTACCACAGGAAATCAACAAGCTCCACACACCCAATCAGAACAGGTCTTGAAGACTCGTATTTTAATTCAATACTAAAATATTTATTTCAATAGACTCTCTGGGCCTACAAACACAACACACAGTGGTCTGAACAGAAATTCCCTCTGCAGAAGAACAACCAGATTGCTCTTGTCCCAGTAAAAGAGCGTAACACAATGGGATGTTGTGGAAACCATTATTTGGTGAAGCCTGCCTGATGTTTTAAGTTCCAGCATGCTTACACTTGTGAAGCGTGAAACAATTTAATTGTAAACTCTTTTCAAGACAAAATAATACTGCCTTACAAAGTCAACCCTAACTGTGAAGATGAGAGCTGGAAAGCAGCCACGTAGTATTGCCCCTAACTTCTCCAACAGAATTATTTAATACTTCTTTAGCTACCTAAGAGTTACTCCTACTAATTCTAAGTAATGGGTTAATGCTATTATTGTGGATATCTTAAAGACAATAAATCCAGCTTAGCTCATGCAATTTCAGTTTTAGAGAAGACAAGTCCTTTCCAAATGTACTAAAACACTTGGGGCAGATGAAAACCTGAGGCTGTTAACCTGATCTGCTCAAGAAAATCCAGTATGCATCTCTCCTACTGGGAATACCACTCTAGAGTACTTACCTGAACAAACCCCACCTCTAGCAGGCAAGGAACAAATAGTCACTACAGTCCCCAAGAAGATTTGTTTTTACAACAAAAAACTCCTGAGGGACAAAACAGGTTACAGTCTCCATCTCTCACACCAAACTCCAACTGTACAATCATCTGCCAATTGCATTCAGCATGAAAAATTCTGGATTCAACTAAAACAATAAACAGTTGACAGCACAGCCAAAATGTATTCCTTACCTCAAAGAGCCCAAATCGCATTTTCTCTGTAAACATTGTAAGAGCTGATACATCAAAATAAGCCACAAATGCAAATACCCCAACAGAAGAAACGAGGAATTAAACACACGGCTTATGAACTCATAATAGTAAATACCGTAAGTCCCAGTGAGTTTAAAGCGTCACACGTTAAAATTTGTATTGCGATAACCACTGCTTTATCATCAGTGTGGCAATAAGAAAACAGTATTAATAAAACTAACTACGTGCTATCAGCACATCACTTGTCTAAATATTTGTTTCTACTGATTTGTAAATTCCTTTTTTACCAATTTCCACCAAATAATATGGATCTTGACATTCATCAATATTTTTATAGATTACTTAGCGCGTCTGGCAACTGTTCGTTAGCAGAACAGCAATATTCATTTTACACCGAACACAGCCACGGTCAGACAACCTAACTCCACGAAGGCCTGGTGATTAAGCGCACTTATCTCCCTAAACACCTCTACTTTCCAGAGTCCGTGCGCTGGAAGGTCCGAGCCAGACCCCGTTGCCCCGGCACCGAGTCCCGCACAGCCGAGGCCGCCAGCGGCTTCTCCACAGCCTGAGGCCGCCACAGACAAAATGGCGGCCCCGCGCGGGCGGGCGCGAGCCGGGGCGCCCCAGCGGGACGGCCCCGCTGCCCGCCCGCCCTCCCGCCCTCCGGGGCGGCCGCCCGGCCCCGCGGCCCCGCCGGGCTCCTCACCGCGCCCTCGGGATCCATCGGTCTTCGCAGCCGCCTCGGCCCCCGGCACGTTCCCGGCACGCGTCGCGCTCCTCAGCTCCGCCTCGCGCCCAGCTGACGCGTGCAGCGGGGGACGGGCCTGCAACGGGCGGGGGAGGTACAGCCTGGCGGCGGCGCTGAGTACCGAGCTCAGCGCGAGGGAGCGGCCGCTCCTCGCCCCAGCGCCCCGCCGGCGCCCTTCCCTCACGCACCCCAGCCCGCCTTCCCTGGCGAAATCTCCCTTTTCCCGAATCCCTCTCCCCGCAGTCCCCGAGTACTTTCACGGGTCGCTGCGCCGAGGCGGCCGGGCGTGCTTCTGCCCCGACACCTCCCCGCCTCAAGGCCCTGGGGCTGCCGGTCCACCCGCGCCTCCCGGAGCGAGCGGCTCGCGGCCGCTACGGTGCCCGGAGCCCCGCCGCTTGTGCCGGTGCCCCAGCGGGTGTCGGGCGGCCCGGCTGCTCTGCGCTCCCCTCCCCGCGGGTACCGTGGCACCGGCAGCCTCCGCGCAGCAGCAGCACCAGGGCGGGTGGTCCTGGCTAGTTCCCCGCGGTAGCTCTGAGGAGGGTGCCGGTACCACCCTTCGGAACTGCTTTGAAGCTCTGAGTCAGCCCAGGAACCTCCCCTCCAGCAATTTCCCCATCACCTGAGGAGGCAAATCCCAGATGGGTTTACCCTTCCAACTAGGGTGTGAAACAGGGAGGAAAACAGGGTAACACATTTCATCTGGCCTCTGTGGAAGAAATACGAAAATGCCCAGGAAGGCAATTACCTGTGTTTGGCTTACCAGGCCATACTTGATGGGGGTCAAAACATAGTTTCGATTTAACAGCCATCAATGTGAAATAAAAGTCCTATTGCAACTCAAAGAATCTTCCTAAGGTTCCCAAAAGACTCTTGAGTGGGCAGGCTAGCTCAAAAACAGCTGTGGGTCTGGGATGACCTTGGAGATAAAATTTCTGGTCTGCTCAAGAGAGCTGGAAAATGACATATTAATGACCAGTCCCCAAAATACTCCAATTCAAAACATTCTTTTTTTCACCCTTACTGAACTGGAGGAGAAGCACCAGTAGTAATGCTTGTGTCAAGTGTACTTCTGTGGTCATTTACTGAACAGCACTACAACCTGCTCTCCTGTTCCATGATTTCATCCTGTCTGCAAATGCATTTTGCCCTTAGAATATCTCTTGTATTAAACAGGTCTGGAAAAAAGAGTCTTTCAAATGCCAAATTCATAATCAATGCAGGTACGAAGGTGCAGCCTGACAAAAATTCTTGATCTGATGACAACAGGAGCTGGTATGCAGATAAGTGTGTGCTGAGAGAACCATGCCAGAGGGAAAACTGGTTTTCAAAGTGATCAAACATGCACAGGCTAAGCCACTCCAAGACTCAATACTATCATTAGTTACTCTCATGGTTTATGTTTTCTCGGTGCTTTAAAATAAAGACTTCAAGGAAGAATATCTTGACAATGTCTACCTTATATTTTAGTTGAATTCAAATATTTGTATTTTGCTTTATGCAAATCATACCCATCCCACCTAAACCAAACAGCCCTTCACATCATGTAAGACTCCCTGAGGCTCAGCACAGACTTAGGGTCCTTGTGGGACTCTACACTGCTCCTTAATTTTTTGGTGTTGCTTCAACACCCATCTGCAACATAACTCTTACCACACAGAATAATAACCCACAATCCTAGAAAAGTTTCTAATAATTCTGTGCCTGTAATATATAACAATATAATACTTAACTCTTACTATTGGGTTTTGGGTTTTTTTAGCTGAGAAAATTGTATAAAAGTAAAGGTAATTTTAGCAGAGCTGATAGGATTTTTTAGAAGTACTTATTTTGTGAGATTGCAGAACTCTGCTGAATTGCATTCATTTTATGAATATTTATCAGACAGCAACAAAGCTTATCCAGAGAACAGCTCTACATTTTAATGATGTGAAAGGCAGAATAGCCCAAGCCTTTCATGTGCTTCATATTTGGATTTGGGGAATTTAAAGTGAAAACAACTGAAAGAATAAACAAACATTCAGAGACATGAAAGTGTATTTTACAGTTTTAATTGTTGTGTCTTCTACATTATACCTCCTCCTTTAGTTAGGAAACCCAAATCTGGGACACTTACTTTTAAAATAAGACAGTTGTGACAAAAATGGGACTTTTGCAAATAAATGAGAAAGACTGAGTTATTTTTTACTGTGATGTTTAAAACCTGAAAATTCAACACACCTATAAATGTAGCAAGATTAGGAATAGAGCTGGTAAAAAATACTGCCATGCATACAAGAATTTAATATCACAACAAAGGCTGCTGGCTGCCCTGGTACTGCATGGCTGCTTCATTAAGGGAATTGTTTCCTGGCTGAGGGAGCTACTCTCAAAGGAAGTCAGGAGCGCAACTGTTTTTCCTGATTCCACATGTCAGCAATATATACAGCATGAAATGATCTCTCCTGCTGTTCTCTCCCACAAATTAAAAGGCAGTGCTGGACAGTAAAAAGGCAGTAAAAGACAAGAGTCTGACTATGCTGGTTCCTCTAGGTTTTTGCCTTTTGTCCTTTTTTAGCATCAGAGAAAAAGGTTAAGTGAGGAAAAATAAACTGAAGAAAAGCAAGAGAGAAAAATAGGGAGAAAAAATTAATTGGGAGGAGGAAAAGAATTCTCCAGGCAGAAAAAGACAAATATACTTTATGAGTAATACAGGGGCCTTACAACAAATTGCTATTTCACTGATTCACTGACCTTGAAAAGACATGCTACCATTTTTGCTACTATTATTTTTATCTGTGGATAACAACGCTAGTTTTCCCACCAGCCCTTTAAGATCTTTTAATGGAAATACATGCATTAATATATCCTTGTCAGAAGGTGTACCTGATGAAAGATTACTTACTTCCTGCTCTGAAGTTCATAAAAATGTCTCTTAGGACGTTATTAGAAGATTGGCTTCTGTGTCTGTTGCATACACAGCTGTATTAAAAGAAAAAAAAAATATCTTATGAAGATGTACACACTGATTTCTCTTGCGAGCCTGTGGCTGGATTCTCTACACTCTGACCCAAACTGAAAAACCCAAGAGCTGTTAGGTATTCAAGGACTTGGAGAAGGCCTCTTGAGGGAGTCAGCAGTGCTTAGAAGCACTGATGGTGGTCACCTAACAAGTTCCTCTGAATAAAAGTAATGGTCAGTGCTATGTGAAAAATGCAGAAGGAAGTTACTAATTTCTGGTAAGTTTTCCATTTATTCAAATGGGTGTATTTCTCTTATATGGTATTTCCATATTGCAGGCTCTTTTCCCACAACATTCCCTTTCTTGGGTTCTCTTCTCTATGAGCTGTGACTTCTCACTCCCTCCCAGTTTCCACCATTCTCTCTAACCTTTGTCTCCAGCTCCTACTTTGTTTGGGGCTGCCCTAACAACACTCCTGCTCATCTCCTCTTGTCTCTGTCCCTCTTATTTAAAAACAATTAGTAGATACATAGGAAAAACAAGAACTCGAAGCATTGATTTTTAAAATTGATTGCTAATTTTTTCCTACTTAACACTGAATTTGAAGAGGTTTTTCCATATTGTTTCAGTTAGCATCCACTTTATGAGATCACTTATCTGTGTGAGTGATTACAGTATTTTTATGCTTTGTTTCTATTTTATTTTGCTTAATTTGCAATTCACTCTTTTTCCTGCATTTGGTGGAACACAGTCTCAGGGCATCTCTGAGCTCTGAAATGTTTTTTACCTTTTGCTTTCCATTCAGTTCAAGGGGGTTTAAGTGTTTGGACAACTAGGTAACTCAAATTCAATTTGTTTTATTTGTAGTGACTCACAGGAAATAATCCAGTGTAAGTTTTGGCCCACACTATGGACCTTGGGATTTACAAAACAAGAGACATCATTCTTCCATTCTTCCTTAGTTTTCTCCTATCCTCCCCCAAATCACAAACCTTTGAAAAGTGCTATGTTCAAGTGTGGCTCACTGAGGCTCATTGTGCGTCATATCTGCTCATAAAACCATTTCTTGGCACGTTTGAACATCAAACTTGCCGAGTATATTAGGTTAAAATTAGGGGATTCTTTCAAACCACAAAGCACACAGGTGAATCTAAGTTTGCCCCACACATTTTATTAGTGATTAGTCTGTAAATCTGTGTATTGGGGAGTAAAACACTCCTGGCCTTGTGGAATGCTTCAGTTGTGCTAATCCTGATGTAAGGTACAGTGGGAGTTAGGATAGCATATAGATTTTAACCAAAAGCTGATTGAACCCCACTCAAAAAAGACACAGATAAACAGTGGTTAACAATTCTTCCAATTTATGCATGTTATACTCCCACAGAGGCAAATTTCAGGAAAATAAGCTTACTTAGATTAGTCATTAGGCTTTTTTTCCACGTCCTTCTAACCTGACATTAAGGAACATGAGATTTTGCAATAAAAGATTGAAGACACTTCATCCTGATGGAAAATGTTTTTAATCTTCTTAAAATCCTGTTCAATTAACACCAGAGGAATTTAAGTTATTTTGAGGATTACATTGTGATCATAATCATAATCAGATTGCCTTTTTTTTTTTTGAGGTGACTTTTCCTAATGAATTGAGAGAGAGGGGCCAACTTTACACATATGAAAAAGAACTAAACATAAATGGTTTTAGCAGTTTTCAAATTCATGTAACCCTGTGCTTGGAAGTGGTATCAAGGACTAGACCAGCCTGCATATGATTTTAGTTCCATTTTAAAAAGGAAGACTTTACAGGGTATCTGTTCTCTGTTTGCATATACTACCACTTTAAATCAGTGTAGAAGCTGTCAGAAATATTGCTGGGAAATACTGTCTTGATTTGTTTTCACAGGAAACCAGCTTTCTTTGAAATGAGGCAAATATGGGTATAGCTCTTTCCACTCTTTCCTGTGAGGCCAGTCAGGCATAGGTGATCTAAGGACAGCAATGTACTTTTAACACTTACTTGCTTCAGGTGCATCTGGTTTAGCATTTTTGTTTGGATCAAGGGGCAGTTTTGAAGCAAATCTCTGGAGTATCCTAATTTACCGACTTGGTTCACATCATGGAGTAGTTTCTGAGTGCAAAGTGACCACTAAGTTGAAACCATGAGATATTGTTCTCTTCTCCAATGTGCAGATCTTCTATCCTTGGGACTGGACCTGTACCAGCACCAGAAGTGCCAGTGGAATGGATTTCAGGCTCTCATCACCAACACTCTCCCCACACAGACCCACTGCTATTGGGCTATTTGATACTTTCCCTCACATCCTTGTCAGGATCCCTCAGAAAGAATTTAAATGAATTCTTTTCTCCTGGGGGTTTGGCTACTGCATGGAACCTCAATGGTCCAGGATGCTCATGATTAACTTGTTTATGTCCAAAACTAGTCAGGCAATGAGGAAGGTTGTGTGATTAACAGACAGAAGTATAGCCTAAATTCCATTCTTGGTATATTGACCAGATTTTCTCAAAACTCTTTATATGACTCCTGCTGATGTTGGTAGCAATTTCCTTCTGAGGTAGCAAGATTAGAGATTGTAAGGGTAGCTTTTGAACTAGAATATTACGAGAATACTTTCTATCTCTAGTTGGATTAATTCCTGGCTAATAGGTATCATTTAAAACTAACGCTGCTTCCCCAGCAATCGTGCAGTTCATGATAAACTAAATAATCCCAAAAAATTGCAGGTAAGTGTGTGAGTGCCATGTACATTTCTAACACTGAATATATCCATTGAGCTAGCTTCTTGAACCTACTCTTAAGTAATTACCAAAGAATAGAGGAAATTAAATACATCTATTGGATCATACTCTTCACAGTAGTTAATAAGTTCACATAGCCTGAAAGTTAGCAACAACTACAATTAAATTTCTATGTATGTGTCACAGCTGAAGAAATACTAAAAGCAATGATCAGAGGAGTTAAAAAGAACTCTGTGGAAAACAGTCATTGGTAAATGTTCTCATTAAGTAGAATTACACCTACCTTAAACAAGAGTCATTATTATTATTATCATTAGACTTGAATAAGAATTCATCTTTAAGACTCCTTCAAATCCTCAAGGAAATTTCTCCTATAATGTATATGACATGCCTTCTCTTCCCTCCCTAAAAACTAGACAAAAACTAAACATAGCAACTTGAGAAAGCTTCACTGTTTGCACAAATGAATAAACTCTGTTTTATCTAGATTGGAGCATGACTTCTGGGATCATCTCAGGCTGTCCATTAAAGACCTTACTTGTTAACTTCTCAAACTTCATCCCTTTGGCCAAAAATTGGAAGATGGGTGTGACTTATGACGTGAATCTTCATGTAAGTGAACTTAATTCTTGGCAAACATTTACCCTTGAAAATCAGATTGGAAAAAAACGGTTAGTTATTTACAAAACTAAATAAGACATTCTACCATTCTCCCTTAAAAATTTCTAATGTCACTTCCTTATACCGGGTGCCAAATTTGGTGGAAGAATCACTTTCTTACCAGGAATCTACTCTTTCCTGTCTACAAAATTTGGTTCAATTGTTGCTACCTATGCTATGACTGTTTACAGAATCTATCTCAGATTTTAGCCCCATTTTCATTCCAGGCTTTACCTAATCTAGGCTCCACTCAGGCTTGGGTCTGTGTCTATATAGGAAGCAGAAGCTGTGAAACAGGATCAAATATGATCTGAGGTCCTGATTTTACCATTTCTCACACTTAATTGGCATACCTTTGGGGAAAACAATAAGGATTATTCCTCAGAGCTAAGGATTTGGAGGAATCTTCTCTAACAACAGCATTTTAATTATTAAAAACATTGGATTTGCCTGAAAGTATCAGCAGATTGAAAAGAATTCATCAGTGACTTCATCTGGAATACAAACATCATTAAGAGAGAGGCATATCACAAAAGTCTCTTTTGTTGAGTTAGAGATGACACAACATTTATACTACCTAGAAGATACAACGTGATGTGTAAGTATAGTGAAGCTTTTTCAAAGACGTAGGAAACAAGACAAAACAAGACTTAACAAAAAAAAAAAAAAAAAAAAGGAGGGATTGAATCAATTTGTGTGTGTAAATATATTTAAAATATAAAAATTGAAAACATATGCAGTAAGTTTTAAAATGAAGATTTAACTACATTTCCTTTACATTGCATTTTGCAGTTGCATTTATTTCACATTGCATTTTTTACCCAGCCTAAAAGCTTAATTATAACTTTAAAGGCAAAATATGACTTAGGGTTGCTTTGCCAAAATGTGAGTGAAACTTAGCAACAAGTACATATTTGTATAAATAAATTATATCATTCTTTTTATTGTTTTATAATACAATGTTCATGATGTAACAGCGCCGACACAATAACTGCAAAGACTTTAAAAAAATCACTTCTTTAAGAATTATCTAGCAAAACATTTTCTCGTCAGTAGCTTTGCCTAAGTCTCATCAATGCTAAAATTGGTTCTGATTTGCTATCAGTGTGAATGCATACGTGAAGAAATCAAACCTTTTTCCCCATTGCTTTCCCTGCCTTGTGAATTAGAATCACACAGGAAAATCTGTCAGTTTTCACACTTCATCAGCCCTGTTCCATTGGTACAGGAGAACCACTTTTGGTTCCCAGCAGAACACTTAATTTGAAGGGCTTCCCAAAATGCAATGTCTAGGTGCAAGTACTGGCTTATGTAAGCTGTGCTTCAGCACAGCTCCAAGACAACTGTATTTTCAGCCAGTTTATGATACAAACTACGCCCACTGAGGAACAATTGTGTGCCTTAAGGATGGAGATGGAGCAAAATGAGTGTAAAAAAATCCACATTAAAATAGATATTGCAGGCATTTGCTGACTTTTGTTCAGACAAACACATAGATGTTTTTATCTATCTTACCTTTCTTAGTTTGAGTGAACTCCTTGACTCTTCTCAAAAATCTGTTCCTATCTGAAGTAGGTATGGAAAACACAGCAGCATCTTTGTACAGGGGACTGCCTGAAATTGAACACAGAACCTGTTATATACACTTATCACCAACCAATCTTGCTTTCTTTAAACTTTCTATGCAAGCACTTTTACTGTAAAGCCTCCTTTTGTCAGCTCTCTTTTTTATTACACACCAGGAATTATCAAAACCAATTGCTCTTTTCCTTCATGGTTCTCTACAAAGAAAAGCAGATAAATGCAGATGCCTCAGAAGCATCTAGAGATGCAGTCAGAAAAACAGACAACCTTTTACTCTCTTCTAGAGAAGAATTTAACTAAACCCTCACTTAGCTGTACCATACATAATTCTAAAACCTCTGCATCTTGAGGACAAACAGATTAAAAAAAATACAATTTGTTCAGTGTTCCCTGTAGGTTTGATTTTTATGAAACTTAAAATCTGTAGATTCCCTGTAGACCTTTTCCAGGTAAAGGCTTCAGGTGTCAAAGGCTGTCATATAAGGGGAGAATTAAAAGTCAGACCACAATTTGTTTGACAATAAATCTCTCTCTAATGTTAAATGTGTAAAACATATCCTAGGAAGGATAAAGTTCTTTAAAAAGTTATACACATCTGTCTGTGAAACACACTGCAGAGTTTTGGGCAGATGCAGACTTCAGCTATGACAGCACTGTGCTGTTCCCAAATAACTAAACCAATGAATAAACTTTGTATGATTTCACAAAATACAGGAAAGATTTGCAACATATTTCTACATGAAGCAATAATTCCCTCTACTAAAACATTGCATGGTAATTACCTTCTCTGTTGTATTTAAATTAGTCTTCTGAAGTCAGTCTGTGGATACATAAGTTTTTTTAGTTGGTTTGGGTTTTTTTTCCTCCTCTTTGTTGCAGTGACTTGGTATGATGTTCTCTGTCTTGTACAATGCAGGCTAGGGTTAAATCCTTCATTCCCTTACAGTCTCTTCTCTCCAGTACTGCTTAACATAAATGTTTCTTCAATGCGAATATTTTCTATTTTCTTTCAGTGTTACTTATTTTGTGACATTTTTCACTGAAAAAAGCAAAATAACTGGCGTATACATGTATTTTGACATTTTTAACATAAAATTTAGAAAGAAGCTAATGAAAAAGTTCAGTGGTATCTAGATCTGTCCCCCAATTAGCATTTCTTTGAGTTGAATACTATAGATGCCTCAATACCCTTGACAGAAGTTCTAGACCTTTTTAAACATAGAATGCTAAATTTATGTATTGTGTGTGTACATACAGATATAAATTTCACATCCTTTAAGTAACAATTATGCCCTGTAGCCAGGCATTTGCTAGTAGCTAATGGCTGGTTAAGGTAAGGATGTTCTCTGTTATTTTCTTTCTTAATCAGTGACTGCCAAAAGGTGCCAAACACATTAATCAGGGAATTACTTTAGAAAACAGGGAGAAATGAATGTTCCCACAGAGTCTCACTGGCGACTACCAGCTAGCCCAGCCCTACCCGTTCTATTTTCCATCTCACTGTATAATCCCTTCCTCACCTCTTCCCTGGGCTTTCACCCTTGCTGCACTCCACCCCACCTTTCCTGACGTGTCCACGTGGATAATCTCATTATAACTAAATACCCCCTGAAGAATTACAAGGGACAGCAGCACGCTGGCACGAGCTCTTCCAAAGGCTGCCCTTTCCCGGGAGCCTCCTGCTGCCCGCACCGGCGCCGAGCGGGGCCGCGGCCGCCAGGGGGCGCTGTCGGCCGCGCCAGCGCGCGCCGGGCCCGGGGCCGTGAGGGGCAGGGCAGGAGCGGCAGCGCCCCGGGCGGGCGGCGAGAGCGGAGCGAGCGGCGCGCCCCGCACAACCTGCCTCGCTGTTGGCTCGTTTTCTAGAGGAGGGGGAGCCCTAACGTGAGTCTTCGACGTCTTTTGTGAGCTGTCTCTTACGCCTCGCATCCACTCTGCCGGCCCGCCGTCAGCAGCCTCAAGGTGCCCCTTACACCCGCAGCCCCCACGACCGGCGCTGGCAGCGTCCCCGTTCCCGAAGCGGTGCTTCTACTTGAGGGCTACGCGTGCTGCAGGGTGTTAGTAACCTAAGTCACCCCTTCCGCACGCTGCTTTTACCCTGGCACAGAGGCAGCCCACACCGGCCTAAAACACGCGCGGGGAAGCATTCCCGCGGCCACCCCGGCACACGAACGCTCTCGACAGGTCCTCCACAAGCCCTCTTCGTCAAGGTCGTGGCGGGGGCGACCAGGTGTCACAAGTCCTCCTACAGCGCCCCAGCCGCCCCCCGCGCACCGCCCCGACCGCCCGTCCGTCCAGGAGTCCCGCGGGCACGCCCCTCCCCAGGGCCATTGGCTGCCGCTGCGCCGCCGGGGGGCGGCCGCGCCGCCGATTGGTCGAGCTCGCCGTCCGTCAACATAAGCCCGGCTCCTGTCACAACAGCGCGGGGCTGTGGCCGCACTTCCTGCGCGCTCCTCGCGTCCCCCGCCCCGCTCCTCTGGCACCGCGGCGTCCCGCGCGGGCACCCTCCGCCCCGGGGACGGACATGGCTCCTCCGGGGAAAGTTGGTGCTGCCGCCGCCGTGCCGTGAGCGGAGCGCCGCGGGACGCCGTCCGTTCCTCCGTCCGTTCCTCCGTCCGTGTGACTCCCCCGCCCTCTCAGCACCCCGGAGAAGTTGACACCGCTCGGCGGGGCGATGGCAGAGGCTGCTGGCGGCAGAGAGCAGCCGGCGGCGGGCCGTGCTCCTCCCGACGCCGCTTACCGTGCCGAGGAGGAGCCCGAGCCGGCATCCCTGGACGCCGGGGGCAGGAGGCGGGAGCGCCGGAGCGGCGTTTCGGCCGTGGGTACCGCGGAGCGCTTCCCCGGCGGCAGCCTGGGGCCAGCGGCTGCGCCCGACCCCGACGCCTGCCTGCTGGAGGCGGCCAAGGCCACCCCGCGGAGGAGCAGCATCATCAAGGTAAGGGTGTGCCGCGCCGCCGGGAAGTTTGCGCGGGTCCCGCCGCCGGGTTACTCAGGCTGAAGCCGCCCTTCGGTGCGCCCCTGCCCGTGGGAGGGGGCCGGGCTGGGCAGGGGGGTGGTGGGACCCCTCCGGGGACGGGCTGCGCGCACCCTCCGCGCAGGTGAAGCGGCCGCTCCGCCGCGCAGCGCCGCTGCCCTGCCTGCGGCGAGCAAGGACGGCGGGGCCGCGGCGCCGCCGCCCCCGGGGCAAGGTGCGTGCCCGGACCGAGCGGCTCTGCAGGGTCTGTGATGGGGTGCTGCTCCCGCCGCCGCTCAGAGGGGTCGGGGTGCTCCCCGCACTCGTGCGTGACCCATGGGGCAGCTTCCCGCCGAGTTGTAAAGTTTTTGCATAGCAGCTCGTATCTGTTCTTATTTAATATTTATGAAGCACCTGGAAGGCAGACTGAATAGCTTCTACAGGGCTGGCTTTCTTAGTTCTTGAGCAGCAAAATATGCAGTGTCACAAATTAACAGAAGGTGTGTTTGGAGACGGACTGTAGTACAGGTTGTTGCGGAGCAGCACCGGCTGTTTAGCACCTTTAATGTGAAATTAACAGGCGGGCGTGACATTAAAGCTTCCGCCTTTGTTATTGTCTGGTGAGGAAAATGGTTTTATGATTATGTTGATTCTTCTTTTTTTTTGCGGTTTAATTTTTTTTAAAATAAACACTGTAGTTTTGAATTAAATGGCATCTCTTTGCAAGTATGTAGGCTTAATCGCCAGTTTTTGGGGAACCGATGAATGAAATCTCCTGGGCGAACATAATTTAGTATATGGTCACACGTGATCCTCTTGTTAGTGATTTGCACTTGGAAGGCAGCGGGAGAACAGCGGAAAAGAAGACTTCTCATCTGTAAATGTGTGAAGGCACTGGGTAGAGCTCTACCTTAGTGCTGGAAGCTCAGGACGCATGCTTAGCTCTTGCAGCTTAATGTGTCAATTCAACGGAAGAACAGATACGCGAAATACTTGCCTTTTGCATTTTAAAGCTATAAATGTTCAGAGGAGACCGAGGTGGTTAAATGCAAAAGAGCCTCGAGGGTCCTTTGTAAGTTTCACGTTGAAGTATTAACCCATTAAGTCCAGCAAAGCGTTAAGGGTGATTTTAGTTTTGTAAAGACATCCACGATGTCTTTACATGGGAATGCTTCCAGTCTGAAGTTGCATAAATGTATAAATGCTTTGCTAAATCAGGATCAAAGTTCTGTAACTGTGCTGGTAAGGAGATGATATTTTCTCTTAGAATTGCGTGAAGGTTTCAAAAATTGAAAATACACAATCTTGGATTTCAGTCAAAAATGTATCATTATTTTTACAGGCTATGCCAGTTCTGTGTGGTAGGTGGGTTTTAATGTCATAAACGGTGTATAATTGTTAATGACTGAGTAGCATTTTCACTACCGGTTGGTAGTTTGATATTGATCATTTAGCACATCTGATAATGATCAGCACATTAGCGCATAGTGCCAACGATCACTCTTCTGGAAATTCCTTGAGCCATATCTCAGGATGGTGTTTAGAAGGAGAAAGATTCCTGACAGAGGTAAGAAAGTATTAATGTTCTTATACAAAAAACTCATCTGAAATACTGAGTAAACTCAGTTTCCCGTGCTTAGGAATGGTGGCTTCAAACTGGAGCAGATGCCTAGAAGGATAGCTAGGATGGGCTGATAAGGTGGCTGGATTGAATACTATAAGAGGGGAAAAATAGATTCCTTGGACAAGAGCAAAGGACTCTTACGTGTAGATCCAGTCTGCAAACTAGACGGTTACTCTGGGGCCTGTAAGGGTTTGGAATGATCTTTTGATAGGAGCGGAATGAAAAATACCCTTGTTAACCTTAAATGTAACTGTTAAATAGATGGATTAAATTAGATAACATGGCTGTGTCTCATAGCAGGGGTCTGAACTTGAGAATTCCCAGGCTGTGCATCTCTAAGGCACTGTGTTGGGACCCCATAGAAAGCATTGCATTTCTTTTCCCTCAAGGTTATCTCAGTGGTATATAAAAGTGTTTTGAATCACAATTTTCCTTTGGCATTATACTAGGAAATACTATTAACTTGAGGTAGAAATGAAATAATGTATTTATTTGAATTTTCAGGAATTTCTAACATACTAGGACATATTCATCAGGTTTAAATGCAAATTTTAGTTAGAATTAAGATAAAACCCTCCAACTTACATTTTTTCTTTTTTCCAGGACTTCAACATGCAGGATTTCTGCACAATCATTATGTTTTACAGGGAAATGAATTTTCTAATGATTTATTATATTTATTTTACTCCAAAATGTCCATATGTTCATATAAATCTATAGTCAAAATAGTATTCCATTGCTTCCTCTAAGCTGATCTTATCTGCTGAAAAATGTGACTTAAGAAAGCAAAGGAAGTTGCACAGTAAGGACAAGCTCTTATTTTGCAGGAGTTGAACATTCCTGCTCTGTTTTCCCATTTCTCTCCCACCTATTTAAAGGTGTACTTTAAACATGAGTGGTCTTGCTCAGTTAAGCAAAAAGTTAAAATTCTGTAAATTTAGATGGTCAAAGTACACTTTTAACAGCATTTTTCCCCAGCTGTCTTCTGAAACTCTGCAAGTCTCAAGGTTAACATCTGAGAGTTCAATTCCAGTGGAAGCCAGACTTGCTTACATTGGAGCGTTCTGGCACCCACAGTATAACTGTGAAGTACAAAGGCTGAACAGGGACTTGCTTTAAAAATCTTCCCTGCTGCAAATTCCACTTGGCGTATATTGCAAGTAAAATATGAACCCTTCTAAATAATCTTCAGTGCATTCATGTGCTCTATATTTGGCTTCAGAAACAAGAGAACTCATTTATATAAAAAGAACAAAGTGTAGCCAGAAAATTATTATTCCCATTTTGCTTTGCTGATGTTCACAGCTTTGTAGATTGAGGTAAATGCAAAATGAGATTAATGAGAAATAGTTGTAGCTGTTCTTTAGGTTGTAGCTGTGCATTAAGTTGTTTCACTAATGTGCATTAGTTGGTTTCTTTTAGGTTTTGTGTTTTGGTTTTTCCTAATGCAAGGAAGAGGTAAGTGGTCTTACTATAGAACTGGAATGAGGAACCCGAAATCAGCAGACAAGAATGCTTGGAGATAAAACTAGAGAAATGGCAAGAGATCTTAGAACTTGACCTGTTTTCTAGGAAGCCTAAAGATGGAGTATGCAGAGACTAAATGATTTGCCAAGTTTTTTTTTGTTTGTTTTTTGTTGTTGTTGTTGCTTGTGAGTAATCCAGGCCCAGCTGTTTGCAAATAGAATAATAATTTCAACTACTTTTAGGCCGGGAGAGCAGAAGACAGTGCTTGGAGAACTGGATTTCTGCTTTCTTTACATGTAATGCTTTGCAAGCCTTCCTGTGTGGGGGGTTCTAAACAGAGTAAATGGATGTTGTTTTCCTTCTGGCATGTTCCTTCTGCCATTGCCATGTATGAGCACTTTAATAAATGAGTAGGAAGGCTGTGTAATTTGTTATGTAATGCTACTGAAATACTTTGTAGCTTTCTACCAAAATATTTCTCTGTCAATTCTTATCAGGCATCTCTCTCTGCTGTGTTTGCGTGCAAGACAAACTTTTGGGATCATGTGTTTGTTTTCTTCCTGGATCTTTGTTTTAAGATACTGTAGCAGATAACGCAGCAGACTGTGCCCATGAAATGAACTTGAAGTAGCAGCTGCAGACTCTCTAACTCAGAGACTTTAACTTTAGTCACAATAGAGCTGTGAGTCCTTCACTGAAGCTCTTCTAAAGGCTGTTTGCCTGCTTCATGTAGAGATTTGTTTTCCTTTAAAAGCCGGTTGAGTTGTCCTTGCTCATAATACACTACTAAGCCTAAGAACTACAAGTTTTAGGTTTTTGCAGTTTAATTAATCAGTGAAAGTGTATCAAGATAGCCAGCTATCTTATTTCAAGACTTGTATTTATGCTTGTGACATTCTCTTTAAAAAAAACCCTGCAATGAAAGCAATGAGGCTTAGTTTCTTTCAGTTTGTTCTGATGTGTGGTGACAGAATTCAAGTGTTTTAAATACATGCCACGTCTGTCTATGCAATGTAACTATTTAAGACTGTTTTCAGAAGACAGTTTTTCAGGACTGTAATGGTTCTCCAGAAGCTTTTACATAGCTTTTGGTAGTGTAAGCTTGCATTTAGGCACTTGCTGCTTAATAATCTAAAACTATGACTATGTAAGATTCATCAAAGCTGATAAACTACTTGATAGTCCAATGCTGATTTTATCATGAATGCATTCTTGGACATATATGTACCAGAGGAAAAAAGGAGAATATGTAAGTTGAGATTACATTATATAACGTGGTAGAGCCTAAAAAGGTATTTAGAAGGGCAAGAAGGACACGTCTAGCCATGCAAAGACTGTCACAAAATGGGAAATACACCAGATAGATCTGGAAAAAGGTAACTTTATCACTAAAGGGTGATATTTATATGTATGTCAATTCCCAAACATCGTGGGAAACAGGGAACTGACATTCACTCTCTTTCACAGAATGTGAAGTCAAGGAAAAAAACCAGTGGTAGTTCTTTAGCAGCAGGTTGAAAATAAATGACATTATTTCCTGATGCAGCATGTGAGTAAATCATGCACTTTACAGCCCCAGAAATCTGTGCAGTCGGACGTGTAAATGTGTTTGAGCAGGTTTGAAATGACAAACTGATGAAGAGAGCTTCACAATGCACCAAAAGCATCTGGCTTTGAAAGTTCCTAAACCACAAGTGCTTGAACTCTGGGAGCCGCAGCAAAGAATCAACCACTTTGTACTTCCTTGCTTCTTATGTGTTTCCCCAGGCATGTACTCTTCTTGGGATACCAGCCGACGTTGATCTTTAGCTAACCCAGTATCTGTTTGTTAAAAAAACTGAAATGAATTGTTAAGAGACCCAGGGAAGTGGTTTCCATTACTGCTAGTATAAAATTTCCTTAGAAATTAAAGAATCTTCTTTGTTAATTTAGTTATTTAGAATTAATATTTGCCAGCTTTACAGAAGAGAAACGTTTAATGATTTTTTCGGATTGCTGTGGCATAGCTGTTTATATTTTTGTAACACTGCACCTCTATTCCATACACCACTGTTTTTCCTTAAGCATCTATTCAAGACAATTTTGGACAGAACAAATACTGGTATAGACCTGCTTTTGTCAAATGAGTTATGGCCAGTAATTAGTATCAGTGAAGACGGGCAGTTTATCTTTGAACTGTTTGTTTATCAGACATACATTCTCATGGAGGGCAGTAGACATTTCAGACTGGGGCTTAAATTCCATCTCTTTCCTCTTGGTTCTTAAAGCAACATCAGTAGATCCAGTATAGCTGTGCCTAAGTTGGTAACACCATAGTGAGAAAGATTTAGGTCTTGTGTAATTTTTTTTTGTGTCAAGCTCTCAATAGTAATTATCATAGCAATGGAAACCACTATATATAAAATTATTCAGGTGCAAGATTTGGGCATGTGAGTCTTGGGAAGCTGTCCTAAAGGCTCATCTGGCTAAAAGTCTCCTAGAAGTTAATGAGTGCCTTTACACTGACTCGTCTCAACTTTACCACTTGAAAAATTTTAAACAAACCCAAACAACCTACATCCAGGCCAAGCTTCTTCCTTTGAAGTTTATAGAAAAAATGTCTGTTAACTATTCTAGTAGTTGTCCCTATTTCTTGGTTTGGTTCCACTTGGCACATAATGTAACACATGACCAGTGATCTCAGTAAACATGTGGGTACAGATGGATAAAGCTTTGTGTTTGGGGTGTTTTTCTGTACCAGTTCATAGGAGTCAAGGTGATTTGAGTGTCTTGCACAGGAATTACTGAAAGGTGACCTTTCTGTAGAGTAACAGCTAGTCCAGTGGTCTGCAAACACAAGTTCTGGCAGGTTTTTTTCAGGAAGTTGTTTGATAGGTTTTCAAGGTAAGATGTAGGAGCTGTTAAGGTTGGGAATAAAAGATCAAGTTGGTGATACTGGTTGATTTGTTTTTAAATTATGTGCATAAAGACTTCAGTGCAGAAGTACATAAATAATTAAAAATAATATTCTGATGAAGTAATGGGGCTGGTGGACAGAGCAGTGGCAGAGGAGGAGAGCTTTCTATTGCTTTCCAGGTATGTAAAGGAGCTGTTAATAAAGTTAAGTATCTGTGTGGAGATGCAAATCCTGTTTCTCATGCTAACATTGTATTCATTTTGTAGTTCCACTGAGATCATCACCATCTGCAACGAAGTTGTTTAAACTGAGTTAATGGTATATATTTTTTTCTGTTCTTCCCTACAGTAGATGTAAAAATGCAGGCAGTTACTGTAGAACCAATAATACATCTGCTGTGGTGAACCATTTAGCTGGTTGTTCTTGTGAACTTAATCAACCTATTTGACGGGTGGGTGTAATTTCTGGTAATACTGGGTGATTTTTCTAAGATATGAGGAAGGATGATTAATATTACTTTTAATAACACATGTATTCTAGGGGCTTTCTTTTAGCTAATGTGACTTGAAGGTTTTGACATGCGTGACAGTTCAAGAGCTACTGAGACTTGATTAAAGAAATAAGTGCCACAAATGGCTAAATACCTTTACTAAATGCTAACATGTTCTGAAGACTCATAAAGATCTTTGTATGTATAGGTTTGGAAATGTATTTACAATCAAAGCCTTGTTCTTAAATCTTTCTGTGTCCTAAATATTCTGGGGTTTGAAGCCTGCTTGTGTAGAATCCTGTTTTCTGGAAGAGTCTTATATCCGAAGTTTGCAGTTTTAAGTGACAATTAACCCCTTTCCTGAAATGTGTTCAAATTTCTTAGATTATTGTAATATCTTCAGTTGTGGCTCACTGTTTGGTGTGTATTTATTAAGTTGAAAGTCTCTGACCATTAAGACTTTGTACTGGAATCAAACTGAGGTAAAATATTCCTCCTCTTCCAGAGCCACTTACATCCATGAAATTAGCCTTGGGATTATTATTTGAGGCAGCATGCATCAAGTGATGTTATTGTGGGATGCCTATTTAAAGGTGTATGTCAGTCTAAAAGGTAACTGGAACAAAGTATTACTGTATTGAGGGGATTTTAAAAAATATACTCTAGCTGTAAATGTATACTGTGAAGATTGGATTCTCCTCCTGAGTGGCCTGCTCAGGGGAATACTGACACACCATGTTTTAGATAATCCCAGCTGAAACAGCTACAGAAAACCTTCATTAGAGTCATATTGAATTTTCCCCAGAAGCTCTTCACCCTGCTGGATGTCCTTCAGGTTGACCTATGTTAGGCTGCTTTGGTACTTCTTGAAGGGGTAAAAGGAGCATGTGTTTGCTGCCCAGTTCTTTGTTCAGAGATTGGTTGACAGTGGAAATGTGTTTGAATGCTTCAAAGTTGTCATGCATTGATTTGTGTGGGTGTAAATGGCTATAGAAGTGGTCGGTAATTAGGACTCAAATCATCATTGTTCAATGGATGCTTGTTTTGGCAACTGGGATGCAACTTCTGAATGGGCAGTAAGAATCTCAGTTGGAAATCTATTCAGTATGAAGCTGGCTGCTCAACTGCATACCTTTCAAATAAGTCTAGTAATCTAGAGTGAAGTGCAGTGCTCAGCATTTATTATTTTATGGACACAGAGTCTGTTAAGCTAATGTTGAATGGTGGTTCTCCCAGAGTCATTTGGACCTAATTACCTGTATTGTACTATAGGTGGATGCGGGGTGTTTTTAATTCATTAGGCGGGTTTGATGGATTACTAATTTGTTTTGATTGTGGACTATGAAAAGTTTTAATGCTATTTCAATCTTTCAGATAGTTTGGAGGGTAAATACAACTAAAAAAGGAGTTCCTTAAGTAAAATGCAGGATGCACTTGTGGTATAAGATGCCTGCTGCTCATGGAAATGTGTCAGTGTCCATCTTGCTTTTGTGTGTACTGGTAGACTTTTCTCCATTTTGTGTTGATGCATCTCCTAGAGAGTTTGTCTGCTTAAAAACCAAACCAGAAGAGCAAGCAGCCAGACAAAAGCTTTGCCAGAAGTATGGATGAAGAAGATGACATGAATTTAAGAAATTCTGTTTTATTTGATCCTACTGCAGTCAATGCATTTTGAGGAGTAGGTGTGCTTAGGGCACTGCCTGAGAATGACAGGTACACCACGCTTGCAAGAAAAAGGCAGGAAGTAAATAGCAATAAGAGGTAAAACTCCTTGATCAGGAATCAGATGCTAGTGCTTGAGTACACCAGAAAAGCCACAGGCCAGAGCAGAGTGAGAGCATGTCTAGAAACTCGAGTGAAATTCAGAAAATTGGATTATATGTAATCAGAGTGCTGCTGAGAGCACGGCTGTCATGGGGAGCAGGCAAGGCTGAAATAAAACCAGGGAGCCTGGCTGGAAGGTTGGGCACTGAAGTCAGGAGTCAGTCATGGGTGCACAAGCAGGACAGGGCTGAGGTGGAGGACCAGGACTTGAGGAAGAATTTTGAGCACAGCCATGGGGATCACATTTGCAGATGCAGCTCTGAGCTCTGCTGCGGGAGAAGTCCCACAGGAAAAGAACAGTTCGTTGCCTGAGCTGGGTTGCTCTGGTTTTCTGGTCTTTTGGGCATGTACCATGCAAGAGGTGTGTGGGTGTTTCAGGGGACTGGCTGCTGAATGATGTCAGGTTTGGGGAACCTGGGAAAGGGCACAAGGTGGCTGCCAGAAGCCAGAGGGTTTTTATGCCACAAACATTTGCGGCGGCTCTGGTTGAGAGAACAACGGGAAGACGACTGAGGGCTGCCTTGGTCCTGCTCTTGTCGGCTTGGTGGTGATTCCTTGCATCTCTCTCTTCTTAAGATTGCTGCCTGTTTGGGCATCCCCTGTTAAGCTTTCCATAGCCCTGTAGCATTTAGGCAAGCATACCACTGAATTTTAATATCACAGTGATGTTTTAGTTTTGTTTTCACTGTTGGGATTTTTTTTGAGGAAATAGATTATCTTGATGATTCTGTCAGTTTTAGCCTGGTTGCATAGAAGAATAATTTTTACTTAATGTTAGTTTTTCTCTTAGGACACAAAATACATTATGGGCAACACTTATCATAAATGTAAATGAGTTCTGGTTTCTTGCATTTAATTTTTTTATAAGCTGTAGTTTTGCTTGGAAGACCCATGTGAATTTTTTGTTGTTGTTCTTTTAATTTGATTTTATAACAACTTCCATGAATATCTGATTAGAAGTTGCATTTGCTCACCTAGAGGGACTGCTGAACTCTTTGAGCGAGAGCTATCAGGAGGAAACACTGTGAATGGATTACTGTAAGATCTTCCCTCTTTTTCTGAATGAGATTATGTAGGAGGTTATTGCATTAATTTAGCAAATGTAATAGTTTAATAAAAGTACTATGTTCCATTGGAGTATGACACCCCTCCAGGCTACCTCATGTAACTACTGTAATAAAAAATTCTCTGAGTGCTGGCTCAGAGATGTTGGAATTCATGCAACATAAGAAAAAAGACTTTCTGCGAACATTTTGTGTTCAGTGGTAGATGGAGCCCTGTCCCCTAGACTGCCTGGAAGCAGCACAGCCTTCACTGGGAATGGAGCCTTCATTTGCTGGAGCCAGCCTTGCTCTGTGGGTGACACCCAGGCCTTGGCACGGGGGTAAGGACAGGTTTGTCCCGGGACATACACATGGATGTATCCTGAAGGAAGGCTTGTCGTCTAGTGTTACATAAAATCAGTTGTATTTGTGTATGCTTTGGAACTGCAAGTTATGGTATTCACGCAGCTTGTGAATTTCTTCCTCAGTGTTATGATTCACAGTGGCAGTTGCTCCCTAAAGCAATGCAGATTTTCAGTATAAACATAGTTTCTGCAGTCTGAAATCAGTGGCAATTTTCCCGTTGTGATCAATGGAGGAGGGATTGGATTGAACACAAATAGCCAATCACTAAACCCTGTTATTTTACCTCACAATTTTGTTTTTCAGACACTTAAATGTGGCTAATTATGTTATGCTGATTCTACTTTGAGCTAGGCAAGGTTTGTTTGGCAAAACTGTATGACTTTAAATACCAATGCTAATACTGCTGAAGAATGAATTTTGGGGGATTATTTTTAGAGAAGCTGTTCTTATTAGAAGCATGAAAAAGACTAAGTTTTCATTAGAACTGAGAAAAAAAATAGATTACTTAACTCACAGCAAATACATTTGTTTGTTTACTTGGCAGTGCTGCTGCAGCATCTATGTGCAGAATGCAGGGTTACAATTCTGTTCATGTTCAATACTTCTGTTTGCTACATCCTTGGAGATGAAAGGGAGGTAGTCTCATACATGGTAGTGAGGTACAGTACTTTGATGGACAGGGCTAGTGCTTAGAATTGAGTGATTTCAATGGGCTGATCCAAATCTCTGTTTGATCTTGAGATCAAATTGGAGCCTGCTTGTGGCCTTCAGAACATCCTCCTGGTACCCTTGGTTGCCAAAGAGGAGTGTTCCCTGCAGCAGTAACTTCCAACTTTGAAGACTTTTTTTTATTTTAACCATTATAACTACTTAAATTATTTTACATTCTCATGCTGAGCACAGATTACATAGATCAGTCCAAGGACCGTGGTATTTTCCTGCAGAAGAAGCTGGGTTGTGGCAGTAGATGGGAAGGATAAGTAAATTGTTTGGCTTGGGAGAGTGAAATGTGAGAGAGTTAAGCATCGTGCTTTGCCTAGGCTCAGCAGCTCTGCTGGGAGGGGCATGGCTGTGGGGAGCAGGTGAAGCTTAAGAGAAAGGAAAAAAGGTCGATTTAATGAGATGAGGTTAACATCCTCATTTGCATTGACCAGCGTAAAGACTGTAACCATGTCCCCATGTGCTGTGAAATGCTGACATACAAGCACTTGTGATAAAATCTTGTGACTTTGCCCGAAGAGCTCACCTTTCTGAGGGCTAATGGCCAGTATCGTGTTTAGGTGTGAGCTAGGGCTGGATGGATGATCCAGTTTACCACGGAGAGATGAGACTGAGATGAACAGGGAGCATGTTAAACGGGGCAAGGCAGAGCACAGAGCCGAGATGTTGGGAAGCTGCACCTTGTACCTGATTGTGGCAGCGCCTGTGATGTCTGGGGAAGAGAGCAATTTTGTTCCTTTTGAAATTATCAAGACTTAAATCCTGATAAATAAAAAACCCTGGAGCTTTAGAGTACACTCTTATCCTGTATAGCAGTACCTTGCCTTCCCAGTATGGAGGACCACACATTTTTCTCAGCTTACTTAAGAAAATTGTTGTAAAGCTTGTGCCTGGCTTTCGCACAGCCCTCCTCTGCAAAGAGGAAACTGTATCTCACTTCAGACCAGCTTTTAACTTCTCCAGTGATACACAGCTCTCAGCTTGAATAAACAGCTAGCTATAGCCTACTGCAAGTGCATTTGGCATAGTTTTTAGAAATTTGAGGATTTGAAAGGAACAGTGTGGGCACAATGTTCTGTTCACCAGGAGAAGAAATACCAGCTTTCTAACCGAAGAAGGTTGCAGCAATTTCAAAAAAAAAACTGTTCAAAAAGCTTTGAACAGTTGTGAGGCAAAAGATAGGACCCTGCTGAAATCCTGAATCCATTGGTAGGTTATAATCTAGAACTTTATGTTTTATTTGAAATACCATTTAGTTTGTTTATTTATCTGTACACCTACTCAGGGATTGCAGAATGTCTCTAGCTTGTGTTGTGGCATATTGCAGCCAGGAGCACATATTGCACAGTTCTCCAAATACGACTCAAGGAAAACACTGAAGTGTTTGTGTCTGGATATGTGTATGTTCTAAAGAACATAGTTCCCACTTGCTCAGTTTATTATCTTCCCCTTCTTCTATGTATATCAGTATTGTATATACTTTGCATGATAGTAGAAATTCACAGAACATGTTAAACTGACTTTTTATGCACAAAATTTTGCAGTATTGCATAGTTTTAGCAGCGGGAATTATGGTGTTTTTTCTTTGCATGAATCCAAGAACTGAATGTGGTAGTTATTGGGAGATACAACTTCTTTTCAAAGGGAAGAAAAGGCCATTTAAATTCAGTATTGCAGCAGAAGTGTATGAATAAGAAGGTCAAGTGTGGTTTACACTGCTAAATAACTTGCATGTATTGGAAATATTTCTTTCTGTCTCCTGCTCTTTTTGGTATACTGTAAATACAACTTGGATTGTTTATTTGAAAGGTTTTTTTTTAAAAAAAAGTGTGTGGACAAGTCTCAAGTTTTGAACTGATGGTCATCAGGAGGTAGCTAAAACTAAAGCTGGTACTAGAGTGCCTGTATAATGATTTGCATTAGGTCTTAATTAAAACATGTTTCTATGTGGACAAAGGCCACGGGCCCCTTTCTTGTAAGATGGAGGTGAAAATAGGAGTGAGAACAATCAGAGAATGAAGAAGACCCAACACTGCATCCATAGACTGATGTGTGTGCTGCAAAACTGGTGTGCTTACCTACAGCCTGAGCTAGTGTTTTCTGCAAAAAGCTGCTGTAGCAGGAAGAGAGGTGCAGACTGACTTGGGCTGCTGTGGCAGACTGAGATACAGAGCACTCCTCTTGCCAACACAATTGCTCGAACAAAGGTGTTGCAGGCCAGAGGTTCTGTGTGTTCTTCTGGCCTGCTACACCAAAGTAGGATTTGATCTGTACAGTTCTTAGGTAGAAAAGACTAATTGGGAGCCTTTGACAAAGAGCTTGGTATCCCAAGTGAGTGTTACCTTTGTGAGTGCTGGATAGTAGGAGTTAGAAATGAATGCCATCTTTCAGGGTAGGACCAATGAATGCCCCCAGCAGAAAAATAGCAGTTACTTGCAGTTTGGGCAGGAGAAATTGTTCTTTGATCTTCCTGTTGTGTATGTAAAAGGTCAGCTATACAGTTGAATTAAGAATAACCACCACACAAACTATTTTATTTGTTGTTTGTGTTTGGTTTTGGGTTGGGTTTTTTTTTCGGGCTGATTGTCATGCCTACCTGTATATTAGTGGTTGTTCAAAATGCATTTTCTCTTCATGAATTTTGTATGTTTCTAATTAGGAGCTGATATCTGAATCCATGGGGAGCATTTGGGTATAACCTTGTATTGCCCCTTTGGGTTTATTATGCTCCAATAAAGTAATTAATGGATGAATGCAAATATGAAATTAAATTATATGAAAGAGTAATGTTGTAGAAAAGATGCAAACGTGCTGTGTGTTTGTATAACTCAATATCATCAGTTGCTTCTCAGGTGACTTGGCTACCCATTAATCTCTACACCAGATTTTGTCCAAGTATAAAACTTGAAGATTTCCTCCCTCTTTCATGTTTTTGAAAATACAGTGGGTTTTGTTTTCCATTTGGTTTGGTGCTCTTTTTTTTTCGTTTTGGTTGGTTGTGGGTTTTGTTTTGTTTTCTTTTTTTAGTTTGACATTTTTGTTTTTACTGTTTTACCATTGCATATATGATAATGTGTTTTGGTTGCTGTATAAAAGATTTTACTATATCAGGAAGGTTTTTGGGATACCTGTCATGCTTGGATGAATGGGTTGTGGCAGTTCAATTGCAATTATAATTTTAAATCCCTTTTAAAAAAGGCTGGGGAGGCTAACTTCAGGAGCATTGGACTCAAGACATCGGGGAGGTATTTAGCATCCTTCTGGAAAGACCTGAGATGACTGGACCCATAACAGCTGTTAAATGAGCTTCTAACGGTGTCAGATGAGCCAGTAAGAACCAGAGAATGCCAGGCTTCTCTCCTTTCTGTGATGATTTAGTGCTCAATAGCAGTAAAATAATCCAGGCAATGCATCAGGGAGAATTGCTGCTTTTCTCAAGTGGTTCTTTAACTTTCAAGATAAGCTTCATGGTGTTTCCAGTGATAATAATGATTAATGCTTCCTTTGCTGTTGACTGCTCTAGGGTTTGTTTCTTGGTAGTTTGTATACTGGAGGAGAAGTTTAGCACTGTCTCTCCCAGCAGGTCACTTCCAGCCATGCCTAACTGCTTAATTAATTGAGTCATTACGATAATGGATTTGTAGTTGGTTTTACAAATCTGTCTGAGTGCCTTCTTCCCTGAGGACACCACTGTACCTTGTTCTGGGAGGTGTGAAAAGCAAGAAGAAAAGTTCAACTGCCAAATAACAGCACATAGGAGCATTCAGAGACTTGGAAGAGAACAGCTCAGGAAATAATTCCATGCTCCTGCTCCCTTAAGTATGTTCTGTGTTCTGAAATGGTTACTTCTAGGGGAAGGACTGTTTTGCCAAAAGAGAAAGCAGAGCTTGCAGAATGTTAGTGGAAGGACCTTTCCCATGTAATCCTGTATAATTAATCTGCTGGAGAAGTTGTTGCTTGTATTAATTACTTTATGCATAGAGCAAAAACACAGGGATATTCAGGATGGTGTTGGAGTATCTATTACTGGCAAAATACAGGGAGATACAGGATAGTATGGAAGTATGTATTCATACAGACAACAAAGGCTTGCGGTGGACCTACAAAATCCTTCCCTTGGACTGGGACAGCGAAGGGGGGAAAATGTCTCATGAACCCGGTTAAATTTTTTCATAATATTTCTCCTGTATTTTTTTTTCTGTAAGCAAGAGTAGTTCATGTGTCAAAGCTTCATCCTGGCTTAATCTTGTATCTTCATCCTGGCATATTTTGTCCATTCTGTGAAACCAGTGCCTGGTGTTGAAAGTCAGGAACACAGGAGCCTTGCATGTCTGAATGTGTCTGGCAGCTTGGGGGAATAGGCTTTTAAATAGCTGCTTTACCTTGTTTTATGGCCAAATACCTTTGCTCTTTCCTGTTTTTTTGTTGTTGTGTTTTTTTTTTTTTTCCCCAGTCTTATCTTACCCCTTTAAAATAGAACATTTTATTTTACTGCAAATCAAATAGTCATCAGTTAATGGTGAAGATCATGAATTACATTGTCAGGTTAAAAACTGTATATCTGCAGTATTTTTTCCACATGATCGTGGTATTTGCCCTGTATGTTGGATTTAAATGTGTTTTACTTTAAAACAACTTGCAATGTAATCACTGTTTTCCAAATGTCTGGAAAAGCCACAGCGATGGCGCTCAACCTCTGAATATTTGCTCAGATTTTTTTTTTTTGCCCCCACTCACTCTCCACCATAACCACGTTACTGTCAACTCAAAATCTGCTCCTTGATCTTGGTTTGTGGCCTTGCCTAGACTGGAAGACAATTTGACTAAAGATGTAAAAACTACACATAGCAGTCCAGATTATCAGAAGTAAAATTCTGATTGACTGTCATTGTGATTTCCTGCTAAGTGTGGACTCAACTCTGAGACATGTTTTGACTTGATGCATTTATCTAGTCACTCTTGTATCTGTGCTGTCCCTGAGCAGATAAAAGTTTAGTACTGACCCAGTTCTTTCAGTGTGTTTGGGGTTCTGCCCAAGATCACCCTGCAGCACCTTTATAACAGAAGGGTTTGCCAGGACTTGCAGGAGTGTTGCACTGTGGTGCCAGCGCTGGACTACTAAGAATGACAGTCTCATGTTGTCAGCAGACTTGTTGAATCCCACTGGTTTTTTGTTGGGTTTTTTGTTGGGTTTTTTGTTGGGTTTTTTGTTGGGTTTTTTGTTGGGTTTTTTGTTGGGTTTTTTGTTGGGTTTTTTGTTGGGTTTTTTGTTGGGTTTTTTGTTGGGTTTTTTGTTGGGTTTTTTGTTGGGTTTTTTGTTGGGTTTTTTGTTGGGTTTTTTGTTGGGTTTTTTGTTGGGTTTTTTGTTGGGTTTTTTGTTGGGTTTTTTGTTGGGTTTTTTGTTGGGTTTTTTGTTGGGTTTTTTGTTGGGTTTTTTGTTGGGTTTTTTGTTGGGTTTTTTGTTGGGTTTTTTGTTGGGTTTTTTGTTGGGTTTTTTGTTGGGTTTTTTGTTGGGTTTTTTGTTGGGTTTTTTGTTGGGTTTTTTGTTGGGTTTTTTGTTGGGTTTTTTGTTGGGTTTTTTGTTGGGTTTTTTGTTGGGTTTTTTGTTGGGTTTTTTGTTGGGTTTTTTGTTGGGTTTTTTGTTGGGTTTTTTGTTGGGTTTTTTGTTGGGTTTTTTGTTGGGTTTTTTGTTGGGTTTTTTGTTGGGTTTTTTGTTGGGTTTTTTGTTGGGTTTTTTGTTGGGTTTTTTGTTGGGTTTTTTGTTGGGTTTTTTGTTGGGTTTTTTTTTGTTTTTTTGTTTTTTTTTTTTTTTTTTGGTTTTTTTTTTTTTTTTTTTTGTTTTGTTTTTGTTTTTTTTTTTTTAATCATGCTTTTAAAAACTTCTGCTGTATTTAACAAAAGTGAGACCCTTCCAGCATCCCATAACTTCAGAATATGGAATAAGCTAGATAGTTTTCAAGTAAAAACTAACTTTGAATCATGTAGGAGTTACTGTGTTTATTTCTTTTACCTCCCTAGTAGTGCTGAAAGCTTTTATTTTTGTTGCCATGATAACATAGTTATGTTCATGTGTTATAGTTTCAGCGATGAAAACCCCATCCTTCATGTGTGTTTAAGACTGAGGGTAAGAGAAGTAATGGCAGAAACTCCATAAGGACACTATGCAGCACAATAAAAGGTTGTTTATTTTTTAAAATAAGCTTCTTCCCCAAAAGCACTCTGTCTACAATGCTAATTAAGAAGAGTATGCTGGAGAGACAAATGAGAAAGAACAACCAAGAGATTATTTTACTGAATATGAGAGGAGTCTTTGTGATCATTCTGTAGAAGGATGAAACTTTTAAACCCCTATAGGAGAACAGAAATTAATTTATTTTCTTCGTCATTGGGCTTTTGTCAGATACCTCTTGTGTGTTTGCTGTCAGTGAGGTTAAAGAGGCCACAATGTCTCTTGTGCTGGGCTGTTTGGCTGCAGCCCCAGCCTGCACAGCCAGTCTCCCTGCTGGCCACAGCTGTACAGGTGGGGAAATCACTGTTTCCTTTGGAACAGCTTTTACTGAAGTAGGCACCTTTGTCTCAAATATGACAAGTACTGCTGTGTGTGACAAGTTGTTAGGTACTCTTCCTGCAGCAGTTGGCTTTAAATCTTGGTGTATTTGTCATGTTCTCTTTCTGCAAGTGATTCTTCCTTTTTGCATAGAAGAGTGGAGGCTGTGTACGTTACTCTCCCAAGCAACGTGAAAAGCTGAAGATTCTTGGAGGCTGATCCTACTTAGTATTCAGCATTCACCTTTTGTTGGAATGTGTCCTGAAGCTGTTTAGGCTTCATATTTTTCCAGACTGATGGAATCTCTTTAGCCTCAGAATTTTTCTTTTCAGTGCAATAATGACGCTCTCTTGGCTTTATTGTTCTGTACCATTTTTCTGAATTTTTCAGTGCTTGAGGCAATTTCACTGTGGTATTTGATTGCTTTCTTGGAGTCTGTGTGTTCTCACTGGGTTGGATGCTTTCCCTTTGGACTTGCTCTCCCCTCCTGGAGCTGCTGTGGTGATGTGGTAATTCAGGCAGGTCATAAATAACCCTTGACAGAGGTGTTGCTATAAACTAAATTTCTTGGCTATTTGCGAATCCTTCAGTCAGAGAACAAATCCTTGATTGCCAGTTCCTGAAATCAAGACTGCCTGCTGCCATGTAGGGAGTCAGAACTGTCTGATATTTCATTCTTTCCTGCTCTGCCCTGTAGAGTTGTCTCAAAGATGAATTCAGGTGTCTTCCTACATGGCCTTTGGAATTTGCCAGCACTGTTAAAACTCCATTATTTTGGAGAGAAGCCCCCAAATGTTGTTATATTCTATGGATCCTATAAATCATAAGTTTTTACAATGAAGAAAAATACTACCTTGAAAATATTTTCAGAATGAAATTGTGTATACTTCAGTGGATAAAGAAGATAACTGAAGGATGCAAATAGTATCGTGCTAATCAGTTTCATAGGAAACAGTGGAAAGAGCTGCAGTGATGGAACAGCATAATGAGTTACTTCAAGCATGTTTTTGAGGAGGTATATAATAATCTCAACCTGCAGTTTTTAGGAGAGGAAATAAACTTTCCTAAGACATTTATTTTGGATACAAACTGAAAGGGATTTCAGAATGATCGCTTCTGTAGCCAAGCAAAACTAGAGGCTACTGTTACCAGAAGTCAGCAGTTATTATTTTACTTAAAATCTGTGTAGTTCTGCTTTGTTTTTCAAATATATCTTGCTTGATAAGGTTACAACCATGTGAACTGAAATTTGCTGACTAGGAATTATCTACTTATGCTGCTTTTGCAAAATACTTTGACATGTGTTACTGTAGAAAAGGTGGATTGCTTTCTCAAAACTTTTAGACTTTCAGGGTGGTGAAACCTCCTCCTCCCACAAGAGAGACCACCAGGGGAAATATTCTTGGTGTTAGGCACCAAATAGCTGTTGTTCTGGATACTGCATGTTATGTATTGGAGAGATATATATATATATATATAGCCAGAATATACAGATTCTGAACTGGTAACTTGTTTATTCTTCAAAGATTCTTTTATCCCTGAGAGGATCTGCTGAAAAGAAAAACCTTTATTTTCGTGGGTGGTCAAATCTAAATCAGATCTTATTGAAAAATCAGTTCATTAAAAGGTGTAATTGCAAAGCATGTGAAAAGCACTGGGAAGAATCTGCATTACTGTAGCCAGATCTAGAAAGTATAGTTCAGTGTGGGTATTAGTGACAACTGAAAATTCTGCAAGACTCTGCAGTTGAGTCCGGTTTAATTTCGTCCTGATGCTTGTTCTTATGAATGTTTTTGCATACAAAAGCTCTAATATTTTTTTCCAAAGATGGAGAAATATGAGCTAAAACAACCCCCTCCGCAGAAAAGCCCCTCCAAGACTATTCTAGTAATGACACAAAACGTGTCAATATATAAATAGTTCTCAGTTCTTTCTTCCTTTGAAGAAGCAAATGGTGGAGGTATGAGCTTTAGAACGTATAAAAACCGTTTGAACTGTTACTTTGATTTGAGTGACAGAGGTGTAACTATGGCACTTCTTATGAAAATGTTTTCATAACTAACTTCCTATTACTAATTTTTGCCACCAGAACGTTATTTAAGGCAATGAAATTTTCAGGTCCTATCTGCAATTTCTGGTAACCAACTGATTTTTTTTTTTTTAAGTGGCTGTTACAACTATTCAGGTAATCTATGGGATGTATTTTCTGGCAGAACTGGTTTCTTGTTTCTAAATACCATACTTAATTTGTGTGAGGAAAACCTCTGCCAGATGCATATTGCAAAACATTCTAAGCAGTATTTTCTTGCCAAGGTCCAGTTGCTTATGCTGTTTGTGACCATCCTTTTGAACTTGCTGCCCCTGCTGCCAGGGAGATGGAATTTGTAACTTCTGGCAGAGTCTCTGCAGGTCCCTGTTTGGGTGTGGAGACTGTCTAGGGAGCTCTCCCCCCTGCAGTGGGGTAGCCAGCCCTGCTCAATCAGGGGGGTGTGCTAGGGAGGTAGGGATATGTGAGGAGCAGCCTCGGGCTCTCACAGGTAGGGAATTGCAGTTGGAAGCAAAGAAGGCTGCAGAGGCTGAGGATGTGGCTGTGCAGCTGAGGGGATATGGGACAAGGCATATAGAACATTATTTTGCCTCTAATTTTCAGAGGATGTTTGTTCAGAAGTGTCATTTCTTATCTTTCTCATGTTAATTTATTTTGCAGTGGTTTATAATGACCATCCCAACTGCCTTGATTTTCTCCTCACTGGAGTTGCTATGTTTGGCCTTGCCATGGAGTTCATGTACTGAAGTGTCCTTTTGCTCACTGTTCCTCCAGATGCTTTGTTTTATAATAGCTGTTTTCTGATGATCCAAGCCTTGTAATAGTTGAATCTGTAAATATTTCATCTTTGTTAAGCAACATCACTGCAGAGCATGTTATGACAGTCCTTCAGTTCCAAATAAAGGAAGCTAACATGCTTTCCTTTGTTTTCCCTGGGAGCTACAAAATTTTTGGATGTCAAATGTAGCTCCTACATTAAAGCAGCACGGTAAGCCAATGCACTAACATGACCATTAAATTAACAGAATGTGATGGTTTAGAGCAAACACCCTCCCTTGGGTTAGTTTACTGGTAATTTTTTGTCCTATAGAAACTATTGGGTCAAAATAGTTCTAGATGCAATTAATTTAGATGTATTATAGCTCTTACACAGTTATGATTTGGGAAAGGTGCATTTTAGCTTATTATTTCATACTGAGATATTTCAAAGATCCAGTTAACTGAAAACATGAAGAAAATGTTTTATTTCTTGGATTATCTTGTAATTATAAATGGAAACTGATTGTTTCCTTTTTTTTTTTAGTTCTATTTTAGAGAGGTGGATGAGGCCAACTTTTCTTGTAATGGGTGGAACCTTCCTCTAAATACTGTCTTGGTGATTATTCCAACGCCTAGAAAAGTTTCAAAGCTGATGGATGAATTATTATTTCCTCTTCCTGTCTTCATTTTTTCAATTTTGTTGTGAAAGTAGGAAGTGGAGACCTGTAGGCTTGGTTGTAAATTAAATACTTCAGGCTTTTCATGGGTTTGTTTTGTACTAATATGTTCTTATTTAGCAAAACCTTGGGTTTTGGCTGTTAATCCAAGAAAGATTTTAAATGGTTAGTTAGGCCTTGTGAAAGTGTTTTTACAAAATGTTTATGTATGTTGATCAAGATGAATTAGATTATGTTTAAAGGGTAAGTTTTTCTGGCATCAGTGAGAGATAACTGCTGCTGAGCTGAAGCTATCTCAGGATGCCTTGCTGCTTAAACTGCTGCATGTACTCATTTTGATATGCTTCTGATTGACTTCTGGTCTCCTCAGCAGCCTCTCGAAAATGAGGAAACTGACAGCTTTACAAAGGTGTGAAACAAAATAGTCCAGGGTAGCAGAGTCCTCATTGCTTTGGCAGATGACTGTAGAACCTACTGTAGTAGCAGTGTCTACCCTTGGAAAGAAAACTTAGCCTGGGCTATTAAACTGTGTTGCTCTTACCTAAGTTTCTGTAAAAGTAAATTTCAAAGATAAATTTGGACTAGACAAACCTTTTTGGGGCAAGAGCTGTGTTGGAAAAAGGATACAATACAATAGGATACGAATATCATTTAGGATCAGTATGGACTAGAGTACTTGGAGAAATGAGAGGCTTATCTCTTGGATTATTCATTTTAATCATGGCAATGGACTTGTAAAGCACCCCTTACGTATGCCTGGCTCTGTTCTTTGCCCTCTGCGTCAACCAGACGATCTCCCACTGAATTTGTGATGTAAATCACTACAAAAGTAGACTAAGCCAGATACTGCCTTTTTTAATCCACTGCACACTTGTGGATTGGACTTCACAGATAATAATGGAGGCGTTTTTTAAAATAAGACTGAGACAGGGCATTGAAACAATTTGCCCACATGCACACTAAATATTAATCTCTAGGTTGCTAACATCTCAAGTGTCTTTGGGCAGTTTTACTGACAATTTTCATGTTGGATTAGAAATACCTGGTAAGCCTGTGGCTCACCAGTGATGGTTAATGTTAAAAGAAGAGTCTTCTCAATGTCCTGGTGCATGTCTGAAGTAGATCATCTTTGCAGTCTTCACACTCAACATTTGAATACAAATCTCATTCTTGAGTGCTGCATCTTCTGTTAATGTGTGCAAAGATCCTTATTTGGATAAGTCATCTTTGTAAAATCTTGTGTCACTTACTATTTCTAGAAGCAAGTAAAATCAGCTCTGATGTTTGCCATGAGCAACAGATAAATCCATAGGTTCAGTAAAATCGCTTTGTTGCTGATCCGTAGGGTGTTCCCTGTGATCCAGAGCCTTTGTATATAGGCAAGAAGCAAAAGGACCCCCAGCTTTGTGTACAGTTCCTTTCAGAAGCAGGAAGAAAACAGAGATGGAGTAAGGTTTTCTATTTGTCCACGCTGAGAATGATGAATATATGAAACAAGCATAAACATTTGTGTTGTGATGCCAGTGTGTTATTACATTTTGACTTGATGGTCTTTTCCAACCTAAATGATTCTGATTCTTCTTAGACCTCTCTTTCTGACATTGATTTTCTGAGTTGGCAATTTTCTTAATTGGTGAAAAAAGTCATTGTGTGTGGACAAATATGTTCGTAAAGTATAAGAATATACAGTTTTTCTCACCACTTTATGATCTTAATCTTGCATTTATTTGGCCTGTTTTTCTAGAGTTAAAAAGTGAATTATATACTCTAGTCCAAACTGATTTGAGTGAGTTGATACTGTCAGGATAAACCTCACAACACTATGTAAATTTAGCTTAATGTTGCTCATACTCAGCAGTAAAGCTGTTCTTATAGATGTGATGACTATTTGAGATGTGCAGTAAGTAAGGAAAGGATGTGAGACTCACTTGTCTGACACAGATATTCATGGAAAACTCACTGTATATAGATTTAAAAACAAACAGTTGCATTTGTTTGTCCCTTGTCCGATATCAACAAAAGATTTAGCAGAAACTAGAAATATGAAATGTTGTGTGATCGCCAAGTGTCTTTGACATGATGTGGGTCAAGACTTTGCTTGGAACATGTCTATTGTGAGCCCACGTGTAGCTGATCGTCTGTTTATGACTCTTCACACATTTAAAGTCCAGTGCCTCAGCAGGAGACTGAATGAGTGTGAAGGGCACAGACTGCATCAGCAAGGTCAATAATTAGAGATTACTGGCACTCTGGGTACACAGAGTGCACAAGTACCTTTTGCCCAGCTGCAGGCTGTGCTTGGGCTTCTCACTCTTCTGCTGAACAAAAAGACAAGCAAAACATGTTGAGTGTCACTTGGGGTGGGACTTGTGTAGGGGTGTGTGTCGTCCTTAAACTTTTAATGAAGTTTTTTAACAGATAGAAGTAACTTTTTCTTTACAAATAAAAAGAAATTGAATGATTGTTTCAGTCTTAGCTGTTTCCCAGTGTCCTAAATGGCCTTAAGTGTCACAGTGGTCTTAAGTGGCTTAGGAAGGAAATTTAGGCTTATGCAAAGTTACTTTGGTCTTAAGAAAAAAACTTCTAAATTGGTTTTGCTGTGTACTCTGGAGCCTGCAGACAACTGTTAAGCTCACAATTTAGTATTGCATTTGAAAAATTCAGGGTCAGATGTGGTAAAAGAGTAACTTTTGTGGCTCTGTGGGCAATAGCTTGTTTTTGTGAAGAAGTAGTATAGCTTTTAGGAATAAGCAGGAAGGTAGAATTTGAATTATAGAAAATCTATTTGGGGACTGAACTATTTGACTTCTCTCCATACCAACTGCTGTTACCTGTCTTTGTCCAATATTTATACAAACAGGATAAAAAGGGTTGAAGTACTGCAAGAGGAGTAGTTTTGCAGCTCATAAGGAAATGGAGTGCTAGGCAGATGGCAATGTTTTCACAAAGCAGAGTATTTTTCAGTCTCAAATCAGGGAGTTGATCACATACAGAAGTTGTACCTGGGTTTTTGCTTCAGCTGATCCTTGACTTGCAATTATTGATGTCACTGACTGGTATAGATGTGGAAACCTGAATGGGAAACCACCATAACGGATGCACTGCTAATTGAGATGTTGCAAATACTTGCAGAAAAGAATTTTAATCAACATAAATTATTAAAGTATAATAGTGGGATAATTGTGAACTAGAGTTTAGCAGCAGTTGTCAGCAAACAGCATTTGGAGATCCCTCTCCATTTGTGAGCGTTGTTGATGTCAGCTGATTCATATGTTAGATTCATGGTTCAGTGCTGTCAGGGCAAGACCTCCTAGAAACTGCCAGAGTTCTTAGCAAACTCAAGATTTCACATATACTGCACAGCTAGTGAGGAATGCCCATAGAACTCTTGATTATGGAATATCCAGTTAATCCTAATACTTCTGTTCCTCAGGCTGTTCTCCAGCCTTACCAGTAGAGAAGTGAATGTCTCTTGATAGGCAGGGAGGAAAACATCCTGTAAGTGAAAAAAAATTGTGGCTTTTCTTTCTATTACCCTCCAACTTAGTCTGTAGTGCTCTGAAAAAAAAGTCAATGAAGCAGAAGACTCCCCAAAGAAAGCAGTGTCTGCAGGTAAGAAAAATCCTAGACTTTGCTTGTGCAGTTTTTGTCACCCCGTGTTCCCGTTGCTGGACTTTGCAGTTCAGAGGGGATCCTGCAGCTCTCCTAATGCCCTACTGCTTCTGGCCCTGTACATACTTGATCCAGAACAAGACCTGAAGGACTGACCATAGTATTGATAATGACTAATTTTGTTTGCTCCATGTCCATCTTCAAATACACTACTTCTGCAGCAGTATTTGGATAGGCACAAAGAGAGACGCTGGTTTTAACAGTGTAAATACAAGAGGGTTAACAGTTTTTGCAGTTATTGAAGTTTTAAGTCTGAAATCAATTATTTAATATTTATTCACCATTTAAATCACATTTCCAAAGTAAAGTGACAATTGGATTTGGAACTTGTACAGTATATCCCTCTCTATGACAAGCTTGCAGAATTCCACTTTCCCATTCAGCTAGAGTGAGTAATGAGTTTTGATGTGTGCAGTGTATCATTAGGGATTTTCTCCCCCTTTACTATCTATGTAGTGATGTGTTCTGAGCTTGGTTCAGTGAGTTTTCCTACGTTTCATTAAATGTTGCTTTGCTGTTAGTTACAATTCTAACTTATGAGAGCCTGCTTTTTATGCTGTCCCACTGGTTCTGTCAGTACAGGTAGTGTGCAGATGGTTCTCATCTGCTTACTGCTGCATCCTGGAGTGTTAGGGAGCTGTGTCTTTATCTGCCTCTCAGATGAAGGGACTTCATTGGCTGCCTTGCCAGCCTGGGCCTCCTGAGATTTGGTTGAAGCAAATGCCTGCCCTACTGGATTTCTGCAAGGATTCTGCTGCAGTGGGTGTGCATCTATTGCTGTAGGCAGATAGTGAGGGTTTGCAGATGTAGGACAAGATTGCAGCAGGCACTCTTGACTACAGTGCTGTCTGCTCTTATGGGAAGCCTGCTGAGGTGGGCACGAGGCTGGCAGGGGTACAGGTTGGCAAACTCCTCTGCTGTGATTGTTTTCTGGGGACTGTGTGCCATGTGCTGCCTTACTTTTTGCTTCTCTCCTGCTCACTTGGCTATGGATATTTTCTCACATTTGACCCCTTTCTCCCTGATTAAACTACTTGATGCATGTTGCTAGAGTAGCCAGGTGTAGGGTAGGTGAGACTCTGCCATGGCAGGGGGCAGGGAGGAGTGGGCTTTTACCGATGTTGTCACTCCTCCTGGGGCTATGGCAAGGGATTTTTCCTCTGTCTATTACAACAAGGAGCCCTTCTTTGGGTTCTGCATGTTACAATGAAGCTATCTTGAGACAAGCATTTTCATTAACTCTGTTGCACTTACAGGACAACCCAAAGGTTAAGTAACTGGTGTGATGGAATGTGGTTATTCCAACATAGTGCTGTGCTTTAATGGGAAGTCAGAAGGATAGTGCTGTAATAAAGGCAACAATTGTGATTAAGAGCCTACAGAAGCCTCTTTAATTACACTGTCAGCAGTCTGCTGCTGTTGTTGGATGATTGCTTGGTGCAGACTGCATAGTGAAGGAAAGATGGTAGGGGGTTGCTTCTCATTTATCTTTAGATCCATCCAGCCAAAAAGCCTTTTACCATTTTTTAGGTCTGGAAGTAAATGTAGCTGCAACAGATTCCCTACAAAGGTCTTATCTGTCATTATGGTTTTGTGCAATATTTCCTTTTACATGTGTACGTACAGACTGTTTCATTGAACAGCATGGTAAGCGTTTGGAAATCAAAATTTATAGTACAAATTAAATACATTTTGGGAAGCTGACACTTAAAATGGAAATAGTGGAGGAAAATGAACATATTGAACCACCCACTTGACTGCTTACTCATTCTGTTTCTTGACACACTCAGCTTCTGCTGGGTTTGCTACAGCACAAAGATGACAAGAGATGATTCTTCATTTCCTTGTCCCTTGCATTGCTGTTCATGCTTGATGTGAATATTGTTACATGATCTTGATGTTCTTGGAAGGCTGCAGGGAAGAGCAGACCTCAGATACGGGCTCTGCTTTGTTTCCTAGTCAAGGGTAGGTATCAGCTGTGTAATGTAAGTAAGTAAGGAGCTCTTTAACTCTTTGGCTCTATGCACAATATTTTTTTTTTATAGAGACAGATTTCAGAAAGCAAAGACAAATGTTCCAGGGCCTAATTCTTACAAACTTTCTACAAGTGACTGCCCCATCTCTGCCTTCTTGGGAAAACACAACTTTCAACAACACTGTATGCTTTTCACTACATATGCTTTAAACTGCAAGTTGAGGTAAGCTCAACTGCTACATGACTCCCCATCTAATAGTACATGACACACAAAAAGCTCTTTCAGATAGAGTAAGGTCACAAAGTCAGATGTTCGAAGTGTAGGTGCTTGTGTGCAATTATGCCTTGGAAACTTTTTCCTGACCTTTCTCCAGATGTTGGCAAGGCAACTTTTTTTTTTTTCTTTTTTTTTTTTTTTTTTTTTTTTGTTCTTTAAAGGCAGGTAGCTGATAGGGAAAATTTCAGCTCAGAGTTGAAAGCTGGCAAATGTAAAAGAAACTGAAAAACGCAAGTTTTTGCTAGTGAGCAAAATTATCAATAGATGGTTTCATTGGCTTGGCCTTCACTGTGAATGATTTCTGAACATACAGTTCAAAGAGAGCTAAAAATATTTTGTCAACACTATTTAGTCAGACTTTACCTAACAGCAGTCTAATCTGCTGAAAAAATCTTGAAGACAATCACAAGGAAGTCAGCATCAGTTTTGCTTTTTCAATTTGCTCGCAGCTTGTTTAGGTCACACTGGTGTCCTTGTATTCTCACTTTCATGAGTAATGGGTTTGCGTTAACATTATAAAGCTTTTATAGGGTGTAAAGAAAGTAAAAAAAAAAGGCTGTACCCTCAAATGCAAAAAGCCCCTTCCGTCTTCTCTGCATTAGGAGAGTATTTGTGGCTCTATTTAATCTTATTGTCTCTGAAAAATTCTGTTTTCTACTGAAGTTTTCGTGTGAGCTGCACTGTAATTTTGCTTACATGCACACAAAGCTTTGCTATTTGGTTCCTATTCTCTAGGCAGCAAACTGCAGACAAATCTCAACTGTGAAAAATTCAAAGAAAGCATTCTGCTGAGCTGGTGGTCATCTTGGTCTTGCAGCCCTTTTCTGGGAACCGTGGCTCTGTCACCAATGAACTGTGCTTTAGTGGATCAAAGGAATGCAGTCCCTCAAAGGTAGCATCGCTGGGCTGAGCTGGGTACCAGGGTATCGGGAATCAGATGATGTGTAAGGCACAGCTCAGTTCTTTGCCCACAGCAGAGAATGTCATGCTGTAAGTACCTATCTTCCCCTTAGGGGGAATCAGCTGTAGAGCTGTTTGTTTTTGTTTGTGAGAAAAAAAAAAAGGCACGTACAATTACGTCATTACCCACTCAGCACACCCCAGGGGTAGTGTGTTTTCATGAGCATGTATTGTTTAGGTGAAACAGAGCTACTGTTCATCCTTACAGAATTTTTCATAGTCTCTGTAGCAAAGATAATTAACACAGAGATAATCCATCTTCTTAGTGCTAATGCCTTGTTACAAATACAGGCAATTGGATTAAAAAATGAGGGACAATGCATTTACTTCTTCCCAAAGCCCTAATGGTTTGGTTAAACACCCCTGACAACTGGTCAATATTTCTTCACATAGATGTACTTAGTTTGTTGCACTTTTGTGAAACAACAGCCTCTTCTGGGTGCATTTGTCTCAGCATTTCTGCTGACAGCAAGAGAGAGCATGCCATTGAATCTAGCCCCTGTTACTGAGCCTGGGATCTCGCTGCAGAGGGGTTTGGTGGAGAGTGTGGCTGAGCTCTGTGGAGAACAGAGATGTGAGGATGTTGTGCTTCCTACTGAGTGTCCAGCCTGGGGTCAGATTAGTGCTAGTCCCTGCAAAGCACTTGATGTGTGAGGGGGTAAATGGGAGAGGGGGCTGTGCAAGGCTGCAATGCCAACTGTTCTGTACTTAGGGTTGGGCCATGCTGTCTTGCTGATGAACAGACAGCTTGTGTTTGCATGTTGAAAGGGTTTTAAAGATGGGCAGAACCAAGACAGAGTTATATTGTGTAATACATATAGCAAAATCTTCAAATGGTGTTTGTGGTAGGGTTTTGATCATGTGTGCCTGATTATTTGCGAGAGGCTATTTTTATTTTTCAGCATAGATACTCTGTAATAATCACCAGCATTTAAAAAATAAATCTCACTTTTTACTCACCATGAAAATCTGAGGCAATTCTTACAGAATGCTGCTGGTCAACCCATTTTTTGAACTGAGCCATTTGAGTGTCATTTCTTCTTCAACTGTGTTCAAGTTTTGTGAAATAAGCTAAGTTATGCAAAGTTTAAAATGGTGTTAGTTAATAGATATGCTTGCTCTCTTTGGGTTAATACAACTTAATTAAACAGTTTTTAAGCTGCTAACAAAAAAACCAAAACTATCCTGGAGTGCAGTATTGAGGAGATCTTGGACAAGCCATAGATAGGAAGTTAAGGATACCTTGGGGACTCTAGTGCTTTACAGGGTGTGGCTGTTGCGTGTTAGTGGCTTGAAAGGAAGCAACACAAGAAAAGCCAAAATACCAGTCAGTGGGGAAAGGATTATCAAATGCTCAACTTTGCTGCTCTGGGTTTTGATCCCTGGGTCCTGGACAGTCACCAAGGTCTGGATTTGAGCAACTGGCTGCACTGAACTTGACAGCAAGTGCTTACACCTCAAAAGTGTGGTCTTGTTTACTGTTCTCACTGCTGGGGCTCTGGGCAAATAGGTGCCACCTCCTCCTCTGCTGAGGTATAATAGGATTTTGCATGGTCAGTTGTGACAATATTGGGCTGTCTTGCTGAAAGTGAGGCTGGGCAGCTGGGTACACCAAAATGTGCTGAGCCAGCACTCCAGCTGTTCATCTCGCTCCTGGCCTGTGCCCTGCCAGGCAGCTGGGAGCACTGGGAGCCTCCCTTTCTTCAGCCTGTAGCTCTGCCTGCCCCAGCGAGCCCTGAAGACAGAAAGAGGAATAGGGTATCAGAGTGTTGTCGTGGCTGAGTGTCCTTTCTCTCCTTGCGTCTTCTTTCCTTATAAAAATGAAAAACCAATTACACTCTTCTGCTGCTTTTTCTTTTTTCTTTTTTTTTTTTGCCTCATTGTAGTGCCACCTCCACTATCCCGCTCTGTGTCTTTGGACTGTTTCTTGAGAAGTGGCTAGTCAACTGATGAGGAGATTGATCTAATGGCTGCAATGATCTATTTTGTGATCTGCAAAGAATAAAATTTCCATGTCAGGAAACTGTTAACTCTTGCAGGTGCCTTGAGTCAATTTGCCAAAGAGAGCCAAGAGATGGATGGTGGAGTGAGCAAAACTATGCCAAAACTGTAATGAAGAGAACTTGATTTTGTTGTGTGTAAGGGGAGAAGATAGCTCACTGCTGTGGTGCAGATATTAGTTGGTCTGTTACATACATGTATTTGCTCTGTGATGCTTCGCAATCACAGTAGAATGTTTAACCCACTACAATAAAGTTTTATTTTCACTTATGTGACATAAAGGCTCTTTTAATGTTGAATTATTTGTATTGTACACACGGGCAAGTAAGTTATTCAGTCAAGTCCTTTCAAAGTATCCTTGATGGAAAAAAGCCTTTAAAAGACCTTTGAAATAATACTTTGATTATTCTTGGCCTGCTTTACATCTTTCTTATCCTTTAAAAGTACTGAGATAGAAGCAAATTGGTATATATGTATATATAATATACCTATAATATATGTATATATAATGTATTTTCAGGGGTTTCTTCTCTAATACTAGGCAAAAAACAAACAAACAAAGAGGCACGTCATCTAAGTCATTCTCTTTGATTTTTGTGGGCTTTCTTGCAATCACTTTATCTCGCTTGAAAATATTTTTTCTGCCCACAAACTTTGTGGAAAATACATATGCAGCAAAGGAAATTGATGAATGCTCCTCATGGGAATAGTTCTGGTTATGAGTAAAGCGTTGTCAAATGTAGAATGTAAACAAATTGAAAATTTAGTATTTCCACCTGCCTAATCGTGTTTTGATGGTAACATTGGAAGAAAACCCATATAATAGGCAGTGAGAGCTTTCCCCAAAGAGGCAGGAATTTAAAGCCAATACAGCATTGTCTCCTATCAGTGCTGAGCTAGCATCCTGTCTTTTATTTTCATACTCTTCCAGCCCCCATCTTAAGGTTGCTATGAGGCAGCATGGTCCGGGAGAATTTTCTTAGTAAGTGGGGCTGCTTCCCCTCTGGACAGTGGAGTTCAACTCTTCCTGCCTGATGTAGCACTTTCTTTTGTATGACAAGAGTGTCCTTATGTCTCCATAAGGCTTTGGTTGTGGTTAGTAGGCTGGGCTGCAGGGTGTTGTTTAGGCAGACTATTGGGAATTTTTTCCCCTTTTTTTTTCCTTTTTTCTCCTTTTGGTGGTTTCCTTTTTCAAGGTAGGAGGAGACAATTATGCTGAAGAGAGGCAGAGATCTTTGCTCCTTACAGCCGTGGGGAATTGTGGCTGCCACAAGTATGTGCTAATGTGTTCCTCTGCCCTCCATGCTGGCTCTGCCAGTTTTGGGACCTGGTGAGACCCTCCTGTCAGAGCAGCCGTGTTTTGGTTTTTGGACCCTTCTTGGCTGTGGAGACTGTAGTATTAGTATTTTGTTTGTTTGTAGTCTGGCAGAGGAAGTTTGTATGTCAAAGTATAGTGGCTTAGGAATGACTCCAAAACCAAATGCAATAACTATGCTAAATATTTATTGTGGCTCTGCTCAGGATAATCTGAGGTAAGACCATGTTTAAACCCAGCTGAAGATCATAGAAAGCATTTCCAGCTTTATGTTTGTTAAATCAGTTCTGTTCCTTTACAATTCTAGTGTTTTTCCCCTTCCTTGAGGGCAGCAAATATGGCAGTCATTGACTAGATGATTGATATTTGTGGATGTACCTTGGAGCCACCAAGACTTGGGATTCTCAGGCAGAGATAATGGCTTCTTCTGTACTTCTGCCTACCTGGCTGGCTACCCCAGGCTGCACATCAGTGCTAGCACAAAGATTCACCTTGGGGTGGATATTGTCTGTGTGGGCTGTTGGTGGAAGCACCACAGCCTTTGCGGGTGCCAGATGAAGACCCAGAACATACTCTGGAGTGCTCGCTGCGTGAGCCTGTATGCTCAGAGTCAGCTTGATTACTAAAAGAGCTCCTAAGGTAACTCTAAGATCAAGTCTCATCTAAAGAAGCATCATCTGTGGCTATCACGTACTGATATTCCTAAGGAAAAAAGCAATCACTGGATACCTTGTCAGCTCCTGTTTGTTTCTCCAGTTTAACTGGAATCATGATGGATAGAAAAAGCTTTTTGGGTTTTGTTTTGTATTTTTTTTCTTTTTATCTTGAGTAAGGAAAGCAACATTTTCTTTCTTATCTGTGGTTTTTAATGAAACGAATCCCATGGTACTGTCACCTCTGCAGTCCCTGCAGTCTTCCATCCTGTGCATACAAAGGACAATATTCAAACCTGTACCGTGCTGTAAATGGCTGCGGAGGCAGTCAGCAGCCACTGACCCAGACGGTTCCTGGTGGTGAAGGAGATGAATGGAAAACTGAGAATCCTTTTGTGGTTGTGTTGTTTGCTTCTTGAAATTGGAGGGACTGTTTGAATACTGCATGCTTCCTGATTTCTACCCTCCCTCCCTTTCCCCCAGGATTTAAAATATTTAACTTGCTAAAAGACTTTGGTTTGAAATCCCATAAGTGGGAAAGCGCTGATTGTTGGCAAGTTCAAGTGTAAAATTGGTTGTAAGTACTTGTGGGGGAACAGTGCAATGGAGCTGAACAGTACATTGGAAATGAGAGTACTCTAAATCAAAACACGTTTGTTAATTAATGTTCATTGCTGGTTTCTGAGAGCACAGCTAGTAAACACGCAATCCAAAGTCCATTTAAGTCAATCAGCAGAATCTTACTGGAATTAATTTGGGCTGGATTTTTGATTAATTCCTTCTTCTAAGATAATTCACCTTAAATTTCTGTTATAAGGTGTAGATCTCTTTTCTTTGGATATTTAATGAACATGATTGTATCATAGTTTTATATGACTGAGGTGAACCAGATAAATATCTTAGCTATTAATTAATATGGAAATGTATAATTAAACTATTTTAATTCTCAGGAAAGAAACAGATAAACATGAATTCTTTTCTTTGCCTTTATATGTATTTAAAATAACCGAAGCATTAAAAAAGAGGAATTAAAAGCAGCATTTAGGGAAAGCCTAGAGTAAGTTAATATCGTTGCTTAAGGCTTGCTTTTGCCTTGTCAGAATTGCTTGATGCTCTGATTAATTTCATTTATTTTCTAATCTTAGTTTGACCCCTCTGTAGAGATGAGGGTTAATCCAGTGAAAAATTGTTCTGTTCTGCATTGTGCACTGTTAAATCTTGCAGAACGGGTTTGGTTGCTGATTATATTCCATCATTCTTGTAGTGGTCTGTAGGTCTGATTCTGTGCCCTGACCTCAGACCAAGTAGTATTGAGGCATTTTTTCTTTTTACCCGAAGCTGTGCTGGTACTGCTGTCTTGCAGTACTGGAAGCTTGTGCCAGAGCTGTTTGGCATCTTTCTTTCCAGCTCTCCACGCAGTGCACTGTCTCTGGCTCTTCTCCCACTTGTTTTGGAAGAACATGCTGGATATTCCTCCCCTCAGTATTTCCATGGATTTTTTTTTTTTTGCTTTGTGAGGGCCAGGAAAGAAATGCTGCTCCTTCATCCAGCCTGTGAACATGCCCACTCCTTGGCCTCTGGGGTCCTCCAGGGCTGCTCTGTATTTGGAGCCAGCTGGGTTGTAGCTCTTGTTTCCTTAGGGCAGCAGTTCTCAGCCTCATGAGGGCTTGGCCATGGGACATTTTGCCATGTGTGGTGTTTTTCTTTAAAACTCAAATAATTGAGCAGGGACGTGCTTTCCTTTATCTCTCATAAACAAACAGCTTTTCCTACATTAAAAGACCATCATTGTGGTGAAGTCAGCTCTTGGAAGGGAGACGATGGCAGATCATAGCCTGGGTGGTCATGCCATGGCTTAGCACATGTATATTTTTTAATGCTCTCCTCTATGGTTACACTGGCCACACAGAGTGTTTTCTCTGAGACTCCTATTTAACCAGCACACAGGAGTGGCTCTTTACCTAATGATCATCTCTTACATGTTTTTGTCATTGTTGCGTGTATACCCCAGGCTGTATTTCATACGTGCTGTTGAAGTGATGCTTTCAGGGTGGCATTATTAACTAACTCATGAGCTGTCCCTTGGTTCTCTTTAGTATAATAGCTTAGTGTTGCTCAGGCAGTAATTACTTGTGCTTACAAACTGAGCGCATATCTTTATTTTTATAAGCATAGTAACTGAAACATGGAGAAAAGAGTGTTACGTGGAACCTGATTTAAAAGGCTTTTGTTTTGAAGAATCCTTAGTATTATATATCTACAGGAATGGATCAAAGAGGGGGTCGTCATGTTTTTCTGACACATGAAGACAAGGAAGAAGAGCTGGGCTTTTTCCCCCTCTAATGTCCTTCTTGTAAATTGCAGATCTGTCTGATTTGAAATTCAGCTGGTGACAGACAACACTTAATTTGCACAAGGTAGAGAGTGTTAAGTAACCTTAGGAGTAATCAGGCCCATCAACAATTAAGTCTCTGTTTTATCAGGAAGATGCCTGCTCTTTCCCTGCTGTTTGTCTGCTCCGAGCTAGTGATGCTCTGCACGCTCAGCTGTGGCAGATGGTTGCTACCTCCTCCATACCAGCTACAATCCTTGCAGCACTGAAGACTAACAGGTGGCATCAGGCTGCTGCCCCCTTCTCCTCCTCTGAATGTTGTTTGCTGGAGCTGACAGGGCTTTTGGGATGCACCCAGCAAGGCTGGCTAACCCATGCTATGGGAGTGGGTGACCAGGGCAGCTCTTGGGCAGCCTTGGGAAGTCCCTGCATGTGATGCAGGATGCCACCATGGCTGGGTGTTCCTGTGAACTGTGTGTTGCAGGAGAAATCAATTTACCCTTTTATTCCATGGGATCTGGTACAAACTTCTCAGTTCAGTCAGCCAATCAGCATTTTTGCATTGTTTTCCTGGGACCCAAAGTAAAATGCTAATAATTACATTTAGCTTGGACTTTCTCCTTATGAAGCTGTTTGTTTTGCTTTTTCTTTTAAAAGAGTCTAGGGACTCAGTGGAGGGTTGTGTCTCAGTCCAGCTTTTTGTCTGTGACAGTGTGAAAATAGATGTTTGCATATTAATAAAAGCAGTTAAATGAGGACCAATTAGATTTATAGTTGCTTTAATGTTTTTTTCCTTTTTGATGCCAGAAAAATGTAAAAGGCTTTAGCATAAGGAGAGTGATGCCAGAGTGATCTAGCTCATCTGATTGCGAATGCTTTCTGACTACAATATAATATGCATCCAGTGCAGAAACATAAATCATAGTTCACAGTGAACCATGTTGTGAAGGCCAGTGGAAATTGTATGGCTGTATTAGCATGTGTCCTTTGGAGTAAATAGAGATGTGTATTGCAGTAATACAAAGAATCTGGGGTTTGGAGGGGTTTTTGTATGTATGTGTTAATTTTTTATGTAGACTGGGCAGGTAAGGAAGACCTGTTTACAGAGCAAAAGAAATTAGGTGTACGTGTTTTGTTTCATCAGTTTCCTTGCTTTATATGCTTGAGTGTCAAGATTTCACAGCACCCGTGCCTGTGTGACAGTGGTGGATGTGTACTTAGCATATATTTATTCAGTACCAATTTTTGTAACTCACTGACATTTATTCTTTCTATTCCTTTGTAAGCTGTTGGGTGCAGCATGGTGTAACTTCTCTTAGCAGGCAGGATTGAAACCCTTCTGAGTCAAACCACTCATTTGCATGAACACATCTCTTGCTGATCGCAAGACACATAAATATGGAACAAAATGAACCAAAACACTTAAATAGACTCCTGCAGCTACTGATGTTAATAATAATTTACAACTGTTTTTATTCTAACTCCCCATTCCACCTGCCCAATCATCAGGGTCATGGTTCCTCATGGCCCCTATTCAAGAAAGCACTTTAATAGTAGTCTTAAGGATATTATTATTCAAGACTAGATTTTTAATATTTTCTTGTTGTTAAACCCTGTAAGAGCTGGATTTAATCCCTTGTTTGAATTTCAGCATGTCCTTTTCTATTCAGATTGTGGATGCTTTTTAAATTGAAGCCTGATGAGTAACTGTGTAGGGAAGAATATTTCTTTAGACCTTATCTGATATTTTGTTACATAAAGAGGGAAAAAATAACCCTTACCAAGGAGACTCTATTTCCCATTTCCCAGTTTTACTTTTTATTCCTTATCGTGTTGTTGGTAAGGATACCCAGAGGTCTCTTCAGTACAGGTGGTGGTTCCAGTGCTAAAACAAGGCACACACAGATGAGTACTTTGTCCTTCACCCAGGTAATCCCTTCTGAAATGCTGTGGCCTGGGAAGGGCAGGGAGAGGCAGCAGGGCTGGCAGGGTGGGCACAGCAGGCAGCCAGGCACCAGGAGCTGCTGCCCTGTGCCTGCCATGCACCCCCAGCCAGTCCTTCCTTCCTTCTGCCAAGCTCCTCAGGGCTGCTGTCCCTTCAGGGGACAAAATGACCTTGTTTCCTACTGACTTGACATCCACTCTGCCCTGTTGGTGTTCAAGTTATTAGGTGTTCTGACTGTTTTTCTGATTTAGATCAAAACCCTCTGTGAATTAAGTGGAGACCCTTGGTTTCCAGTGTGGCTTGAGCTGGACTTGTTTTTGAAATGTCCTCTATGTGTATGGGAAGGATGTTCAGTTGTACCACCTGGCTCTTAAATAACTGTGTGTTGGTTCAGTGGGTTAGCTGTTTGTCCACTTGCTGGCTGTTCTGGTGTTGTTTTTGAAGTAAACATGGAAGTATTTGCGGTAATTTTTCTCTTCTGAAGTTACTTTTAATGCAGTAGAGATGCAGACTGTTCTGGTTCTGTTTTGTTTTTTTTTTTTTAATTAGAAATAATACACCTCAAATTTTTAGTATTTTTGCACTCAATCAAGTGATCCAAGAAGCATGTAGCTGTGCCCCTTATTACCCTCATTCATTGCTCTATTACCCTTGTTCATTGCTGTTAAGGTTTGTAGATGTTGCATGCAGGTAAGTGATTGCTGTGCAGTTAGATTTTCATTAATGTGCTTATCTGGCTGGAGTGATTTTGCTTCCTTGTTTTTGCACTGGATCCCTTTTATTTTAGACTCAGATACCCAAATCACAACAGATACACACTGTGGTGCAGAAGCCTGAAATTCCTGGGACTGCTGTGCCATGTCATGTTTTCAGTGTGGGAAAGCAATGAGGATGGGCAGTTTGTTTTGCTCTACTGCTGTCACCCACCCAGGCATGCTGTGTGGGCACAAAGAAACTGTCTTCACAAGTTTTAGAGCACCCTTATGTTTAATTTTGATTTTTTTCTTCTTGTTGTTTTAATTTTATTTTTTTCCCCTCAGAAGAAGGGGTAAAGGAAAGGAGGGGGTGTGAGAGGGTTTTGGAGAAGGGGAATGGAGGCAAACTGACCAAGGGTTTGTTTTGTTAATGCACCGAGAAGGTGGACTGGAGTGGCACATGGAACTTTTGGAGAACTTGGTCTCTTACTGTAGACACTTGTCTTCTGAAATATTGAGGTGTTCAGCTGGAAGGGAAAAACTACTCACAATATGGAGTTAATGTGACAGAGGAGATTTGGAGAGAGATCTGAGTACTAGGGTAAAAATCCTGGAGGATAGGTGCTGCTGTCTAAAAAAAGAGACTCTACCTAGAAAGGGATATGCAGGAAGATACATAGCAAGAAAGAGTCCGGAGAGATGGAGCTAACAGGAGAAAGCTGCAGGTATGAGGGCTCTTGGTGATTTGGAATACAGAGAAGGAAAGCACTAAAGAATTAAGAAGTTCAATTCACAAGTTTTTGCCTCACGTCCCTTTAAGTTATACAAGTCTTGCAACATGGAAATCCAGAGGAAAATTGACTCATAAGGGAGAGCATGAATGAATGCACATCACATTCTCGAAACAATTTTCTCTTCAGAGGGACAAATGCAAGTTGCATTTGGTTTATAATCTTCAGAGAAGACAGTTGTCAGTAAAGACCTTCACAATGCCTCACTGGTGTAATAGGGAAAATATGTGTTGATCATGTAGGGAATCAGTGCCTAATGATTAATAGCAACATCTATGTGGGTACATGTAAAAGAACTTCATTGCTGTATTAGAATTTACTGGCTGAGGAGGAAATGGTTGCTTCCTGTTAAAGATCAAGTTATTGCTACTTCAGTCAGAGTTGTATTTTTAAGTAGGCAGCACTGTTTACTTGTAAAATCAACATGGCTTTAATTTTGTGAAATGCATTTATGGCAGTTTCTCAAAACTAGATAAATAGAGCTGAAAGAGAACCTGGAATTTTTATATTGTCTCCTTCAATTATCTGTAAGTGAATTCAGTTTGTACTAATGTTTTTGTTAGCCTTCTCATGGCTTGATGAAAATGAGCATGCAGAAAGTTCAGGAAGAGGGAAAACTGCTTTTAAGTCACATTCCCAAGTGTTTTGCTGATCTGAAGTGGAGAATGACAGACAAACACTGATCTGTGTTTTGTTGGCCCCTACAATAGCACGTTAGTTTCTTTCATGTAACTTAAACTCTGGGTTTGCTGCCTTATTATTTTATTTGAATGTGCAACACAAAATGAATTAAATTGAACACGTTTTGAGCTGATATTCTAAAGTTGTCATTTCAATAATCAAAATTAGGTTGCTCTCTAAGGGACCCTGATTTTTTATTTAAATGAAATTAGCTAAGCACCACAGCTCTATGCAAGAGAAGGAAGTGCCTGGATGAATACAGTATGATGTTTGCATCTTTGTTAGCTTCTCAAGACACACTCTGATTGCCAAAGAAGTGTCTCCAGGCACGTCTGCCTAGTTTAGCTTGGAAGGGCAGGATTTATATTACAGGCACTCTGGAAACTAGACAGACAAATCACCTTTTTGTTGTTTAGATTTAAGAGTTTGGTGAGATTTAACCATCTAGGACTTGAGTGTTTCAAAGGCTTTGAGACTGCAGAGCAAGCTGCTGTAGGTACAGATACCATTCCTGGTTGTAGTTACTTTCCTGAGCTGTGTAAGGCATCCTGGCACTCCTGGCATTGCTCCCCCTTGCTGCAAACTGCAAGTCCCATGGTAGCAGTGCTGATGGAGGGCAACTGGTGACTTATTTTTCTCTAAATTTCTTTCATGTAGTTCTTGTGTCTGGCATGTTTCTTCCAGAACAGCTTCCCAGAGAAGGCTTTTATGCTCAGTATGAGCTGGTGCATGGGAAGCACAACACAGAGGCTTTGTCAAGGGCTCTTCCAATAAGTTCAGGTGACCTTGGGTGAATTATTTAATATCTTCATGCTTTCGTTTCCTCTCTTACTATTTGCCCTTAGCTTTTGTTAGTTGGGATGGTATCATTTACTGAGTACTATGGAAAGCTTGTCTTAGATGGGTCATCCAAGAATTATTGTAATCCAGATGAAAAAGAGGGATATTTTCCTCTCTAGTATATGAGCTTTGACAATGAGAAGTGCTAATGTTGTGTTTCTGCTGTTACTTTACTACTGATAGTCTTCTTGTTCAGCTTTTCTCTTTATTTTGGATCAGAAAAACATATACTTCATGCAAATGCCTGATGTTTCCAGTTGTTGATCAAACTGGGAGGATGGAGGAAAAAAGAAGTAATTCAAAGGGCTTTTATTGAAATAAAAAAATGGAATTTTAAATTTTGGGTCAAATGCAGTGTTTTTGATGTGTCAAAATAATTGATTCTGATGTGTGTCATGTTAATTGCGTTGACATTTTCAAAAGTGTGTAGGTTTCCCCTTGCAAAGGAAAGTGAAGTTCTCAAATCAGGGCCAGAAGTTACATTCCCCCTTTGTGCAAGCTTGAACTAAGTGCAGTGTGCAGGTTATTCACTGCTGTTGGAGGGGCTGTGGAGCCAATTCCCAGCCCTCCATGGCACTCCATGAACAGCCACCATCCTTTAGCAGGTTCACTGCAGCAGTGGAAATTGGGATTTCCACGACTTCTCATGTAGGACAAGAGTTGTGCAAACAGGATCATGTGGATCCTCCACAGCTGGGGAGGGACTGGGGTTGAAGTGTAACAGGGAACAGTGGTTTGCAAATCTAACAATAATTTGTTAGTGGGCAGGTGTTTATTAGAAGAGTTTGAAGATTTAATGTTGTGGAAATATTTATAGTTTATACTGGAACTGCTGGAATAAACTGTTAAGAGGGTTTTTTTTGGTGCACTGTTTTGCTGAATCTGAACTAAATAAGCCAAACATTTTCAAAACATTTTTCCTTTTGTTGTGGCCAGAGTGTTTGGGAAAATTCACAGTGTTATTTCAGTTACTCTGAAGTACAGATTTTGACAAAGTGAACTGTCTAAAACAAAAGCTGAAAAATATTAAGTCTGGTTTTCATTTTATAGAGAAATGCCAACTGTCTTTTCTACTGGCTATGCATTTTTAAAATTAATTCAGTGGTCACATGAATTAAAAATAAGACTCCTAGCATGAAACTTTGTGATAATGTAAAAAAATATTTTAATTTCCATTGCATTTCCTTGTTTGTGGTACATGGAGCAGCATAGTCATAGAATAGTAACAGCAGTGAACTGATTATCATTCACAAAGTAGCTGAGGCTGAGGAGTTAGAAATATGGACTGAGAATGACATTTATAGTGTTGGCTGTGAAATACTTATGGAAATCCACTTCTTCCATAAATATTAATTTGACATTGGTTTAGGATTTAATAAGTGGAATGACTCAAGATGATAAAGATGCTTTATTACATCTGGATAGCCTTTGGCAATATTTCTGTATGCCATTAAAAAAAAGGTATGAAACAGATATGAAAAGATTTTAAGTTATGGAAAGTAAAAGAGCGTAATTGGTACTTAGAGTATATAAAGTAGGGGCACATTTTTCTTTTAAATTTACGTAAGTGGAGTGTAAGCCAATTCTGAATGACAAGGGAATACATCTTGATTTCTTTCCATATTGGTCACATATTTTCAAGGCACCTGTGCTATGAGTTTAAAAATGTCCATGTGCAAAGAACAGGCTTTGTTCCACTGTATCTCACATAAAAATGCTTTAACTGAGGAACCGAAATAACTCAGAGGTGACCTTTTGCTTCAAGACCTGACTGCTTTAAAGGCAGTTTATAGAATCATAAAATCCTTTAGGTTGGAAAAGATCTTGAAGATCATTGAGTCCTACCATTAACCCAACACTGCCAAGTCCACCTTTAAACCATGTCCCCGAGTGCCACACTATACCTTTCAAATACCCCAGGGATGGAGCTCCACCCCTTTGTTGGGTAGCCTGTTCCAGTGCTTGTCAACCCTTCTAGTGAAGTTATGTTGCCTAATATCCAATCTAAAACTCCTGTGACACAACTTGGCCTATCACTTGGTACTTAGGAGAAGAGAACATTCCTTTTTAAGTGGACCTGCAGATTTCCTGAAGTGGGTTTGTTGCGAAAGGAACGTTCCCAGAGAGAGGAATGCTTCCACAACCATTCTTCATTCTTTGTTTCCTTTTGTTAATTTTTATTGCCACATTATTTCATGGCATCCTCCAGGTCATAGGTTTGTTGTCATAGTGATGATATTCATCTTTGTAAAATAATAAAATTTAATTTTTTGACAGCAGGAAGAGAAAGTAGATCAAGTTGTTGATAGGCAGTATCATAATCATTCTTCTTGGCAGGAAACTTGTACACATGATAAGTCTTCGAACAAAAACTAGACTTTTATCTTCTTAGGGAGATTTTAATTGCATTTTTGATTAAAAAAAGTTTAAGACTGTTTCAAGCTGTTGTTTACTATTTTATTCTACAACCATGAGTACTTTTTTTAAAGGCACATGGTACTGCATGTCCTTTAAAGGAAAAGAAGCAAAAAAAACCACCCCAAAAAACCAAAACCCCAAGGCAACCCAAATCCCAAAAATATGAAGCTAAAACATTCCTGCAGTGTTCCTTGGTAGCTATTTTGGTTTGACATTTTCATTATAGTCCAAAGGCCTCAACATCCCTTTAAACTTGGTATTTATATAAAGTAGAGAATTATCTTTATTCTCAAGAGCTTGTAGTCCAAGAGAACAGACAAAGGAGATATTTGAAGCAGGCATGGGGACTGAGGTCACTTTGGTTGAACCCTCACACGCAGTGGTGCCAGTACTGGCTTGTGCCATAACCTCTTTCTAGTGCAAGGTGCAGCTGATGCTGTTGCTGTAGATAAACAGTTTGAACTTGTTTTCATACGAGGGCTTTGTTCATTGTAGGGGCAGGCAAAGCTGGCTCCACCAGGACATCAGTTTGTCTGAAAATTCACTGCTTGCTTATTGTGCTTTAGTCATATAGATTTAATTTTTTTTATTTCTGGATGTCAGTCCCTGGGGTTCAATTTCTTCTTGCTGGGCCAAAGACATTTAAGAAAAGATTTTATTGCAAGTCCCAACTAAAATAGCTCAACCTTGTGAGAATGTGGAAGTGAGGTAACAGCTGCAAGATTGCTCCATGAGAAAGATCCTTCCAGCTATCCAAGGACAATTCTAGTATGATGGGAATGCCTGGAGGGGTATTCTACAAAGACAGTCCTTTTTAGCTTGTGAATTTATAATATTTTTTGACATCTGATATATAACAGTTGGGAAAAGTTGATTTTCTTCAAAATCCTGGGGGAGGATCCTCTTAAAAGGTAAGAAATGCAATGATAGGGACTTCACTGTGAAACTGCAGTTAAAGGCAAACCATTTAAATACTATTGAAGGCAGCTAATGAGCTACTTCTGAGCATTCTCCTTATTTAGTTTACTTTGGAATGAATCTAATGTGACTCATCTACACAAACATCACCTTCCAGGGAAACATACCTTTGTTGCCAGTGAAGAGCAGTGGTCTCTTCCTCTGCTGCAGAGCCCAGAGTGTGATGTCCTGCAGCACCTAGGTCATTGCAGTTCCAGGTGCTGTTGTTCCTTCACCCCTGAAGGTGGTATTTTTTGTTACCAGTGTGGGAGAAGGGCTTAGATGGTTTCCATTTTATCATGAAATTTAACAGTGTTTTCATTTAGGGAAGAAAAAAGAAGTTTTAGAATTAGCTTAGTTGTGTTTTGAGGAAAAAAAATGAGCCTGACACATGCTTCTCTCAGCTGTGAAACTTAGTTGGCTGATCCCCTGTGCATATCCTGGCAGTGAGAGCTAATGATCTCTGGAAACACTAAGGAGCAAAAGATACTGCAGGATCAGCCTACTTTCGTCCTTGGCTTGTTATTACAAAATACATCTTTGTAGAAATGTGAGAAGGGTCTGCTCCAGCAAACCATTTGTTGTGTATCTGTATCACTTGCTTTGAATGAATGTTGAACTTGATAAATTTTTGTTTAGCAGATTTTTTTTTTCTGGTTTTGCTCACCCTTCTACCTCCACTGAAATCTGGATGCAGATATATTTGAATGTAGCTGTTTAGATAACTTGCTTCTCTCAGAACCATCTTAGCACAAAAATGGAGTCCAGGTAGAGGTGAATAAACTGCAGTGCCACAGGTGGATAATTCCTTGTTTGGACAAGGTATAAAAATAGCCATAACTGCTTGTTCTTTTGTTTTGATGCACTGTTAAATGATTTCATGATCCACTTAAAGTATGCATGACTGGATTATTTAAAAGAGGAAAACTCTAGGGACAGTATAGCTCAGAAGTGAGTCTTCTATCTCTAGGTTGAAAGTTCAAGCAGTTTGAAAGGATGTTTTAGCATTTGGTGAACTGGAGAGTTAATGCTGTCACTTGGCTAAAGCTTAGACTTATCAGGGTTCTCAGGCATCCAGGAGAGAGCTGAGGATGGCTGGGGTACTGAACACTTTGCTCATCTTTCCCTTTGGGGTATATTGGCTTGGAAATGGGACTGGGGTGGTATTTTGAACAATTCCTGCTGCTGTAGCAGTGTGACTTGGCTATCAGTTCAGTCAGAGCACAGAAGCTGGGGGAGAAGGAGGCTCTGGCACCACGTTCTCCAATCCTTGTTTTAATAGAGTAGGCAAATGGTATTTTAAATATAACTGAAGGTAGCTTTTACCTTCCCAGTTATACTGCTCTACTTTTCAGCCTGCAGATTAATTTAGAAGTATTTGTCAAGTGAAGTCTGAATATGAAATCTTCTTTTAAGGGCCTCCTTCTTCAAGTAAGTTGGTAGAGTATGATGCTTTTAGTTTTTCCCCAAATAAAGCTTTTTTGGGTGTGTGTGTGGTAGTCACACTCATATTTGGGTTTTTTGGTACCAATTTTATATTCATCTTTGTGGAAGCAAAGAATATAATTAGAGAAGGCAGAAAATCACTGTTAGTATTAATCATCTGCTTAATAGTTAAAACAGTGGGGAGAGTCAGTTGAAATAAACACTTGTTTTCCTTCAAATTATGACAAGATAAAACTTTAAGCGGTATCCAGCCATGGAGAAGACTACAGTAGTCAGCCTGTAAACAGTGATCAAGAAAAGGTTTTGTTATTTCTCAGAATGATCTGCCATCTCGTAGATTTTAATCTAGGTCTCTCATGTACAAGAGCCATCCAAAATTTGGTTGTTCACTTGTGACTGCAGGGTTCAGTATATTTTTTTCCCCCTTGCAAATGATCTCGTTCAAAATAAAACTTATTTAAAGTAATGCTGGGATACTAGTCCAATAATGTCCTGTGCCGCTGCACTCCCAGTTTGACATGTAGTAATGAATTAATTAATTTTTTCAGATTTTACAGCCAATACAACACATATTGGTTTCCATTCGTGCATGCTTTATGCATGTGATGCTATGGGTATTAATGAGTCCGCCCTATTGTATGTCTTGTTGAAATCAGGCACGCTAGGATTTACTATGTTAGAGAACTGCTTTAAAAGTAAGACCCCAGAATAATTTTATTAAAAAAAAAAAAGCCAACACATTATACTTGTATTTATGTTAAACTTTAAAAATGTGGATGGAAAGTGTTCAATCTTCATGTTCTGCTTTTATAGAAAATAGGCAAGACAGACTAAAACTCTTAAAACCCAATGAAATGCCCCAATATGAACAAAAACCCCAAAAGTTTCTGGAGACTGCTGCTGTTTGTGGGTGGAGACCAGAGAAAAGGAAAGCAGTTGGTAACACTCTACGAAGACCCATATCTTGAACATGAAATGAAAATGTTAGCCTTAGGTCTTGTGTTCTTAAAAACCAGATTAGTGGAAAGAAGATGTGGCTTGAGCCATACACACAGTTTATAGGCTTGGATGCTTTAGAATTGCGCGTACCTATTAAAATAACTGAGAATGCAGACAGCAGGCATTTACACACATCAAGAGGCCTGTTAAGTAGAAAGGCTCTATGGCTTTCTGTATTGTAGAGAAGAGGAATGGTAGTGTTGTGATAAAAGGAGTTTACCTTCTGCTGCTTTTGCAATGAAAGGTTTATTGACTTTTTTACAGACATCAAATACGTTTTCACTTGCTTTTTAATTTATTGCCATGCTGATGAGTTTCTGAAGGGGCCTCTGTCTCAGTGCAGAGCCCAGGCAAGCTGTCCAAGTGCTAGTCTCAGTCAGCAGCCCCCCCACAGCCTGGCACAGAGCCTGATTATTCAAAGTACAGCAATGGGCCTGGGCCATCAGCATCCCTTGGATAAGTCTGCTTTAGCAAAAAATCATATTAGGAAGGCATTGTTTCTGAGAATTCCTTTGCCCATTTGAAAGGAAGCAAGTGAAGGCAAAGGCAGTCAAGCCTACTTTGCAGAATGACAGCCTTGCTTTTGCAGCTGCAGCTCTCTGGCCCCATGAGCTGCCTCCTCAGGAGAAGGTACATGCCCTGCTGATGCTGCCCCAGCAGTCTGAAATACCACAAACCATGTCTAGGAGGGGGCATTAGAACAGAAGTGCTGCAAGGAATCCTATTGCTGTGTTTTATCTGCCAACTTGTTGTGTGTGAGACTGACCTTTCTGGTTCTGGGGGAAGATAAAACTGAGACATTTCTCAGAAGTGTGTGTGCGCTCACTTGTGTATACAGAGTCCTGCATCAAATGGTTTTTCCATGTTTCGTGATGGAGTTTTTGCCAGACCGTTTGGCACACATTTAATCAGGGATTAAAAGAGAAAGGAAATGTCCTTGTAAAAACTTCAGCAGTTAGGAAACACTTTGAAGTTCTTTTGCTGTTGCTTTCTTCTTTGATCTCCACATGTACCAGTCATTTTTATTCCCATGTATGAGCTTATTAATTGCTTTTATATTTAATGTTTTAAGGGCGAACGCTGTTTTACCTTTAATCAGCAGTGAAGTGCTGTGATCCCATCAGTTCGCTCCAGAGCAATAGAACTTACTCAGGATATATGATAGGAAGTTTTAGATTTTTTTCCTAGAGAATACTAGCACTGTAGCTGTAGCCTGTCACAATGACTCCACAGCTTACATCCCTTTTCTTCTCCAAGGTTTTAACCTTGAGGTTGTTCATTACAGTACCTCATTGTAAAGTATTACAATTTGTATTTATTTTGTCAATGACAGGGACTTCCCCACAGTGAGAGAACTATGGAAATATCCAAATTTCTCATGCTTGGTTAAAAAGAAGTGGGGGAGGAAGATGTTACTAATGCCTTCTGCTGCAGTGATTTATTTCCTGGATCTGTCACACTTGAAGAATAATTCTGAAATATTTGCAATGTAAAAGGGTTTACACAGCGTAGCACAAAGGCCCAACTTTATTAGCAGTTGTAGAAACCGGAACAGAAGGGAAGGAAATGGAGGTGCAATCTGAACCAGTAAAATTTTGGCTTATTAAAAAAAAAGTGCTGATGTTTTTTGAGACTCCCTCCACTGTCACCAAGACTACCGACTTAAAGATGTCGGTACACAAATACACAATGCCCTTCACTCTATTTGGAACAGCTTCAGTGTGACTGTGGACTTGGACTAATAATGGCATAGAGATTTCACATAGCTCACACTTTCAAATCTCCCAGTTTGAGGGCTAAAGCCTTATTTTTCTAACTAAACCCTGAGATTATAGGGGTAGTAAGGCGCTGAAACAAGTTGCCCAGAGAGGCTATGGATGCCCTATCCCTAAAAGTTTTCAAGGCCAGGTTGGATGGGGCTTTAAGGAACCTGGTCTAGTGGGAGGTGTCCCTGTCTGTGGCAGGGAGGTTGGGATTAGATAATATTTAAGGTCTCTTTCAGACCAACCTTTCTGTGACTCTATGATTAATTTTTTTAAATCATGGCATCACTTAATGAGGTGTGCTTAGATCTGGTCCTCCTACTCTGGATTTATAGTTCTTTGAGGTGACTTCTTTCCTATTTGGAATAAAAGGGCAATAGTTTAAGAATATTTCTGTCACATTTTTCATGCAAGCAATGCAGTTCGCTTTGTGGTGCTTGAAAGCCAATAAATAGTCCTGGCTTTTTGCAGCAGCATGCAGCAGTTGGGGCTGTTTGCTCTGAATTATAACACAGACTGCAGGACTTGATAAGAAGACACTGTGTGGGAGCAAGATAAAATTATATCCTTGGGATTATACTAAAAATATATGTGTGAAAATGGTGTTTTCATGGCACAGTTTGATTTAACCTGTCCTTGAAGATACCACACCTCTTATAGCCTGGTACTGTTTTATCTGGCTTCACAGATGACATATGGGGAAAATAAAGCACAATGAAAATAGCCAGTGTCCTGTGTATCTGAAGCTTTGCAAGCAGCAATTGCACACTGTGTTTATAACCTCAGGCACTGCATGATTTTTGTACTTATCCCTGCTTGTCAGACCACAATTCCCACTGGGCCTAAAAGCTTGTTCTACCTCTTCTCTTAGGAGCCATAGAGGAAGTGTCTGATTTTCAGAGCACGTTGCTGGAGCATTGCCTCTATACCTGTGTTCTGCAATCTGTGTTCAGTTGGCTGAAACAAAAATGTTTGCATAATACTATGCAAACAAATAGGCACAGGAACACTCCAAAATAAACATAGCTTTTGTTTTGCACTAAAAAAAAAAAAAAGATAATAAGAATATTTGCTGCTTGGAGATTGATGTCTAAAAATCAGTATGAAGTAAGAAAGTTTTGACTCCTCATCATAAATCAACCTGTATAGGTTGTTTACTCTCTTGTAATCACTATTATACTCAGAGTCCTATGTATCTTAAGTCTTTCCTAGGGTCTTGGAGCATGTGTGAATTTTCCTATAAAGATTGAGCTGTCACCTAGGATCCGTTTAGTCTGGGTGAAGGAGAAGAAATCTGCATGTCTCAGTCTGGCTTTACGTCTCTGCAACATCTCGTATATCCACATTATGTTGGCTTTTTTTGTTAAAAATGAATAGTCTCCCTTTTTAGGGCAAGCAGTACTCAAGTCAGCTCACAGAATCATAGAATATGCTGAATTGGAAGGGACCCATTCTTAAAGGATTCAAAAACAATCTTACTATATTCTTTCACTTTATTTCTTGTTTATCCATCCTGTAAGGGAAGGTCTGTTTCTGTTGAAATACTTCTGCTAATAGGAAAGAGTGGGATTTGCTGGTGTATCTATTTTCTGGTTTTGAGTTACTCCCTATTCCTATTCCTTCTCTTTCCTTCTCTGCCATAACCACAAAACAGTCAGTCTGCCATGAAACAAAAATTAAAGATTATGAAGATTAGAAGGCAGCAATTATTCAAAGCCCTTCTATGAGAGCTATAATAAAAATTGAAATCCTTTATGTAATGTGCTGTATCCACTGAAGCTATTCTTTTAAATAAGGAACCTTAAATAAGGCTTTTACTGTTAGCATTTGTTGTGCATGGTGAGCTGCTGTGAATTTGGATAAGTCCGAAGGGGTCAGGTTTGTGATGCAGCACTCCCGGGGCTATAAAACTCATGAGAACTATACAGGACGCGTTTCTAAATGTCCTGGAGTGAGCAGAGCAGGTGTTCATTAGGTAGAGATGGATCAGGCCTTTCAAATTTCTTATTTCATCTCTGAGGTATTTTGTTGTGTCCTAGGCAGTGTTTTTCTTGCCTCCTGTGGGCAGAAAGTGCTAGAGCAGGGTCTGGTGGAAATCAGGAGTGAATTGCCTGAAATTACTGTGGGGAGCTAGTGCTTATTGGGCTTGACTGTTTAAAAACATGTAAACATATTTCAGGAGAGAAACAGTCAAACACTACTATTTAGGCTAAAGCAAGTCTTCTGGCTTCACCTCCAAAGCAGTCTGGGCTGCAAGTTGTGTGAGGGAGTAGCCCTGTGGGACAAAAAGGGAACTGAGGGGTTGGCAATTATTGGAGCCGAGCAGGGCAAGGAATTGGAGAGTGAAGACCTGATTTCAGCCTGGGTAGCATGTGGACACAGACACCCAGTTCATGGACTTTTATGGGATTTGTTGAAAGGGAAGCAAGTTTTTTTTGTTAGACTTACTCTTCAGACTGCCACTAGAAAAAATGCAGGAGCCTAGTTGGTAAAATAAGTTTGAAAACCATTATTATGCACAGCTGTTTCACTATCACCATCCAAAAACCATTGAATTGTGGATGTGGTTGCTGCTGCTGGTACTGTCTTTGTTTCCCAGCAGGACAGGAGAGATCATTCAAAAGCTGCAGTAAGTGTTGAAAAACCTGAAGCTTAGTTCCTGATAGATTTCCCTCTCCCACATTCCATGCCCTCTGAGATTCCAGTTTTTCTAGGAGTCATAATTTTTTGCCAACTACTTTCAGAGCTCTCTTGATCCTCGTGAGACAGATTCTGGCACAGCTTGTCACAGTGGAGGTAATGCCTGGCTTCTTATGCTGGCAGGTGGAAATTATCTAGTAGCTCTTAGGTGTGCAGCTGAGAAGCAGCTTGTTTGTCTGGACTCCTACTTCAAGCTTTTGAAATAACCCTCTTGTCATGCTGAATAATGTTATTGAATCCCAAGGTGAAGCTGAATTTTCTGTAGTGCCTTCTCTGCATAGTACCAGTAGACCTGAAGGCATCTATAGTTGACCAGTGGTTTTGTCTTTTGATTTTAGAGTACTTTTTTTCAGGGATGGGGAGGTGAGAAGAGGAACCTTTTTGGAGAAGGATCAAAATTAAATTGAGGTGGTTAGTTTATAGTACAGCTTCTAGCTTTTACTTTCTACATATTTGTCTGACCTCCTCATCATCTTGCTGGTTTGGTTGCAGTCTTGATTTTGCAGTTTCAAAATACAGTGGAATGTATTGTTATCCCCTGCAGTGTTTACTTGGTTATAACAACAGTTTGTCTTTGATTCTAAAATCCCCATTCTACCATAAAATGTAATAATGCCTGCAGAAGAATTAATCATGTGAAGGAGGAGGCAAACCAAAAACCATGGAAGATGCAATAGGCCAAATCAATTTTTGGTGTGTTTTTTATTTACTAGTTTTTTCTGTGTTTATTTCCTCTTTCCTTTATTATTGTCTCCTTGTGGTTTGACAGAAGATGCTAGGATGGTAAGGATTCAGCTTTGACAGAGGTTTATCAGCCTCCTCTAAATTGTTTCAAGGCAGTTGTACATGTAGTGTGGCCAGCACTTGTGTTATATTTTCTACAAACTGAGTACCCACCATCTCTTTTTTCGTTTTAGTGCTTTTTGGAAGTTTGCCTCATTTCCTGGCACTGCTGATTTAATTTCACTGTATTAAATCCCTTTTTTGTTTAAAAGTATCTCAAGGGGTTAAAATATAAATGTATTATAATTCTGTTATACATCTTCTGAATAATGCATCTGTGACACAGGTTTGTCCAGGTTTACTTACAGGAGTACTCAAAAACCCACATTTCTTCCTAAGGGCTGTTGTAGTCTAGTTCAAACACAGTATGCAGCAATTTGGCATTTCACTGAATTATATGCAATCATGTAGGCGAAGCTGTATCTCTTGTGTGTGTTTTCTGCAGCCCTCTGGATTTCTTTTGCTTAGAAAATCTGCCTCACTGTTCATTTGCAATTGCAAATAGCTCCATTGCAATAGCACCCAGAGGTGCTTCAACAGAGCAAATACAACTTATTAAAAGATGACTGTAAATCACTAGGTCTCCAGAGAAGACTTAGGGGTTTAGTTATATTCCAAGTGAAATTAAAATCACAGAATTACCATTAAGTTTTTTTTTTTTTTAATGCATAAAATGTAGCCAAGATATGAGAAATTGCTATTATTAAAATATAAATGTTTTACATCCTGCATTGGGAAGTAATTTTTGCCAAAAATACAAGTGCCAGAGGCTTCCACCAATGCATTAGGGGTTTTCCTAGCATTGATTTTTACAGGAAGATACTCAGCTCCTAAGAAGTGATGGTAGGAAAAGGAGGAAAAATAATGCAGGTTATATGGTGTGACACATGGGTTACTAATTATTTAGAGCATGCTGGAGTGTGGTTGAGATTTCTTGCCGTGCTGAAAGAAGTGAGGAAGAGTGATGGTGGGAGACACAAGGCTACTGTTCAGCAAGAGATGCTGAACAAAGGCTGTGGAGATCTCTGTGGCCTGTGCCTTTGCAGGGAGTAGATGTGGGCTCTCTCTTTAAAGGCATGAGCAAACACAGCTGTGTACCGAGCAGCAGTGAATTCCAGACATCGAATCTTCTTCCCTGGTGCTCACTTGCACTGGCAGAGTACAGAGTGATGGGTGCTGCTGGCATGGGCTGAGATTCTCAACACTGGTAAATAAGGAAGTCTGGAAAAGCACAGAAAAATGACTGTGGGGGACTTAACAACTTCTGGGTAACGGTGTTGGGGAGAATTCATCTGCTTGCACTTGCGCAGAGCTCTCTGTAGTAATACAGCAGCCTCATGGTGAGAGTAGATGAATCCCAATTGTTGGAATGCTACTGTTCCTTAGTAAATCATACAGATGTCATTAAGGAGGTGTTACCATTGTACAAGACTTGTGCAAAAGTCAGTCTGGACTAGGGGTGACATGCTAGAAGGGGTAACATGAGAAATGTTTCAAGTGGAGAATGGCTGTCAGCCTTCAAATGTGATGCTTGGTCTGTATTGGAAGGAAGTACAGACATCTGGAATGGGAGGGAGCTGTTGTGTACCTTGTCCAAGGTCCTCAGTCTGGCTGAGGTTTCCACAAGGCAAGCATGGAGACCTGGCTTCCAGGCTGGTACACCAGGGACAAGACAATGGCTTGTCTTGCTATGCAGATCATAGCATATTGACAGGAATTGCAATTGCATTTAAAAATGGGGAAAATAGCAAAATATGACAGCCTGAGACATGAGGAATGTGCGTAAGAGACAATGAAATTCAGCCTTGTACGTAATCAAGTGTATTGTGTTGTTCTCTATAGAAGAAAGCCGAAGCAGAAATTTCAGTGGGGCAAGACATTTGACAAGCAACAGTGGTGAAGGAGACTTTGGTCAAAGTTAAATGAGAGCCTGCTTGTAACTTACAGACCTGGTTTATAAAGCTGTGGTATCTGCATTTAAAATGCTGTTTGATTTCTGTGCTTTTTCAGTGTCAGAATGACACAGATTAACGGGAAGGAGTTAAGATAAGAAAGCAATAAATAATTAAAATGTTGTAGGCGGGTCTGAAGAATGAAGCAAGTGCAGATTAAGTTTGGCAAAGTGTAGACTGTGGAAAGCTATAAATCTACACCCATTTGAGTGTAATAGCAAGGAAGGGAGTGCAGCATTGCTGCTGGGTATGTGTGAGCACATTGTTCTGGCCATTGGGTGTGATAGAGCTCTGTAGGCCTGGCTCTGCAGGGTTCTGCCTGAAGAAGTCAGACTGCAGGAGCAGGGTCTGCATGAAGCCAGAGTGCAAACAATCATGAAGGCAACAAACAAGATGCAAAGCTCAAGGAATACCAACTGCTGGAGACTGAAATGAGAGCAATTCTGCTGTTTAAAATGGTTTAGCTTTAGAATTAGGCTAGAGGAGCATGATAAAATACCAAATATAGAGAGGAATCACATGGAGAAGAGGAGGATTAAAAACCCCCCAAAAGCAGAAGCTGGGAAATGCAGGAGATTAGACTTCAGCCATTGTTTTTATTTGTTTACATGAAGACATTAGCAGGTATGACTCATGGAATTATAGAAAATATTACTTGGTGTTGTTTTAAATTTTTAAAGTTTTGTCTTGTTTGTGGGCTTTTTTTGTTTATTTCTTTTTGCTGTTTCTTTACCAGCTGGAAAATGGACAGGATTAGATTGGATGTACAGAGCTGCATTTTCATTACTGAACTGAGCTGTGGTCTCATAGATTGAAAGGGCTTTTCCTTAGCAAAGTAATTAAGGAACGAAGCAGACTTTGCTCCTCAGACTTCAGCAGATAAAATAGCGCAGTGATTTAAATATCTATTTTTTTAAAGTTTTATGTTGCAGTGTATCTTGATTTAAATTAGCAATGTAAGTAATCTTGATGTTAAAACTCCTTCTACTGTGGAGACTGTGAGTCTTGAGGCAGTCCAAGAGGTTTTCTGTTTTGCATAGTTTACCCCTGGTAAGGTTTTGTTTCCTAACAAAACAAAGAAATTAAGAAACCTAACTCCAGAGCAAACAAGCTTTTCTGCCGGCTCCAAAGACTGTGTGTTGGCTGCACTGATGTTTATCTAGGATACAGCCAAGGGCTCCTGGTGCTGCACCTGGGGAGTCTGGTTGCAGGGCTCTGCTTGCACCCACCCAGTGGTCCCGTGACACTGCCTGCCTTTCATGGAGCTGGGTTACAGCCACATCATACATCCTTCCTCAAGGCACAGGGCTGGCAGAGCCCCTAACATTGTACCCACGTGGCAAAGGCACCTGCAGCTTCAGGAGGAGAAAGAGGAAGCAAGATCTCCACGATCCTCAGATAACCCGTGGTTCATGGTACCCAAGGCTCTTACTGATTATCTGATTGTAGACAAACTAAACCAGTGCAGTAATCTTTGGTCTGGTAGCGCTCTACAGGGCTTGAGTAATGCTGCCTCACATGGACACTCCTCTGATCCCCATCCCTGCTCTGCTCCCCAGAAAAATATTTGAAGCTCTGAGAAGTCATCCCTTGCCTGCAGTCGAGGTCAGGACAATGAGCTGCTTGGTTGATTGAAAAAGTCTTTCAGGACAGCTGGAGTGGAGCTGATGAAAGCAGAGCCTGAAGTGTTTTCCTACCAAAAGCAGTGACTCTTGGCTAAGCTACTCTACAAGATAAGATTGAATCAAAGCCATTCCATATTTGGAGCAAACTGTCTGTCTGCCACAGCCCCTGCGCTGTTGTCATCTATAAAGGATAAAGAGAAATGGGAAAAAAGGCATTTTGGGAAAGCAGAGAGAAGCACTGTATGAATCTGAGCACCCATACTGAGTATTCAGCTGCACAGCCTGAGACTCTGTATGCACTTGTCAGATTTATGTAGAAATATTATACTGTACGTTTACCAGCTGAGCTAAATGGAATGCGATCAACCACTGCCTGGACTTCCCTGGATATTTGGCTGGGGGAAGAAGGGGACAGAGTTAGTGACTTCTGACCAATGATCTGTTCCATTGCTGTGGTTGTGAAGGAGATGCTGGTTCTAGTCTGGTGGGAAGCTTGACCTCTACAAACTAAGTAGTGTTACCACTGAAAATAAGTGTTAGGGTGACAGCAGTTTTGGGATCTGGGGACAGTGCAAACAGGATCTTTAAAATTTAGGAAGCCTCAGGACCCACCCTCTTTGAAAGGCTTCCCAGTGATTGTCATGATCTAAAATGCCCCTCCTCAGACCATAAAAGTGGGTCTGCCCACAGAACTCTGCTTTGTTTCAAATGCCATTAGCTAATGAGGACAGCTGACTGTGGTTTGGATCTGGTGGATATTTGGTGGGGAGCTGCCTGTGGGTGTAACCTGTGAATATTGTCTGTGTCTCTGAGTATAGTGAGGGTAAGGGCACTTTGAGGATATTGGGATGGAGCTGCTTCAGTCTCATGTGTCTCCAGTCTACTTGTGGAAACACTGGCAAAATCTTAAGAATATGGCATTTGCTGCCAGCATCTGATAATTCATAACGGAGTGAACACTTTGGAGTTAGGCTGGACTAGGTCCTTATAAAGAAACAGAAATTTAAATGTAGCATGACGTTGTAGATCCAGTAGTCCATAAAGTTTGGTGGGGTATTACCTGTTCTGTATGCACAGAGGAGAACTCAGTTGGCCTTTTTTGCAAGTTGCTTCCTTTTCTGACTTTGAGATCTAACACTTCTTTGGTTTCTTTATTTTGAAGCAACAGTTGGAGTCATGGTTATGTGCACAGAGATTCAACAACTAGGAGCTTGCAGAACTGCAAATCACTTATGCTGGTAAAAGATGAGTTATAAATGGCTCAGGTTAAAGGAGTTTATATTGTACTTACCATTGGTTTGGGTTGGGTTCCCCTCTCCACCATGCTTCTTTATTTTTAACACAAGTAACATGTGTGCTATACAGGAGGTATATGCCTGTTGTTTGTTTATACATTTCCCTCACATTCCTCAAAAATGGAGCAGTTACATGACCTCAGGATGTTGTTTCACCCTGAAAGACTCTGTTGATACTTCCAGCGTGTGTTGCTGCTTGGCAGTCTCGAACTCGTTTAGTGGGTGTAAAAAGTTCATACTGATGAATCTGCTGAAAATAAACTCAAGAACCTGAATGTTTTTGTTTGCTGCAGCTTCCCATGTTAGGATCAGCTTTGCTCAATTTGGTTTGGTGTATATTGCCAAGGGGAAAACTAGGGATGTTGGACTGTGAGAGGTGTGTGTTTTCAGGGTTCTAGAAAGGATAGGTATTCATGACAGATGTGTGTATTTTAGAACACAAAAAAATTAGTGTGCTTTTCATTTAGTGTGCTTTGTTTAGTGGAACCAGAATAGAAAAGGAAGATAATGTTGGCAGAGACCAGAAGTAAACAGGATTGTATCACATCAAAATTATACCAAATCGGGATAGGCTGCCGAAACAAATATTTATAATGGAAAAAACCCAAACTTGTGCCTGTTGGAACAGACTGTGTTCAGGCCTTTTTTTGGACTTGCAAGGTGATTGAAGGGAAGGAGGAAGAAATGGTTTATGTACTCCATTTCATAGTTGATTTTACTGTTTTTGGACAGCACAGGAAAGAAAACCTTCCATGCAAAAGCTTAGGAATTTTGCCCAAAGCAAGTCCCAGAGAAAATATTTCATCTGTGTAGAGGCACAGGCATAGATACTCATGCCTTGATCCAATAAACTAAGCATGTCCATAGTTTAAATGTTGTTGTAGTGTGTGTTAAAATTATGCATATGCTGAGGGAATCTGCTGGACTGGGGATTGCTGCCAACCCAGGAGATTTGAACACGGCCACATGGAGTGTAGCCCACCCACCACTCTGCATTTGTAGGAGGAACCATGGTCCAGATGTTTGCGTTTGAGGGTACAGACCTCCCAAATGGCGAACAAGTTTGCCATGGCATTTGCAGGATCCAAGTACATTGCACTCTGTCAGGGCTTTCACTGTGGCTAAATGCCACTGAATGCTCTGGAGCTCTTGGAAGCAGCCAAGACAACTCCAACATTTGCTTAAGGATTAGCCCCTCCCATCTCTAAGACTGTTAGCATTAAAAATCACAAAAAAATCTCTTGCTTGCAGTGCCAGATTAGAAAGGATAATTTATTAGTACTTTTTCTTTGAAAAAGGGAATTTGTTAGCTCTTGTTTTGGATTTGAATAATTCAAACCATGCTTGTTGCTGAGATGTTTCTTACAATGTAGGTTTGCTTTAGTTAGTGGTATCAAGTCAGAGCTCAGTGGCCTGAAGGCACGAGCAGTTACCACTTATATTTATTGTTTTGAAAATGCCAAGCAGAAATGATAGCTGTTTAACTTTGGGAGTGATTTTTTTTTTTACTTTCCTCTTTCTGAAGCAATAAAACTGTTGTTGTAGCAATTTGCAGGGATACATATGATTTCCTGTGAGTCCTATTAGAAGAGAGAGGTTACTAGATACTTTTCTTTTATCCAGGCAGGTTGTCTGTTATGAAGGGAAGAACTTTTTTCAAATATAACAGTCATGGTGTTATTAGGCTACTGGTAAATGAATAGTGATGCATTATTAAAAGAAACTCAAGTGTTTCTTTCCCGTGCACATACAATTAGTTAATTGCGAGCCATTGCTTGAGTTACTTACTGCTGAAAATGTAATAAAGATGCTCATTAGCACTGATGAGCCTTTAAAAAGATTTGAGTGACTAAAATTAATGCCTCTGGGATGGTTTACAGAGGTTCTCATCTTTGGCTGAGCCTTGAGAAAAGCTGTGTTTGGGGTAGTAAAGCTGTTCCAAGCATTAGAGCTTTCAGTGTGGTCAGGTGGCTCCTTCCACAAGATGAATATGAAATACAAAGTTATTATTGAAAAGAAGATGTGACTTCAGTCACATAAAGGGTTGGTGCTAAATAGATAGTTACTATGGCTGAAAATTCACTCAGCTGACAGGGAGTAAACTCAGCAAACAAATGTCCCTTTTCATCCAAGGCATTGCTGGGTAGATGTTACTTGGCTAATGCCATCATTAAAATTAACCTCTGTCTTGGAGAAATCCCATTTTTTTAAGAAGTGGCTTAATTTTTTAGCCAGGTTCCAACTCCAAGCAAGCTATGGCACAGTGATGGAGTAGCTGCTTCAAAGTGGAAGCAGGTGCAGGTGAACCCATTTGAGAGCTGCAGTTGTGTTGCTGAAGTTGTGCGGGGAGCTGCAGGGTTGCACTCCAGGAGCCCTGGGCCCCTGACACTGCTGCTTGTCCTCCACGTGCCCCTGCTTCCTTAGTAGAGAAAATCCAGTTGGGCTGCTTTCAGCAGAGAAGATGATGCGTTAACCAGTTTTTCACCCACAAAATTAGCACGAAAGAGAGTAATGCATAGCAATGAAACAATTTTTTTCTTAACTGCACAGGTTTGAGAGAGCATTTGACAGTTTCTATTGCAGTTTGTTCTGGCACATTTTCAAATGTTAGGGTATGTCAAGAGAAGAAAAAAATTAACAGATAGAAATAATAGAAGAATAAACTACCATCTATGCAGACCTGATTGTTAGGAGGTTTTTGTTTTGTTTTGTTTTTTTTTTTTTTTTTGGCATGTTTTCAGGTTATTTAAAACTGCTGAGCAACTCTATCCATGTAGTTATATTTGTTGATGTTTATACACATTACGCTGTTGATAGATGGTGAATCCTGTATAGGGCTTAAACTACCAATGGGTTCAAGTCCTTCTGTGGCTGCTGTCCCCACAGCCCCTGGCATTGCCTCGTGGTGCCTGCAGAGCAGGGTGCGGAGTGTTGGGGAGGGAGGAGGTGTCTCCTTTCTGCCCGGCAGAGTTCCTGTGTACCAGAACCCACAGCACGCTGCTACCCTGGCCCAGGGATCAAGCTCTGGTGGCTGGGCTGCATTCTCTGGATTTGGCAGGGTTAGCAAGCTTCCTCTCTCTAATGCCCCATTCTTTTTAATGGGCTTTGGGGCGATGAGGGGTAAAAAGAACAACGAGACGTCATGAATGACTAAGAGACATGCAGTCTGCTGTTGCTTGCTGGATTTAAAAGCAAATTAATAAGTACAATAGCAAGGCTGATATGATCACCAAATGTTTTCTACCCAGTTTATCTGACAAATGCAGTTTGAAGTGTTTGTCTAGTTATTCTTTCTAAGCAGTTATTTATGGTGTACCACATAGTGCCATAATAAAGGCAAACTCACTCTTTGTTTCTACTTTATTGAAGCTACCAGACTGTGAGAGCTTATCAAAGCTGTGGGTGCAGAGAAGTGTCTGCTGACTCCATTTAGATGAATCCTAGAATAGCAAGCTCTGAGGAGCAAGGCTCCTGAGAAGTATTTTGGGGTCTTCTCCTTCCCTTATTTCTGCTTTACACCAGATTGTCCCTTTGCTTCCTTTTCTGGCTGTTGCCTCCTCTTCCTTCATTGCAGCTGGCTGTGACTTTTGTGGCAGACCCATGACACAGAGCTGCATACTGTGATAAAGCAAACACAATCCCCTAGTTCAGAGTGGGGCCATGAACTTAGCACTTCACCACGTGGGCTGGCTCGAGTCTCTCTTAGTTTGAGCATCTCCTGTAAATTTAATCAGTGAGAGCCTCTAAACTAGCAAAGCACTGGTTAATGCCACAGCGATGCCTGAAATTCCTCTACAAGCACCAAACCATGGCTCGTGCTGAGCTTCTCCAAGGATGTACAAGTAGTTGGCTATTCTTGCTCAGGATCTTACTTTGCTTTCTTTGAGCATGTATTACATAAAAGATAGGGAAAGATGCTTACCTGAGTAAGAGTTTTCTGAACAGTGTTTGAATTGAAATACCCTGAAGGCAAACTGATAAAGTTTGAAGAAAAAAATCCAGGTCAGCATATGTGTGCTGAATGCATTGGTGTAGCAGATTTGGCAGGGACTTGTATGGTGCACTAGACACTGTAAGCACAGACTATGCATCCAGGGCTGTTTCTGTATTTACAATAAGAAAAAGAGAATACTGTTTTAGTGCCATAAATAACTTCTGCATGTTCTCTTGGCTTTTCATAGAGTTAGCCTTTTAAAAAAATTGTATTCATGATGATGGTATTTAAAGGTGCATTTGAAACAGAGCCTAACTACTTAAATTTTTTTGTTACTTTGACCTTTGTGGTCTTTGCAGATAGTTGTGGATTTTTTCTCTGTGCTCCCAATGATTCTGATTAATCCATGAGACTGCAATTAAATACTTACACAAGTGCTTGGCAGAGGAGAGCTTGGCTTAGAGGAGAAGTACAAATAGTAGCTCAATTTTATTTTTAAAGTCTTTCAGGATCATTTCTTCTTCAGGTCTCACATGTGTTAAGAATGGAATGCAGTCACTGAAAAAAGACAATAGTTTCTTCTAGCTACAAAAATGAGGCATGGGTTTCGGTTGCTCTGCCTTTACCCCACAGATTTTACTTGTAGACTCTTGTTTATCCACTTGATGTATGGTATTTAATTTCAGTGACATTGTTTAAAAATGTGAATTCTTGTTTGGGGCATATTTCATTCTGACAGGAGTTTAGAGAGACTCCTGTAGATATTGGTTAGAAAATATTGACATGTATAGGTGCACTAGCTTTTGTCAGCAGTTCTTTGCTCCACTGGCTGTTATGCATTGCCCTAATTGTTCCTCATAAAATTGCATGCTCGGCTGTATGAGAAAGCACAATGCATTTCTGGGGGCTGTCAGTTTGTGACTGTTCCCCTCACAACAGGATTTTTCCTCATCTTCTTTTTGCCAGATTATGTCAGGCTGTTTTGAGAGGGCTGAACTGGGGATGGGAGGCTCTTCTCCACCCATGTGGCTCTTTCTTTTTCCCTTACTTCCTGGGAAGATTACCCTGTCCCCTCTGGAGCACTAACAGCTAATGACAAGCCCTGATGCTGACAGAAGCAATGTGATCTCTAGACTGCAGTGCCAGCTGCTTTGGAGTTGGGAAAGGATCCAAATGCTCATAGCAGCCTGTTTTGCAAAAACAGCACTAGTATTGGATTGTTTTGGGGTCTGTGTGTGAGGGAAGCTCTACTGTGTTACTTGTTTAAAATTGTAGATGTCTAGAGATAAGAGGCAAAACATGTCCATTCCCATGTCTCATGTTTGCCAGCAGTTGCTTCAATGTGTCAAGTGGTCTTCAGATAACTGCACTTCAGTAAAATCAAGATTTTCATGTTTTACTTTTTAATTCTGAGCACTCAGAGTTTTCAGTTCCTTAGCTCTTGAAGAGACGATTCCACCTGGCATCCAATGTCATGGGAGATGGAGGGGAAGGAGATCACCTCCTCAAGAAACAGCTTTTTTCTGTCAGCACCATTTCCATGCTTATTTTTGTTTCCTCTGGAAACATTCGGCTTGCCAGAAGCCACTGACTGACTTGAGGCAAAAACATGCTGTGTATCTTCAGTGAAAGACTACCTGTATTCAGGCATCTGGAAGATCTAGTTACGTCTTTATTTCTAGAGTAAGAACCACTCAGTAGGGTTGTCAGTGGCAAGGTGATGACAAATAATGCTTTGTTGCCTTGTGCTGACTCATGTCATGCGTATCACACCAAACTGCAATAGTGAAGAGCCCAGAGAGGAAGACTGTACATCATTGCTTTGTCTTTTGTGTGGAACTGGATGCGAGTTCACCTTTGGATGTCCAAAAGGTTCTCTACAAATGGGACCAAATGGTCCTATTTTTTATTGGGTTGGGGGTGGCATGGGTGATGGAATGGTGATGGGAGTAGCTGTGTAGCTCCACATGTGTTAGATAACTGTGATATGATGATATGGCTATTAGTGAAAAACAGAGATCACAGATATTCAAGTGGAGATTTCTGAATTCCAGGTGGATGTGATTTTAGTGTTTGTGTACCCCTGAAACTGTCCTCTGGCTGTTCTATTTTTCCAAGAGTTGACATCATTTTATAACTTACCTTTACTGCCAAGTGAAACAGTGGAGACTAACGAAATGGTTGCATAATGCCATTGAGAATGTGCTGAAAAATACTCAGAAGACATGCCAAAAAATGAGCAGTCCATTGTGACTAACTCTTGGAGCCAAGAGCATTGGTTATTTAAAAAAAAAACAAAACAAAACAGAAACCAACTCCATAGTATTTTCCTTTGAATTATTAAAAACCACAAAAGAATATGGAAACTAAACAAGTAAAAGATCAGGGGGGCTTTTGATTGCTGTACAACTTAGGCAACCTGCAGGAGTACAGAATAATTGGACAAGTGATGGTTGTAGCTCTGATGAGAAGAATATATACAACAGTAGACTTAAATCTGTTTAAAAGAAAACATGATTGCCATGGGATTGGTTTTGAGGTGGAGAACAGGCTGTATCTATCTCATATTCAACTAGCTGAACTGCAAACAACACACTTAACTTGATCAAGAGCTTCTGTTTGCTACCAGAACATGCTTCTGCGGAGCTGAATTTAGATTGTGTATGCCAGCGTGTGCTTGGAAGGGCAGCCAGCGGCACCGAACGCTTCTGGAGTGAGTCAGAAGGGCAGAACCTGGAAGCACCCAGCTGGTGAAGAATTGGGCTTACTCTGCCACCTCACAGTGCTTTGTGAACAGACAGAAATACTGCCTCCAGCTTGCGTTTGTCCTAGTGGGTTTTATCTTCTAGCAGAGCTGTGGGAAGGTTTAAAGGAGATTGCAAAGTGTTTAAATGGATCAGGAAAGAGCCGATTGTTCTTAACTGCTTTGTCTGTTTCATCTATTCCATCCTGTCGACGCTGAGGAGTAGCTGCTCTTGCAGCTCGTAATTGCAGGTGACTTCTGGTTCTCTGCTCTGGAGGAACCAAGCTGCTGTCAGCTCTGCTGAGCCACAAAAAAGGAAAAAGAGGTTGTAAAGGGCAAGGAATGGGTCGGAGGGAGAAAAGTTAAGTGTGCAAAAACAAAAAAACAAACAAACAAAAAAAACCCCAAAAAACCAAAAAAAAAACCAAAAAAAAAAAAAAAGAGGAAAGAACCCACTAACTTAAACTGCTGTGCATGTGGTCATTGCATGTGGCCACACGCTTGTTTGGAGTGATGCTTGATGTTAGGACAGGCATTCATGACAGCAGGTTAAAAGATTTTTTGGGTTTGCCTCAGTAGTTGCACTTATCGCTCAGGGCAAAGGCGTATGTGTTTGGTTTGGTTCCTTCCTTTTAAAAGCTGTTCTTGCTCCCTTGTCAGTAAGCTTGCCTGACAAGTTAAACAGATAGTAGGTGGAATGAATTTACGGATGGTTTACTGAGCATCTAAAAAGAGTAACTAGTCATGAGATCATTAGTAATTATACTGGCTTTGCTGAAATAATTCCTTTCCAAGTAACTGCTACCAGGAGGCATAAATTGTTAGATGGAATCTTGTGATTCATGTAAGTATGTATTAGGAAAAGTTAATATTCTAGGAAAAAGATGAGAACAGCTGTATTTATGTGGAACTTGCAACATTTCATGTGATCCCCTTCACTATATAGTATAAACCAAGAAATGTATTTTTCACACTTTTTTAGAAGAAAATTACCCTCACAGATGCTCTACATTAGCTCAGAGAAAGCAACATGATTATTAGGGCTACGGGAGAGGATTGAGGAGATAGTTAGGGCATGTGATTATTTTTACAGTAGTAATGTATTTTTTCATACTGTTCTGGTATGATTAATCCAAAACAATGCACTGACGAATGAAACATACAGCACAGCTAATGTTGGGATTTTAGTTGGAGTAAAGCTCTATAGCTCCATTGGCTTTTACTGGGAAGATGCCAACTTTCTGCACTGGAATATGTGGCCAATAATTTCAGAAAAAGTAGAGCTCCTTAAAGATGACTATTTTATGAAGAAAACACATATTCTGTACTAATTTTGGTCTTGAAAGTTGCTACAAGATAGCCATGGAAAGCAGTCCAGCTATTTGTTGAAATATTCCAGCTACTAGTTCAAATAACTTTTGTTTGAAATTACATTGCAGTTTACTTAAACTGATAAATGAGTCTTGGCAAGAGGAGGCCTTCAGGGCTGAGCTCAGACACATGCAAATGGTTCTTGTTTTCAACAGAGCTACAACCGACAAGGAAAGAATGGACTGGTGCTTCCTGTGGTTAACACAGAGTATTACTGACATTGAACAGTCTTTCTTTACCTTGTTAGGAAAAATTAAAATGTGACATAAGTATCATACTAACCTGATGCTCAGAATGAGACATAATTAGTGCTAAAGTTGTCTATTTTGTGACATTACTCCTTAGGAACTGTCCTTAGCAGTGTTCCTAATTTCTCTATTGGCTTACCGTCCTTTTTTATAAGAGCACTTTTAACCCTCTAAACAAGGCCACCTTTCCATTAAATATGTGAAAAAAACCCACTCATTATCAACAGAAGGATTTATGTGCACAGAGAGAACAGAGTTTGTAAGGTGTAAAAGTTTACATTTTAGTGTCTTAAAAAAAAAATAAAATCCCCAGTGCAGTGGAAGGTAATAAAAGTTATCACTGTCTCCAGATAGAGCTACACTGTGAACTGATCTCGGAAAAACTTGATCTGTACCAGAAAACCCCCTTTTGCCAACAGTGTATGAGTCTGTTTTTAAAGGATGCTCACTATTGGGAAGAAGGCTCTGGGCTATTTCACTGTGGGCTCTACAGAAATTCAGGCTAGCTGTGGAAAAATACCCGCAAAAACCATTAGCTGCCACAGGAGCTAGCAGCAGCTCACAGTGCTGCCCTGCCTGGAAGCACAGGGATGTGGTGGGGGAGGCAGGGCTGGGGGCACTGCTTCCTTCCGGAGGGTCTGGGGGAGATACCCCCCCATCCTTCACCCTGCAGGCACCTTTTATGGGCCCCCACTGGGGTTGAAGGGCAGTCCTGGAAGTGGGGCATGGCCTGGCAGTGGCTCAGCACAGGTAGTTCAAATGAGCTGTGTTTATAATAACCTGTATTTCCTCACTTCTTCACACACACCAAGGTCAGTTTTGTCCCTTAAATGCAGGAGCTTCAAAGCAGCTGTTAACAGGCTCTTGAATGATCTATAATCCAATAATGCTATCAGACTAGGGAACGCCTCCTTTCAGAAATCTGAAAAAAATTGCATTATGCAGCCAAATTACAAAAATAAGTATAAACCATGTTTAGTAGATACACAGCCAGATGAGTTGTGTAAATCCACAGCCTTCTTTTCTGGGTGAAAAGAAGGAAGAGATGCCCCAAAAAGGAGGATCTTGGTGGGGGGGTGGTGGAAATAAAATCAACAGGCCTCAAAGTCATAAAATTATGTATAGCTGTGTAGCAAATGAGACAGTTTCTTGGCTCTGATCTAGAAAGGGAAGTCTGGAGAAAATCAAGGAGCAATAAACAACATCAGGTTATAAAGAACAAATTCTGCCAGGCAGATTTGATCAAAACTTTAGATCAAATTACACAAGTAAGTGATGAAGTGCTTGCTCTATCTAGGAAAGGATGAAACTGCTTTGTAATGAAGGGATTAGTCTTGCAGAAGCTTCTTGCTCAGCTGTGGGATGAAGTGAGTGTTCCCAGTGAAGGAAGGAGTGGGGAGCAGCAGTATGCAATGCTGGGAGGAGTATCCAGGGATCAGGTTTTGTGTAAGGGCTCAGCTGAGGAGAATGAAAGCAGATTTTTCACTGAGGCTGTCAGACATGTAGACTTGGGTCTTCTTCCCAGCCTGACTAGCTGGTGTTGTGTGCAGAGTCCTGACCTGGACTGGGGGTGATTTCATGAAATGGCATGTGCTGTTTAACACTGTTTCTCTGTAAAGGCAGAAGTGAGCTGCAGAGGTGGTTGAACTCGACAGTGGAATTTATTTGCTCATGCTGCTTGGCAAGTCAGAGAAATAATGTAAATAGGAGAAAGTTTCTGGAAGCTTAAAAATATACTCTAGAAATAAAATGAGGTTCAAAGTGGAAAAGTTGGCACATTTTTGGGGAAATAATTAAAAATGCAGATATTCTGTGAAAGAAGAAAACCTTGGAAAACAGTAGTGCTGGAAAGGACCTGGGGTTGATCATGGGAAGGGAGAGCAGCAGGAGCTTGGTGTGCAGCAGAGAAGACCTGCCAGCGTCTATCCATCTATCTCTGTTACAGTGCCTACAGGACTCTTGGTGACCCTGCTGTGAGCCAGACATTTTTTCCAAAATTAGCAAGGAGGTATGATTTTAAAATAAGGATTTTGTACATTTCAAAGTGGGTTTTTTTTGGTTTTTTTTGGGTTTTTTTGGGTTTTTTTTTGGTTTTTTTGGTTTTGTTTTTTTTTTTTTTTTTTTTTTTTTTTTTTTTTTTAAAGGAGTGAGCTGTTAGTAAAAAAATGTTATTTGGCTCTGTTGAAAACACTTTTTAAAAATGAAAAGCTTTGTTTTCGTTTTCTAAGTCATAGTGTCTAGGTTGCAGAATCAAAATGTCAGGAATGGATGAGCTTATGTGATAAAACTAGGCTGACCTGGGCAACTGGAATTGTAATTGTCTTGAGGCAACTCGTTGGTAGGGTGTTTGGTGCATGCCAGTCAAACTTTAGCATGTCGAGTAAGTAGATTTGAGGAGATGTGTGGCTAAAGTCTTTAAAGTTCTGACACTGATCCATTAGCAAACTAAGTATAGAACACTTTCTAGGTTTGATTTTGAAACTGGATCTTATTTCTTTTGGAGAGATGTATGATTTACAGTGTTCAAATGTCTTAGGAGAGGAGGGTCTCAGCTAGGTTAAGAAGTCAATACTTGTGTTTTTGCACCCAAATTGCATACTATATGACTAGTGTGAAACAGACATTAAAATAAATTCGTCAAGAAGTTAAAAACATTAGAAGTTTCTGCTTGAACGACATTTGTTACTTTAGAGCTGTAGCACTCTAATTAGTAGACCTGCCCTTCACAGAGAAGAATATATCCAAAGGGCATGGCTGCAATCCAGCTGTAATTGTGAAGGTTTTTTATATCCTGCAATCACAACAGTTGCCACTGGGAAGCCATGAATGTATTCACTGTTCAGGGAAGGACTGGTTTTGTGGACCCAGTCCTTTAATGAGCACCTCACTATGTAAGTAACTTTACTACCCAGTGTTAAGCAACATGTATTTCTAAGGATCAGATGCTTAGCAGGAGGAGGTAGGGGTGGTCCTGATCTCCCAGCATCTCTGTGCAGGAAACCCTGTTCTGCCTCAGTGGTCTCCTGAAGTCTCTTTCAGATTGTGAAGCTGGTTGTGCCACTGGAGAATGGCTAACACCTGTACTTCATTCATAATTTTGGTAGTGTTTGGGGGAGACTTCCTTCTCGACATGCTGGTACGATTGGTTCAAGTGTGACGTTGTACTGATGATGGCTTCTGTGCAACAACCGAAACCTAAAATATTTGCACCAGCAGCTGCCTGGTGCTCTGCTGAGTGTGAGGGGGTCTTCCTCACACAGGCAACTCTTCCTAAACACTCCCTCATTTGGGAATAGAGAGAGATAGATAATCTTCCCCCCACACTGTTTTCTCACAGGAAAGAATCTGTCTCCTCCCCATGCTCATTCTTTTGGAAAAAGAATGGTTCAGCACAAGCAGGATAATATCTCTGCATTTTCTTGAATTGTCGCTTAGAACAGTTTCATCATGTTCTGACAGCTTTTATGAGTGAGTATGTAGTCTGAGAGCATTTTTAGGGAAACGTTATGCAAACATTCAAGTCAGGGTATAAAACATCTTCCGGCTAGATTTTTAGACATGGCAATTAAAGAAAGAGTATTTTTTCTTTTTTGGGGGAGTAAAGCAGGCTTGAGAAAACAGAATAGGAAAGTCTGTTACCAGTATGAGCAGTCATCTAAGTCTGAAAAATCAAACTGGACAGCTCTGCCATACAGCAGGGTGGGGATTGTTACATTCTTGAGGGAGGCATTTTGACTCCTTTGACTCCTTTTGAGTCCTTGTACTTGTTGGTGCAAAGAAAGAAGGTGTCCTAAACTATTGATGAAGGACAGTTTTGCTAACCAGTGTGCTGATGCTGGAAATACACTGCAGTTTTACTCATGGTAGTGAAGTCGTGGACTCTCGTAACTGTGGAACTGGACCTACTACTGGAAGTACTACCTGAAGTGTAGCTGCTACTTCAGCGTGTTACTGTATTGGAGAAAAGGATTCATGAAAATCCAGCTATGGGGTATCCAGGGGTCTACTTTGACATTTGGCATGAGCAGCTAGCTGTTAGAGCCCTGCAATTCTGCCGGTTTCATACCCCCAGAGTTTAGATTCCTTGTGTCCGCCAAGGGCTCTGCCTTGGCACTGTTGGTGGACCATTGTGCCTCTACATTATATGATTAGAAGGGGATAAATACAGGCAAAGCATTTCAGATTGGTGCTTGTGCTCAAACTTAAGTTTTGCAAGGCTCTTGCACAAAGAAATCAACTATGAACTTAGTTAAGTACTACATGGAAAACATTTATTATATTGGAGGGAGACTGATATTTCCCATAAGCATGGGAGTAATCCTACCCAAAGTAAATGAATGACACAAACTCCTACTAAGGCAAGGCCTGTAGGAGCTTCTCAAAACGTAAGAGGAAATACCTCAGGTTATTACAGTGAAATAGAAGAGAAAATCTCCATACTTCTCTACTACTCTAAAATCTCAGTCTGTGTATGATAGGAAAACATGTTTTTAAAGTGATTCTTTCGAGACAAATGTTTTACATCTGTTGTCTAGGGCTGACGGTCTAAATGACGTGAAAGGGAGAAAAAGTAATTCCATCTATTGACTGTGCAGCATTTTATCAGACTTATTGGAACTAAATTCACCATCTGTGCCTTTCTGTCAGGGTCAGTAATAGCTTTTCCTAAGCATTTTTTTTTGGAGAGGACTTGGTTTTTCCAGCAATGTAAGTAACCTTGTGCCAATGTACATTTTGAACAAAATCATGGGGTAGTTACTACATTTTTTAAACAGGCATGTTTGTAAGAAGTTAAATACCTAATTTTTTGAATGAGGATATCTAACCATCTTTTCTTTGCTTCTGTGCTGAGAGATTATTCCCAGAGCACCTTGTGCATTGTGAGGCTTTCTAAAATAGACTTTGTCAAAGCTGGTAAACCAGAAATGTCACTTAAGAGTCATATTATGAGCTAGAGACACCTCTAATTGGAGCACCATGTCTTGTGTTTATGTTGGAAATAGGATACAGCCCCTTTGTGGAGTACTAGAAAAACAACCCTCCTGGATTTCCCCAAGCTTGAATTTGTCAGCCTTAACAAAAGGCAGCTATTGGCTTTGATCTCTTCCAAAATATCTCCCTGTGGTTTGAGCAGAGGAGGTTAGCAGTTAGCCCTGGGTGTACCTGTCAATGTTGCACTCACTGCTGGCTTTTAAAACTCTTTTTATTTTAATATCTCTGGTGCACTTTCTTCATGCTCATTTTCCCAGGATTGTGAAAGTTCTGGATCTCCTTGAGGAGCAGGTACTTCTGATGAACTTCAGGAAAAAAAAAAATAAAAATCTCTGCAGTCACAATACTGCTCCCCATCTCCAGCCAGCTCTGGCTGCTGCGTTTGCTCATTAGAGCGAGGATGCAAACAGCAGCAGATGCCTGTTGGTGGTAATTAGATAAAAGTACTGCAAATGCTGCACTGAGAGGGGAGGTGCTTCCCAGACAGGTTGGAGAGGGATCATTCCTATTTTGAAGGGCTGTTGTATGGCTTCCCATAGCTCAGCTTTTCTGACTGTTTTTCTGATTAAGCCAAGTGCACCTCCTTTCCTGTGTCCTAGTTTCTTTCTCTTTCAGATGTTTACATGTCCCTCATTCTCCTCTTTTCATTGCACATGACTCTATTAGTTGTTAGTTGGTTATGGTTAATCTGCACCCCTGTGTAGGGACAATCGTTTGGAAACTCTGGTCTCTTCCTGCTTTGCATTTTGCAGAGTGGCCCCAGCTGCCTGGGGACACAGAGCAGAAAGTGAGCTTTATTGCAGCTTGGGCTCTGGTTGCTGTGTGTCAGGGCAGTTCAGTGCCAAGCTTGTGGGCTGGCTCTCGCTTTTGAGACAGGTCATCTTCTCCTGTGCTAGCACTAGGTGGAAGGCTGCTGCACAGAGCAGTGTGGGGTAGAGAGACAGGGAGGAAAATTCTTGGTTAAGAAGGATGAGCTGCCTTATGACAGCTGCTGTGTTGAGCTCAGTTCCTCTTTACATCCTCAGCCACATAAGTCATTCTTGCATGCAGAGGGGCTGTGGACCAATGAACCTGGAAAGAGCAAAGACATCTTGCCTTGTCAGGCCAGTGCTTTGACTGACGTGGTAGCCTTAAAATAGCTAGTGGCAGGAAGACTGTTAGAGTGGGACTGCAGGAAAGGGATGCCCAGACACTGAGGAGTATCAAAAGCATCCTCTTGTGTTTTATCCAAATTGACACTTAACCTGTTGGCAGGTTTCAAGCCTGCTGCATTCCTGTCTCAGAATGAGATGTGAGTGGCTTGTATTTAAGATGAGGTGTTTTTTTAACATAAGCTGCAAGTAAGTGCTCCATTGTGTATTAATATTCACAGCTCTTTGAAAACTGTGAATATGGTGCAAACTCTTCTTAGGTTTAGTGGCAGTGTACAAAGTTCACTCCAACCTGCTGGCTTTGTGTTTTCTAATGCCTTGGTGAGGTCCTTAGCTGTGAAGTGGACTTTATCAGCAGCTATGTGTGATTGCAGTGCTTCAGTCCAGGTGTGGCAAGCTCTCCTAAAATGCATTTTTGTGTGGTGTTCAATCTATGCTTTACCTCTTGTGGTCTCGCCGTACAGATTGGCAATTCTTCATCTACACAACCAGTCCTCTGTTTGAGTTTGCCTGTTAAAAAGGGCTGCTCAGGGTGCAAGCACTCCCCTTCCCTCTGTGCTGTATCAGGGTGTGCCCAGCCAATGCACACACCTGAGACCGTACCAGTACAGGCCAGGAGCCAGTGTCACCCTCCTGGCAAGTGCAGCTTACTTGAGGGTGTGAGCAGTGCTTCGGAGAAGTGACCTCTGGGCACTGAGAGGATACTTCAGCCCCAGTTTTACCTTTTACAAAGGCAGGGATGAACAGAAATGAGAAAATCTGCACAAAGATCCCGTTACCTACCTTTCTGTCTATTTGGATTATCTTAATGGGCTCCTCATCTCACAGCATGGGCAGGGCTTCCTGGTGGAGGCTTTTATGTTCTTTATTTTCATTCAGGTGTTGTGCTTTCAGGAGGTAATCTGGATCTGGGGGACTGTGGCTCCCCTCTGGGCTTCCAACCCAGCTGTGGGTTTTTCAGATCCAAAGCCTCCCCTTGGGAATTTCTTAATCCGTAATTTGATTGTGAAGATATTTTTTGTTAATTATTGACAGGGTTTTTTTGCTTTGAAGAATTATTAAGTCCCTTGGACGTGGCTGTTTGAGATAAGACTCTTCGTAGGCATGGAGTCTCTTCAGATTTTAGCCGAGCAGAGGAGCCCTCCTTAGCAAATGCAGGAGAATGACAATAACTCTTTGTTTCCAGGCTGAATGGTGACCCGCTGTCAGAGCACATAGTTTTTGTGTTATGAATCCTATGGCCTCTATAAACACTTAAATTGCTAATATTTTAGGCAGTTGTGTAACTGAGCTATATGAAGGCAGCTTGCTTTGGACTCTTATCCGAGGGAAAGAAGTACAAATCATTATGTTGTGAGCCAGAGCTCTCAGAAGATCAGTTACATCTTCCAAGGAGACTAGTCTAGAAACGCTGTTAGGTAACTGATTACTCTGATGTATTTGATGTAAAGTTGAGGAAATAAAAATGCTAAGTAGGATGGTGTATCACTTTACAGTGATGGTAACAAACCAGTCCTGGGGATTCTTTCTGTGTCTAATGCCTTACTTAGTTTGCAATACCCTCACATTATATTCTTACTTTTCACAATAAGCCATAAGTGCTAGTTAGGAGAGAAGTGTAAAATCTTCCCACAAATTGGCTTAAGGGAATGCTTTAATGCATCTGTGCTTGTATCCTTGACTGTCTCTCCTGATCCTGTAATTCAAAAGCAGATGTCAGCTGCAGATAAAATGTATGACATGGCTCATGATCCGCATAGGAACTGAACAGGAACCTCTGAGAAATGTGCTCCCTTTGCCTGGAGAAACATCAGCATCTACAGTTGAGTATGGCCTTAATGAGCTTCCTTAGTCTGCAGGTCAGACCTGACATTACCCAAAGTGACTTGGAATAATTTTGATCAGATGGCTTAAAAGGTCATACGTAAATTGAGTTTTGAGGTTGCAGATGACTTTCTAATGGATTACAAGCTTTTATCATGAAAGCATCAGGTACAATTGGTTTATACTTATGAGGGGCTCTGACTAAGACTGATGAGGTGAAATTAAAAAAAAAAAAAAAAAGGAAAGCCAAGTTGAATTTCTCCTAGGGTTCACAGGGCTTAATTTCTTCTCAGACACTGAGACCCCTTCAGTTTGGGGATTATCTCCCAAGTAAAATAATCACATTCCATTTAGGGGCATCTGAAACAAAACTGGATGAAGTATGGGAGAAACCCTGTCAAAAGCAATCCAGCACTAGTAGTAAAATGGACTGAATAACCTCAGACTGTTTGAAAAGGCCATGTTTACCGTGTCAGCAGAGAGCACACCGCAAAGTCTGGCATATTGTAATTACTTTGCTCCTAGTGTACAAAAATACTGCAATGCTTCAGATATGCCCTGATAAAAGCTACTAAGACTGTGCTGTATTTTGTCCCTTTTAGCTCATACTGAAATACAGGGAGACCATTTTCTGCATTTTTACTTTTCTTTTTTACTTTTGCATTTTCTGCCCTGCATTTTTACTTTCTGGCTATCTCAGGACTGAGCTATTCTATCCAGCTGTACAGCTGATGTGGGTATGGGGGCTTGTTTCCTTGCCTCAGATGGCAAGACTCCTTTTTGCATGTTTGATACTCATATTATCAGGATATGCATGAACCTCTTTCTTTCTTACCCCTATTAAAATTAAGAAAAAACAAGTGTTGAGACAGATGAATGCAGTATCAATGTAGTAAAGGACATGAAATAAAATGCTGTGGAACGTTTGCAAAATCTGCTTAATGGTCATAAATATTTTACACAGTGTTAGTCCCACAGAGGCTGATGGCTGGTTAGCTGCCCACGTCTTTGAAACTGGATGTTTGGAAGGACTTGCTGTGATGTGTTTGCAGGCAGTTGTTTTATGGAAGTTCATTCATGGGAATGTGGCTGCTCCTGAGGATCCAGTCAATGTATTCTCAGAGACCAGGGAATGAAAGTAGCATCAACTGGGATGAAGAACTGTGTTCTTGAAAGTCAAGTCAGGTTTCCTTTGAGGCTGATATAAATTTGGATTTTCAGATTCCAAGGGTGACAGTACTCGTTCAGTAGCCTTATTGAACCTGTAGGTCCTTCAGGGTTGGCAGGCTATATAAAACCACAGATATTCAGTTTTTAGTCTGCAATTGCTGAAATAATTGCACAATCTATGTACTGAATGTAATTATTCAAATAAGTTTTAAAAAATTTAGCATTTACTGTTCCTGAACCCTTTAGATCTCACCTAAGATGATTTTATAATTAGTTTGCACTACTAGGTAATGAGAACAAGTGGGGATAGCGATATTGCAATCTAGAGGATATTTGGGTAGTGTTAGTTGAGGAGCAAACAATTTGTTATCTCTCACTTTTTGGAACAAAAGAGCTAATTCATGTTCAATTGACAGCAATTTTCATTTGTAATGGTCATGCTGAAGAGTGTGTGGCAGTATGACTCAAGTTTTTAAAAATGACATCCATATGGTTGACTTGCTTTGAAAAGCAGTTTGAAAAATAATATAGGCCAAAACATAAGTCTCTGCTGTTCCTTTTCCCATCTTAGTATACAGAGGACAGCATTTGTTGTTGGAATGCCTTAAGTTAATTCTTATTTGAAATCTAAAGTGCAAAAGGTCGCATGTTGTTTAGATGTTGTAGTTTTAGGGGTTTTTTGTTTATTTCTTATGAGTGGTACTGAGAAGAAAGAAACAAACATAGAAAGCAAGCTGTTTTTGTAGAGGCTGAAAATGGTTTCTGAGCCATTCAACTAGAGACTATTTATGGGGTAGTCAGCGAATGTTCTAGGGAGAGCTGTCCATGGGGAGTACTTGTAGGTTTGACTGGTGGATACTTACTGAAAGACTCAAGGATAATAAAACATAGTAAACGAGGTGATAAATTAGGCAGAGTGAATGAAACTGTATGAAATGAATGAAACTATAAAATTAATGAGACTGTAAAATTAATGAAACTAACAACGAATGAAATGTATGAAATGTAATGAAACTGTAAATACAATGAAACTAAAATTAAATTTCATTTAAAGAAGCAAACATCTTTCTCATAAGTTGTTCAAACTCAGTAGATACCTGGTTTTGACTCAGTAAATGACTGCTGTCACTGAACTGAAGATCTACAAAGCTGTCTGGGGCAGCGACTGACAAAGATGGTTTGCAATCTTTGGGTGAATGTCTTCTAAAGACAAGTAACCTTTTGTTCCAGTAGACGTTCATGGGAGCAAGTTTCCATCCGCTACAAAGTATGGGGAACGTTTGGTGTTCCCCCTGCTTCCCTTTGGTTTATTTGAAAAAGATGAAATCTTGAACTGTTTCTATATTTTCTATTTTCTGGAAGCCTCCCAGGCCTTGGGAGTGCCAGCAGAGTGAAGGTCCAGACCCTTGGCATGCTGTAATGTAAAGTATGGATCTTATCAAACTAACTGCTTTGGGCTTTAATTTAGAGTTGAAATGAGGAACTGTCTAGCACATTTCTGTTGCATGTAACTCTTAAAAGCAGGTTTTAAAATTTGTTTTCAATATTCTGTTAAAAATAGAGGAGGTTGCAACAGATATAAAGAATACAGTGGTGCCAGATGCCAGAACCTTGCTATAGGCAAAAATGTTTGCTGCGCTGACCTTCATGTGCAGGATTCATTTATCACATCAGTGGAAGGGCTGGAGTCAGGTCATCTTGTGGGATCCTTCAGACATTTATCTTTCTGCAGCATGTGCAAGTCATATCAAATGCTTCTGGGTTGCAGGTCCCATAATAATTGGTTGTAACCTGCAAATGGCATGAAACTCCAGATGCCTTTTTGAGCTGACAAGCAGGGAAGGAAGGAACAGGGGAGGATGGCAAACAGGTTGAATAGAGTCAGCAAGCACAAGGTGCAGGTCTGTAGAGGTGACTCCCCTGCTGGGCTCCATGCCCCCTTAATGTCTTTTAGGGATGGATCACAACAGAGCATCTGGAGAAGTGGTAGCCCTTCTGAGGCTGCAGTGCTGCCCATCTACTGCTGTAGGAGTGTCCTATGGGAAAGAGGCAACACAGGAACAGCAGTCTTCTAATAGAATGGTCAGTCAGACTTGCTATCACCTTACAGTCGCCTCTCTTACCCACTTCAGTTTGTCCATCCATTGCCCTGTGTTACTCAGGCAAGATCCACACACGGTCTGTCAGCCTGGACTCCGTGGAAATCGAAATCTGTGTTAATAACACAAAACAGCTGAAACAAACTGATAAGGTACAGGCTAGCGCCAATAAAGCCTGCAACCTCATGACAGTGAGCAGGGAAAAACAATTTCATTTTAATTACAAACTAAGGAAACATATGTATTTCTGGTTTTTTTTTGAATAACGTAAAACAGTTTCCAGATTTTCTGTGGCTTTAAATACTAAAATGAAGATGTGTTCAGTGGAAGTGTTCACAAATGTGACATAATGTGGAAACTTGGAATATTTTGTGCTTATAACAAGGCTGTTTTGTTTTATATGGAAAAAATACTCGCTGCTTCTGCAGAGGCAGTTTATATTCCTGCAAGACTGCTGTGTAGATGAAGAGTAACAGTTTTGCTTGCAAGTGGAAGCAGGGGCTTAAAAAGCTTAAACAGCTGGACCATCTTATTTGTGTTACTCTTATATTTAATTTACTGGTCATACCACATGCAGTGATTTAGGCACAGTGTAGATCTATCAGGCACTTAGATAAGAATGCAGAGTCTAATCTAGTCAGAGTTCCAAAAAAGCGTCCTCCATATTTGTGGTCTATCCATATGTAAGGAGCAGAGAGGGACGAGAAAGTTCTGGTCTTGTCACTTGGCAGTTCAGTGGTTTCCCCTCCTGCAGTGAGGCTCCACATCTTCAGGGCGGGTCTGTCGACCAAGCCTGGAGGTGTCAGGGGGAAGAATGGGTGTTGGTCTTTCTCCACCTCATTCCTCCCTGCAAAACAGACAGCGCTCAGTCTCCTTTTATGCCTCAGCCTCTCTGACAGCTGGGCTGGGGAGCTGAAGCGAATGGTAGCTGGAGGGCTGGCTGACTTTTGTACCTGGAAGGGTGAGAGACAGGTTAATGCCAGTGTCACTCCTTAAAAAGGAGGGAGGTGCTTCTACTAACAAAGTCTGTCTTGTGCTGTCCTGAGGTAGTGCAAGCAGGCTGTCTGCTGTAGTGCATTTGCTAAGGTTTTAAAGGATGCTATTTCCCTTCCAAAACAAAATTATCCAAGAAAACTGATATAAGGAAGAGGGACCCAAACTGCCTTTGCAGAAATGACTTGCTGACTCTTATAAAGCTTAATGTTCTGTGCTGTCTCCCAACAACTGGATTTTATATTAGCTGAGAGACAAGATGGTCTTCAATTTACGATGTTTCACCAAGACTGAGGAGTAAAGTGGAGCTGATTTACAGGGGTGAGTTGTGCACAGAAATCTTGTGCTCTGTATAAAATAATGCTCTGTGTGCAGAGAAGGTGCAAGGCCATGGTCTAACCCCTCTAAACAAAGCAGTGGTCTGAACATCTGTTAGTATGGTTAAGAGCCAAATGTGATGGAAACATTTTGGAGGTGGAAGTTGTGTGCTGGAGGTTTCCATCAGGATATGGATAAAGACAAACCTCCCTTGAAACAAGCATTACTTTCTCCTTCAATTCCAAAGTCTTATCTGCTGAAGACACTACCACCAGCAGAAATGCTCTTGTCTCAAATAACTGTTTCCCTTTAATGTTAGAGCATCTCCTTTCAGTTTGGTTTTTCTTTTTTTTTTCCCCTCTAGCTGTGCAATGGATTGCACAGATGGCCTAGCATAAGGAAGAAGGAAAATAAGGATGATGCTTTTTGATGGATTTATTTGTATACAAGTCCCAGTGGACCTAAGTATTAAATAGCTTCCGTTTTTTAAAGTTGGCATAAGTACACAGAAGACTGGGCACATGTCACTAAAGCTGGATTATTTTTTTTTTTAGTAGATAAAGTGGATTTTAGTCTTAGAGTGGATTTTTAGTAGAAGCTTGTAAATGACTGAACTTGAGTTTCTGAAAAGTATAACATAGTGGGGGAGAAACACAAATGGTGATTGAAAGGAAATAGTACTTTAGAAGAAACCTTGAAGCTATTGTTGGGACGAGCAGATAGAAATTGCCTCTACCTATTAGTTTTTTACATGCAAAAATGTTTAAACAGATAATATGAAGTACAATTGGGTATAAAACCTGCTTGTCTGTCTTGTGAGACAGTGATGACATTTGACGTGCCAGAACCCTGTTGGTCAATGCCTGCTGAAAAGCTGTTTTCCACTAATCCTCCATTAAAAGCTTTGGCTGCCTGCTAAATGTCAGAAGGAAGGGACTGGTCAGAAAGAGGTTAAAGAGCTCACCTCTGTAATAACATATGTTAATGCACTTTGATTTTTCATTGCTCTTTTCTTTCCATTGGTGGCAACTGCTCAGTTACCTTGGGAGAGAGGGAGGTATCTCCAGTTGCTTACAGCTCCTTTTAAAATGCAATCACTGTTTATATGCATTCTAATGCAAAGGAGTCTTGGCTGAAAACTCAGCTGAAAGCAGGATGCTTGCATGCAAAGCACTGAAGATCTGAACTTTTAAATGTAAAGGGCTAGTCAATATTTTTGGCACTCTTAGGGTTGATGAATAACCCCTGTTCATGAGTGGCAGTGCTTAGGATGCTGATGAGTTATAGCTCTAGGGAGAAATGGCATGTGTTAGCTGAATGTGTACACCCTGGGATTGCACTTCAGGCATTTCAGCTTCCTCCTTAGCTACTGGAGAGGAGGACGGAACAATCCTTCTTTCCGCTGCTCTTACTCATTGACCTTGGAGACTCCATCCATAGTTAGTTATTGTGTATTTGAGTTATTTCTGGCTCGTTGTACAGTTACATAAACGCTTGTGCTAGAAGAGTGCAGGGGGTAGGAATATTCTGCTAGAGATCTGGAGGCAAAGCAGAGATACTTCACTTCCTTCTCCTCCTGACAGCAGTGCTGGTTTCAGTTGGGAGTGGAGTTAGAATCCTGGGGTTTGCTAGAACACGTTACTCTTCCTGCTCTTTATTTTGCAGTGTTTCATGTGTCTGCCCTCAGCTGCCACTCTGTGTTCTCACAAGTTGATGTGGTTCTTGTTTATTTCTGTGTGTTTTGTCCCAGTGAATCCTGCTGGATTGAATTGTAGACATTCCAGTTTTGCTCTGTTGACAAGGTGATAGCAGTGCTTGGAGGTACCAGAGATACCAGCAGTTTCTGGAAGAATCCCTGCATTTGATATAATTTGAAAACTGCCTGTCTTTTACCCACCCAAGGTTATTAACTCATGTTTTGCAGGCAGAGTTTAAATTCTGCAGGAATTAAAAAAAAAAGTGAGCTTGCCAAAGGAAACTTCCCAGGCATAGGTAATTGAGAAAGTGGGTTTTGCTTTTTTTTTTTTTTTTTTTTCCCCCATGCCAAAGGAATGCTTCTGTTTAAGGGGAGCTTTCTTGAACACATGCCTTTCTTTGTAGTGCACTTGTGTGTTTTTCAGGATGAGATATATTTGCAGTTCAACTGCAAACTGTTGCTTGGCAGTGAGAGTTACAGTAATTGAAATCAACCTGTCAATAACTATATTGATTGGCCTTGTCTTTCTGGGTATCTTCCTGAACTGAAGCATGAAAGCATGATCTAGTGCTGCCTAAAGAAAGAAAATAATTTCTTTAGAACTGCAGATACTGATAACCTCTAGAGATGTGCTTGGTTTTTGTCAAGCAGAGATGAGGTTACTGTCAAGTTGTTCTATGCATGTATGAGCATGTAGGCAGCCTGGTTTCTGTATAGTGGCTACAGTATTCTCTCATGTTCTATTTCAAGACAAGCATACAGAGGAAGCTGGAGACAGTGGTTAAGAGATATTTTGCCTTCCAGTTGCAGAATAATAGTCTTATTTGGAGCAGGGAGAGAAAAGGCATCATGAAAAATCAGTAGGTAGCACAGAATAGTATGTGTGGGAAATTAAGTTCTTGGAGCACAGAGGGGCATGTTTTAAATGCTTGGTTAGTCCCAGATGAAATGGAATTCATCCCACAGCTTTGCAAATGGATCAGCACCTTTAGATATCAAGGCAAGGAGTTTGGTCAGCCCTTTAAGAAATGGGGAATAAGCACCCTGTTTGGTGTGACTGAAGATGAAGTGTGCAAGAGGCAAACAAACATGCCCAGTTCTGGAAAAGAACCATGAGGGTTCAGTGCCTTTGAGAATGAAGTGGCTTTTGTGGTCACCCTAATAATGAACTGTTAAACAAACCTTGCAGGCCATTAAAGGATGGAAATAGTTTTAAAGGATGTGCTAGCTTTTACTTCCAAAGTACATTCCCTTCAAGCTTTAAGAGATGCTTATAGAAGTGAATCATATGTGGAAAATATATTTATGTGTAACTGAATATTGTCTTTATTATGTGTGTGTTTCCACACGTGTGCAACTCACATACTGATAAGTGGAATCTGTTTCCACATATACATGCTGCTGTTTAAAATCACAGCAACAAAAGATTTAAAAAATAATATTGAAGGTGTGATTTGCTTAGTATATAACCCTTTTGTCCTCGTAACTACTTTTTTCAAGTTTAAAAGGGTAGGGTTTTTTTTAATAGGACATCTCAAATCAGAATGATCATTTTGCACAGCTAAGGCATAAATGTATGCTCAAACCTTGGCTAGTAATTAGCTTATTATCAGATGGGTAACTTGCCCGAGGACCTAGGACACTATACTGCCATAATTGCCTTGTGATATGGAGGTGGCTGTTTGTTTTTACACAGACTTCAGTGTTGTTGAAAATAAATTATTGTTCCGCTTCCAAAGAGAGAACAGTAGAAAGAAAGAGCAGAGAAATCAGGCAGTATGGGCCTTTCTGAACAGATAAAAAAAATGCTCAGGTCAAAGAATTTGAGCTCTAAATACTCTTTCTTTTCATTCACTACCAGGGTCACAATGCAGGATGGTGGCAGCAAAAATATAGAATTGCAGGGATATGTTTGCATTTCATGCACGCAGTTGAAATGAGCAGGGCTGCAAAGCTGCAGTCTGGGGCCATTATGTTTAACTGAGAGATGCCAAGAAGAGCTCTTTTGGAGAAGACTGTGAGATTATTAAAATTCTCACATGGTGGTCAATATGCTTGTTATCAGTATCCTTATTTGAGATTCATGACTGTACATTGCAGAAGGCTGTGTCGTGATTAAACCCGCTGCACTGGTTTTCTCTTCTTCATCAAACAGGTGGAGACAAAAAGGCATGAAAGGATAGCTGGCTGGAAAACATAGCTGGCCAAGGAATGAGATGACAGTTGAAGAGTCAAACTCTTGGTTCATCTAAGCAGGCACAGAATTAGATTGAAGTTCTGGAAAAAGTCAAGTAGATTGTAAGCATGGCTGTGTGCCAGACTTTCTTTTCTCTGTGTTTCAAAAACCATGGTGAAGTTGGAAACATGAGTGAAATGTTAAGACCTGTTAATAAAATCTCATTCTGTCAGCCACTGTGTAGTTGGTACTTCTCTTCTGGAATCAGAATGAATGGGTGAATGGTTATTAATATGTAATGAGATCTTATGGGAACAATAGCATTGCAAGCAAAGGAAAAAGCATTTAGAGAAGGGAATTATTCATGTGAAAGTTTAGGCTTGCCATGCTGGCATGTTAGTGCTAGTAGGACATGGTCCTGAAGGTTTGTGCCAGTGTTTTAAGAGCTAGAAACAGCAGAATGCTCGAACCATGAAAGCAGGTGCCCTCCTGACACTGTGCTGTATCAAGTCTCTTGTTCCACTTCCCTGCCTTTTACCATGTTTTCCTCTATCCACTGGAAACTGCTGGAGGCAGAGTCATGCCTTTTATTTGGCTATAAGGTGCTGCTACTTGTGAGGAACATATTTTATTGGTTGCTAGAGGAACATATTTTATTGGTTGCTAGAGGAACAAGAGCATCGGTAACAGACCCTTTGCATATAAAATTCTTTAAGTCTCTCTAAAGATGCATTTTTCTCAATCTGTGTGGCAGTTTGTAACTTCTGGATTTCTGAAAACTGAAAGTGTGCTCTAGAGAAAGGCTTAGGCTTAGTCTGTACTGAGACCAAGCTCTGTGCTGCTGACTATCCGCTGTCTGGGCTGGATGGGCATTCAGTCTGATCCTCTCACTGCCCTGATGCTGTGTCACATGGATAGAGCAACCCCAATAGAGCTTGTGTTCCTCCTGGGCAAGGGAAATGCCACAAAACCTCCTCCCTCCATGGGGTATCACTCTTTCAGTGACTACACAGTGTTGTTCAGTGCAAGCTTTATTATGCTGTACTTCTTATTATACAGCTTTATGACTTGGGCTTGACCACCAAAGAATTTTGAGGTCATTTCTGATGGAGCTCACCATTACTGTAGCAACATGCACCTTGCACTCCAGTGCACAAATAACCACATATTGTGGCTTTGTGTATTGCAAGATGGAGATATATTTTTAATACAGTTTAACACAATGTTTTCCAAGCTTTTATTACCCAAGGACTGTATTGTCGTGGAATATAAAATGTTCTCAGATAAAATGTTCCCAGACTTAAAATGATACTGTCTCTTATTAGCTAGCTATTAGGCATAGGATATAGACTGGATAGGATTATTTTTATGGGATTATTATTATTATTATTATTATCATTTATTTAATTGGTCTTGCTCTGATGATTTTGCCATAAAGCTTTTCTGGTGCTGTTTAACCAGCAGCATCTGGGCTATTTGCAGGTTGTGTAAATTTGTTTCCTAAACAACTTCTGTTGATCCATCATGGACACAAATAGACAGTTCTTATATACCTAGGAAGATGTGCTCATGGTGTTCTTAATTGCCTCTTGCAATAGGTTGCTGCAATACTTATGTCTAATTCTCCCAGGACCTTTGTGGATGTGTGCCCCATTCCCTGTCTTTAAGGTGACATTTTCCCTTGCATGGCTGAACCTCTGTGTATGAAAGAAAGGGCACTGGAGGCTGAGCAGAGCTGCAGGTAGACAGGTACTCTAAATCCGTGCCCAAATAGAAAGGGTAGACAACCAGTAAAAATGCTCATTAAAAAGTTATTATTTTGATATAGCGCTCAGATTTCGACTCCCCTGCCCTCCATCCTTTGATAAGTTACTTTTCAAGTTTGTGTGAGATTCCAGGCTAATTTCTACTTCTAAGATCAAAAGGCTTTTCACAGTTGTACAGGCAAAACTACGATGGATTTCAGGTATTTCAGAAAAGCTTTATAGAAAGGAATTTCAAGAGCTGATTATAAATATACCTGAGCAAAACAAATACAGAGGTGGCAGGCTGGCACTTCAGTGCTGAAATGTGTCTCACACCCAAACCAGCCAATGACCAGATTCAAGAATAAAAATGTACAATGTAAACTCAGAAGAAGAGGAAATACAGATTCATAGCTGTGTAATGAGGACCGCTTCTTGTAAGCAGAGTGGTGTGAGGCCATAGATACTAATTAAGCATGCAAATTGAATTTGCAAGGATTTCTGAGCAGGGAAGACAGCTCAAAGCAGGCTTGATTTTACTAGAGGATAACATGAATCCTTTATTGTTTATCAGGATCCCTGTAGCACCTTAGATTTTGTAGTGTTTAGAGATTTTTAGAATCAGGAAGTGACAGTCTCTCCATCCTTACAGAAATGGCAGATCTGTCTTCCTGGCTTGGGAGTTAAAAAAGAAAAAAATTGAGTTTTTAAAAAACGTTTTAAACGTTTTCAAATTTAAATGAAACATTTATGACTCAGTTGGTGATTGACCTTTTAGCTCTCTCACCCAGATCAGTGCTTTGCTAGACTGTTAAAGGATTTTTTCTCAGCTGAGAGTTACCAGCATGAAGCTGTAATTGTGGGTTTTAACTAGAGCAAGGTTTGGTGACACACCTTCCCCGCGGGGTAAAGAAATCACAGCATTTTTAACTTTCCGGAGGCCGGCAGCAGCTGAGAGAGCCTGAGCTACAGTGATCTGTCACTGTCGTTATCTTCCCGTTCACAGAGCTGAGAGAGAGGACTATTAATCATCCTGCCTAAGGCCTGGGAGCGTGTGGAAATGTACAGAGAACTGCCATAGCTTCTGAACAGTCAAACATGGCAGTATCCCTTAGCTGCTGCCTGCTTTAGGTCTGAAATACTGACAGATTGATCAGAGTCTGTGTGAGGACCCCTTTTTCCTTCTGGGCAGGTGTCAGAGCTGCCACCTTATCTCCCCTGGAGAAAGCAGTAATCGGTTTCTCGCTGGATGCCCTCCAGGAGCAGTTAGTGTGGCATGGGAGTTGGTTTTGGCAGGAGGGACCAGAGGATGTTTAGGTTTGTTGTAGGCATGAGCACTGAGGCAGTGGTGGTGAGGAAAGAGTGAGAAAAGAACAGAAGCCTCTCTTTGTATCTTAAAGGGACCACTGAGGTGGGATGAGTGCTCGTGCTGGGGGGTGAATCTGCTAGTTTATCTTCAACATAACTTCTGGTGATCTGAGTACTTTAAGGCTGGAGTTAAAGTTTGCTAAGGTCAAGTTTTGAAAACACATGAGTGAGATTTTGTGTTTGTTGCTAAATATTCTGGGGTTCTCAGCTTAAGAATGCAGGTTGAATTGAGAAGAAGAGTTGTGCTAAACTTTGCTGTGAAGTCAGCCACAATTATTGGTTTGTGCACTTATTACAGTGGTGCAATTGTTAGGGTTTTGAAGAAGCCCTCTATTTCAATTACATCTGCAGACTTTCTGCACAGACAAAAGGTAGATGTTACTATATTCAATACTGTACAAATTCTTATTTGCAAGCACTGCTCCTTCCTTTCTTCTTCCTACATTCCCCTGTAGAAATTTCCAAGTAGCTCTCCAGTAGCCTCAGGGTGAAATCTTGCCTGCACCAACATCAGCGGGGAATCTGCTGCTGATTCCAACGGGATCGTTATTTCATCCTGTTTTGGGAGGATTCTTTGCCTGAGTGAATGCCGCAGGACTTGGTCCAGCAAGAGCTAGTGCTCTCTAGTCAGCAGCACAGCCCCTCTCCTTACCTAATTTCCATAACAACTTGGAGACAGCAAGGCTTTTTTAGTATTTTTCCCTTCCCTATTAAATCTAGCCATGATGGATGCCCAGTGGAAGCTGAACATTGCTTCTGCAGAACAATCTCTGCAGTAACTGCAGAATTTAATGGCTTTACAGTCCCCAAACAGGCTGTGTGTACAACACAGGCAGTGCTGTGAGCCCCGAGGTTGTTGGTATTCTGTTTTCTGTGGATATAAATTCCAGTTCTCTTCACTCTTCCCAGTTAAAAGCTTCTCTTTGGATAAAGGACCCGCTGATCAAAAAGGCCAGTTCTAGTCAACAGTCTTATTAATAATGACAAAATATCACCATCACTTCCATATGTTTTCCACCTCAGTGACTTCACACACTTCCACTCAATAAACATTCTTATACTTGGGTAGTCAGCAAAATATTGATTATATCCTCTGCTTCATTTTGTTGTTTATAATCTAGGAAATAATAATGAAATGACCTGACTTCCCTGTACCAAAGCAGAATTGACATATTTTCACCTTCCATATTGTTCAGGCTCCTTCCAATCTCTAGTCACACGCAGCTGTTTCCCTAACTCAAGGCATGTCTTGATGTATCTTAAAAAGATATAGTAATTTAGCTAAAGTACAATTCTGAAATAGCTACAATACTATTTCCATCAGTACTGACACCAGCTGAAGAAATTTGATGGAAGCAGTCACAAGCCTACTATTTGCAACACTGTAAGGGAATTTCAGTCCTTCAAATGGTTCATGTGCTCACAGTTTGCCTGCTAAATTTATTAGGAAAATGTTAATCACTGTTGGTTGTCGAATTCAAACAGACAATTCAAGTGAGATCTTCTACACTAGCCCCAGAAGACTGTTCAAATTTATAATTTGTACATCAGGCTGGAAATTTTAATTATTATGACAAAGACCTTCCCAAGCTGAACACGACATGTCATTCCAATACCTCTGGCATTTTGTAGTCATTGCCATTTTTAAATGATGTAACTCTCCTTCTATTGCCTCCAACACGCTTGTATTTTAGGAAGCCAGATGTGCCAGTCAGATATGCCAATAGCTCATCCTACCTCTGAGAAGCAGACATCACTCAGGCACCGTAAACTTCAAAATCCACAACCCTCTTTAAAAACAAATCCAAAACATACACACAGTAGGAGTGCAGAGTATCTTCAGGAAGACACCATACTCCCCCCCAGCTTTACAAGAGAAACCTGTGAGTATAACAGCTGAGCCCCTCTGTGGAAGAGGACTCACAGTTAAAGAAAAGCTGAGAAAGAAGCATCAATTCACAGCACGGTGTGTTAACGTGATCCCCCAAGTCCTAGACTGCTTTAATAGGAGAAGAAATGCTATTGCATACTTTGTAGAACAAAAGGACCTTCCAAAGCTTCCTTTTCATAAATTCTGAGTGCCAGTTACTGTTTTGGAGACTAATGATGAGCAAAAATGTATTAGTGCTTCTCTGGAATCAAAAGGCAGGCATTGCAGAAAGGCAGTGGGTACTGTGTGCACAGGGATGAATACGTAACACCTTCCACTTCAGAAAGCTGAAGCCTCTTTGGGAAAACACCTGCCCGTAGCTCTTTTCCCTCCGTTACTTCATACTGACCTTCAAGAGCTGCTGAATGAACAGTAGATGTTCATTTCTTGTCAGTGCCTCAGCAGTGGCAGAGGAGTATAAAGGGTCCTGCTGGAGTTCAAGCTGCCCAGAAGACTCTCCAGCAGTGAAATCCAGCAACCCTGTTAGAAAAATGTTCTTCTGCCTTCACTGTGGCAAGAGCAGACACTCCTTTGGCTCTTTCATCTCACCTAAGACAAAAACTGAAACATGTCGACCGAAAATCCTGTGAAAGAAGATTTGCAAGCAAGAGAATAGAATAGATTGCTTCATGGAAGATGCAAAGTAATCCAATTTACCTCTCTGCAGTCACGATCCAATCTGCTGTACTAACAGACGTACACACCCACCTTCCCTGCTCTATTGTTGCTCTACAGACCAGCGTGAAGATACAAGGAAGCCCTTATGCATGAGTATAAACCTTTGGCATTATATTTGCACTCTGCATGAACACATGAACTTTCAACTCTGCAGCTGGAATCAGCCAGAAAGTCTCAGGCTTCACACATTTTGTGAAGATAAATTGTGATATAATCTTGCTGCATTTTCAGCCAGCACTTGCATATCCCTTCACAATGAAAGTGCCAAAAGGCATGGCTCAGAGCCAGAGGAGAAACTGCCATCATTCTTAGCAGTTTTCAGATTCAGTGCATAGATTTTGTTACATTATAAAAAAGGTGCCAAAGGCTCTATAGAGACAAAGTCCCCCTTATTCTGCACTGTGCTGTGTATCCTGCTTAAGACTGGAATGTTGAAAGGCCATTTCACATATTTACATTGTAAAGCAGACCAGGGTCTTGAATCTTACAAAACCACTCTGTGTGAGGGAAAGAAGGGAAAGAAAACTGTTGTTCTGGCAGCCTCAAGTGAGACAAATGTTGTCCCCCCCTGTAGGAAAAAGGCATGAGAATGCATAGGCATGTGCACGGGCAGGTTTCACTACTGCCTAGCTCAAGTAGGGTTTCTCCCTATCATCTGTGGGTTTCAAAACAATTTCCTGAGCACCCTGAGGAAGCGTGACTGCTGCAGCTGAGTTCACCATGAAGCAGAGAATTCCCCAAATTGAGGGAAGAAGACTGGAACTCCCATGTCATCAGGTTCTTAAGACATTATTGAAACACTTGCCAAAACTATATGTTTCTAGTATTTTGAGCTTAATTCATTTGCAGCAAATCAACATGAATTTTTTAAAAAAAAGTTGGAAAAGGAGACTAGTTGTCACTGAAGGAAAGTTTCTGAAGGACATAAAAGGTGAGGATGGTCCAACTTTTCTGTTTCTGAAACCCTCCAACTTGATGGATATTTAATACCTTAGATATTAAAGAAAGGGCCTTCAAAGTAGGCATTGGTCACGTGGTACCTGCTGGAAATAAGACACCATGTACACATAAATATCATACCTACATAAACAGAGCACAAGTCATTGTGCAGTAATGCTAAAAAAATCTGTTCTGTTTAAAATCCCAGGATGAGTAATACATTTAATACTGGTGTAAAAGCAGTCCACAGTATTGCACTTAGAACACATTCATTAAGGCTCCAAGGTGTTTTTCAGGCTTTCATAAAAGCAAAATTAATGGATGCTGCTAAAACAATAGTGTGATTTGATTTTTATAATATTAGCTAAAAAGTCTTGTAAAACTCAAGATCAAGCAGCAATGAGACTGGGAACTAGAGAGCTCAGGCTTTCTTTTACACTCAATTAAACAGTTAATCATGTCATGTGCTCACTTTTAAATCACTTTAAACCAATACAGCAGTATGATAAGTAATAACTTTGTTTATATGAGAAAGCTTCTGTTGTATTCTTAGTTGTCAGGAATGAGAACTGTTTATGAAAAAGTAATTTATGGCAAAAGTTTATGTGAAATATAGAGCCTTAAGCATATCAAGCTGTATGAACAACAATTCAGAACTGACAGAAACATCAATATGCTAAAGTTTAATATTAAATTCCTCATAGTTCTGTGACCTTTAATCTACAGTTTGTAAAGCTTATATATTACATTTGCTACTCTTTCATAGCAGTTTGTATCTGTTCAGGTCATCTAAAACTGATGAGATTCCATTCATAATGTGCAATGAACAATGAGATCGGTATGGTTTAAAAATTGGGACTTTATTATGGGCTCTGTTGCTTCCCCATTAAATTGGTGAAAGAAAACCTAGAAGAAAATGCATAATAAAATTTACATTACTTTAATGCAATTGTCTCCTAATCCCGAACCTTTCTCCAGCTCGGTTTGGTGCACAGCTCAAACTCAGCATAAGGTCTGTGCACAAGCAAATGCAGCACTGCCGGCAGCACCCTCAAACCCGGCCCTGCAATCCATAAAAGTTTCTCCAAAAACACAAACTTCACCTCACTTCATTTATGACATCTTTCCTCTTATTTGAGTCGTTCCTTCTGTATAGGTGCCACCAGCTTCAATTCACTCCAAATGTGCTTTGCTATACTCCAGGGTTTATTTGTAATAATTGTACCACATTTATTGCCCTGCAAGAGCTCTTATGAAGCTACTGTTTTGTGCAGGCCAATGGACTGGAATCAATTCCCAGTGCTCTCGCTTTTCCTTTAGCTTAGTTTATATCAAGTGCAGCTTTTCTCTGGAAAATGTCTCTGTCCAAATGACATGGTAGCATACCAGGGCTGTGTCCTTGCTGCCAGCTGGATTCGAATACAGTGTACAGACAGGTCACCTGCAACCTCTGCAGAATTCTAAGTCAGATCAGCCTCATGTAATTCATTTGTTGTAAGTTATTTTTTGTACAACGTTTTTCTGTCATGAGGAGGTATAAAAAATTGCGTTATACGACTGTCCTTCCAGTAGCAGCTGGCTGTATTGCTGTGTCCTTTTTTAGGTCTGGCAACATGGGGAGTTAATTTTCTGGAGATACTTGGCACCTTGCGCTATTGGCTTCTTTGGCTTGTGTTCTGTAACAGTCAGGATTTTTTTACCTCTTGCACAGGACAAACTGTGTATTTTGGCTGTTTACCTTTAGCGATAGAGCTACCACTTCTGCAGATCCCTTTAGGTCATATGGCAGCTTGTTTATACAGCTGGGACCACAAAGAGCAGTGGATTGCATTCAAAAGGATGGCAGAATGAAAACAGATACTCCCAAAGGCTGAAGTCTGTTTTTCTTTGCTGAAAGAAAGGGGTAGTTTTCTGTGTTCCGTGACACCAGGTTATTCTTTGGAGTCATGTTCCTAAGCTTGTTCTCAGTTGCCCCACAGGGCTCAGCAGTGATCCCATGCATTTCATACAAGTTGATAAAGACCCAGATCAGTCCTTTTTTTCCATAGGTGTCTTGTTCCCTCTTCAGGGTCAGGTACATCACACAGTTCCTAATAAAACTGACTAAACTCTTGATTTTCATGGGAATTTCATGATCAGGTCCAGATTGAAGTCCTTCTTTCAAGACTCATACACCAGAACTCCAGGTATTTGGACCACTCCCATTATCCTGAGTATGATCTCTGAAATGAGGAGGGCTATTATCATGCATATATTTTCATAAATTCGCATCTTGGTGTAGGTGTGTTTTGGTGGTGGTGGTGGTTTTTTTTTTTTTTAATCCAGCAAAAACCAAACATCCCAGTAAATTCAAATGCATGGGAATTAGTGGGTGATGCTGAAGGAGCACTCCCCCCTGAGGAGGTGATGGGGTGAATGAAGGTGGTTGTCTCTGCAGGCTGTAACTGAGCTGTAAACAGAGCACATTACTTGTGTCAGTAGGAGTTTCTGTTTTAAGTATAGTGAGAGAGTTTTGCTTATGGAAAGTAAATAGCCTGCTTAAAAAATTATTTGATGGAGAGCCTGGCTCTTTCAATTGCTGAATACTGTGATATAGAGTTCTGCCTGGCTGGCTTAGGTTTTCTTGAAACTTTTTGTTTAGAAGCGTTACTGTGCAGTGTTAAATTCTGCAGGATTTTCCCCTTATGGGAGGACTGCAGATTTTGATCCAGCCTTCATTAAAAGGAAGTGTGTTAGTTCATGGCTTGGAACTACTTTGGAATTTTATAGAAATAAAAGGATCTGAACAGCATGCAACTGAAATTAAAAGCCGTGGAAGGATAATTTGAACCAATGCGTTTTCCTGAACATATTTGGAAAACAGTGAGACAGGATCTGTGGATTTATAAATATGATGCAATATAAAAAGAACCTTGAACTTTTAATCAAAGAGGCATGTAATTAAATTTCTCCCTGCTCCATAATTTTCTATTGTATCCTTGTTACCTTTTTTGTCATATCTATTTGCAGCTTCACAAATCCAAAATATCTTAATTTGAATAAAACAAAAGCCTATTCATACTTGTATTATTCATGTGGTTTAATTGGTTTACAAAATACAAATGTTCTTTGAAAGAAGCTGATTTGATTTCAAGAGGCTGGTAGCTGTCCATCATATGTGGTCCTTTTGCTCACAAAAGGCAAAGGAACAGAACTAGACATAAATGGGTTTGCTTCAGCTTGCTTTGTTTTTGATCCTGTTTGGGCTGAGCTCTTGCTGTTGCTTAGTGAATTCAGTAGGAAAATATTAGGGTTGTAGCTTATTGCACAAACAAAAATATTTTTCCACATGTGAAGTTTAAATGGAGAGCTGAAACTACTTTTCAGATGCTCCACTGTCTTGTTCTAGGTAATATCAGCAAATAGGAGGCTGCAAAATTCATAACTGGAACACCTAGGCAAGGTGGTATTATGTGGTAGAGGCATACCAGTATCAGTTGGGGTTAGAAAGAGATTCTAGATTAGTTTAATATTCTTTCTCTCAGTCTCTGCTCCCAGATGAGCAGTTCCTTCTTGGGGGTACCCAGAAAAGGGAGGACGGGGATGCAGCCTTGCAAGCTTTTCCATCAACCTTCTTGCAGTAGTTGTACAGTAGCAATAAGGCACTAGAGCACAGGCTAAACACCTCAGCATGCAGGATGTCTGGCATAATTTAATACAAAAGAAGGAGTTAATGTAGGGAACTGTCAGTCAACTCTGGAGAATGATCTATCCTGCAGGAAGAACTGCATTTTATTGTATGACTTGTAAGTAGTTTATTTAATTTTTTTAATGTATTCTCTAATGCAACCATACGGGGACCATCAGCTGAAGGATGTTTACATTGTCTTTGGGGTCCATCTGAGAGTGGGGGAATATATGCAGGGAATTTCAGGGAGGCTGCCTGCCACTGAGGCATCTTCAGTGATGCCAGCCCCTCATCTCTGTGTCCTCATGAGACCATACCCAGCATGTATGGGCTAAGCTCTTGAAAGGGAAACGCACAGAGCTGTCAGTCAAATCTCTCTAGCTGTCAATATAGTTTATGTGTAAGCACAGACCAAAGGGCACAAGAAGATGCAGAACTGACAAAGTAAATCAAATCATGGTTGACAACAGGTTGCAGATGCAGGAGAGAACTGACAATGGATGGGCAGTGGAATTATAAAGCAGAGGGAAGTCTCTGAAGGATATGGAGATCATAAAAATGGAAAATACTGGTTAACTGGCAGTAATAATCTAAACCCACACTGTGTTACCTCAATGGGAAAGTATTTGCATGTTAAAAGAGATTTATTCACAGCTTAATGTGGTGGTAATAGGAAAAAAGAAAAATCTGTTTGCACTGTCATTTGTTGCTCTGCATCTTCCTGAGTTCTGAGGCTACTTTAAAGAAAATATTAACTCTACTGAACTGCAGATTAATTAGTCAAGCTAATGAATAATTCAAATCTTGAATTTACCCAAAGCATCTCCTTTCAGTTTATCTGCTTTGCTAATAGGAAAAGAGAAGACCCGCTTCTTGTTGCAATTTTTTTAAAAGCAAAAGCCTCAGTTTATCCTTTGCTAAAATAGGCTGGATCGGAAGTTCACAGTAAGGGATTTAGCAACCTGCTGAACAGGCAACTGTTACCAATGGAGTGCTTTTGTTGTATGAGAGATTCATTAGCTGAGTGTTGTTTCAGGTGTTTATCTCTTGATTTTTACAGATAAAAACATGTGTAGCAACAGTTATTTTTTTTTTACTTTTTATTTGCCATGTGAAGCATCTTGCTTTACTTTTTTCTGTACAAAGTAGAAATCAGCCTGGAATACATGATTGGTATAGATTATAGAAGAATTTTACAGTGATGGAAGTAGAGTTGCTTACTTGATGTTTGCTGATGGTAGGAAGAGTTGATCACATCTGGTCGTTTGCCGTAAGTCCTGGGTTCCAGTCCTATGGAAAGACTGGAAGGGAGCAGGTCTGTGCCCAGCCCAGTGTTGCTGAGGAGCCTCTGCATTATGCAGCTGCTGTCACCTTCTGGTAATCTCTGAGTCCCTTTGTGTCCCTTCTGCCACTGCTAACTCACACAAGCGGGGAGCATCTGGGCCCAGCGCTTCTGTCCCTGGCCTTGGGACACCAGCACACTGCAGTGCCTGCTGAAGAAAGGACTCTAGCAGAGTTGTTTTCTTGTGGTTGTGTGGGAGCTGCTGTGCCTTTTGAGGAGAAATGGGCCAACTTAGTAAGACAAAGATCACATTTGGCTCAAATACTGTCTCTGCTGAAGAGGAGCCAATACCATGTCTAGGACTTTGTTGAGCCATGGAGGCTTTGATGGTCAGAACCTGTGCTGGTACTAGGGGTAAAACTACTTTTTGAAAGAGATCCTGAGTATAATTAGTGATTGATTTAATCAAAAGGTGCTGTCCCTGGACTGCTTCTGTGCTATCTTGTCTGTCTCATGAGAAACTTCAGAGTGTGGCTGGAGCCAAGTTTGTGCTGCAAAGTCACAGAGCAATAGAGATGGCTGGCACACACTGGATGACTTGAGTTTTAAGTATTGATCTGGAAAGCTGAGTCCTGCTTCTGAAAAGCTGGTAACCAGCCTGAGTTCACTGGTAACGTGATGAACACTTTCTGAGCAGGAGGAAGGGGATTATGCTGGTTGGAGTGAGCTGCTGAAAGCTGTGTCTTTCTGTCACTTCTCTGAACCTGGCATGTACAGAGCAGTGCTCTGCAGAGCCCATCTGAATTTGATTTCACTGCTGCCAATAAAGAATAGATAGTAATTGTTACTGTTACTGCTCACTCTTTGTAAATAAGACTATTCAGAGCAATCTTTCAGACATCTTCTAAAAGCCCTTTTCTATTGTAGGCAGATTTGCAGGGACATTATATATTCTTGTTCCCTAAAGGTTTTCCTCCACCTGCTTAGGTATAGTCCTCTGATGTTATACAGTTGCTATGGAAATAAATGACATCACTGTCTGGGGAACATGGCTTCATATGAGAAATCAATAAAGTAGAGCAAATGAATTGTCAGGCAGCTATGTTGCCTCCCTGTCTCACTAATATGGAAAAAAAAAAAAAGAAGACATGGATGAGAAAGTGATATATAATATTTTTTCCCAAGGAAGTAAGTGTTTTCTGAGCCAAATGTCTAGTCAGTTCTTAGACTTCAGTAGAACTATTGGTAATCCCCTTAAAGATGTATAGATAATTCCAGTCAGTGAGTTGGTAAATTCCCACTAGCAGCATCATATTTTGTGTTCCAGCTATTTCCATTTAATTTTCTGTTTTTGGTACCAGCTGGACAGTAGAATGCCATAAAAGGAGCTGGGAGAGAACTGATTGCAGACCTAATTGGAACTCCTGCAGCTCCCCTCAATAGGTGTCCGGGTTGCTGCCTTTCCCCGCAGGCTGGAGGCAGCGTGGGCAGGGCGTGCCTGGAGGCCGCCTGCCTGCGGAAAGCTGCGTGCCACCGCTGCTCCCCTTGTCCAGGGAACTGGGTACAGCGCCGCTGAGGTGTGTGACACTTGGCAGCCCCACTAGAGCCCAGCCCACTTCTTGTGGTGATTTTACTCATAAGGCATCCCTTCCTAGGAATGAAAGGGTTTTCCCTGTTCCTCCAGGGTTTATTATGGCTGGATTGCTGAAGATGTTTGGGTGCAGGTAAAAGATGCTGCTGCTGCTGTTGCAGCATCTTTTAAGTACTGTCAGTGTAATAGTCCCCAGGAGGAACACATTCAAATTAAGGTCCTAACATAAAGCGTGTGTCCTAAATAGCTCTTTCTGACACAGTTCATCAGTTAAGGAAATTAAATTGAAAATGCTTTGACTACCAGAATACAGGACTCCAGAGTAAGTGTTAACTTCTGTACTTAAAAGAAAACTCTAAATGGTTTAAAAACCTAGGTAAGGTTATACATGTTGTCATGTATGAAAACAGCTATAATTATCAGAAATGAAGCAACTAATGTTGCTTTAGTTGCTAAAGCAACTAATACTTTGCAGCTTACAGCATTTTTCATGGTAGTGACACTGGTCCTTACTAGTCAATGTGTGATGGACAGTCTTAAAAGGATTAGCGACAGATTCACTGCTTCACAGCAAGGCTGAGCACGAGACTGCTATTTAGTGGATTTGCTGTCACTTTGTGAGGAATTAGCCAACTCTCTTCGTGACTGGAACGCACTTGAATCCTGGGATAATTTCTGTATGAATCAGCTATGCAAGAAAAGTACTTTCAGAGGTAAAATATATATGTTATATGGACCCATCTAGGCAGAAGTGGGTTGTTTTGCAATAGTTCTTTAAACAAAAAAGCAGGCTTGGACTTAAAATACACTTAGAAGGGAGTCCAGCTCTGACAGGATGTGTCATTACAGCGGAGATGTCAATGCAATGGCATTGCACCACAATGCTGTGGTTGATGGCTGAATGGAGGAGTTCAGCGCTGCATACTGTGTGGTTCTTCTCTTTGTTCCTAAGCATTATGTTTATCACCAATTGTACAAATGCAAAGGAAGCAGTAACAATGTGACCCAAGCATGCCCATTGCAGCAACCTGAGCTGCCTGTAGGAAGATGTTTTGTATGTGTAGCTTTCAACTGAGATATTTCAAAAATTGCCAGGTGTTACTTCTGTGTATGAAGTCATGTATCTGTGCAAGGCACAATGGCAGGAGGGTTTGGTGTAAAACCTGGTTTTTGTAACAGCCTTCAAGACATTGCAGATTTGCCAGCTGGTGTGATTTGGCTCACCTTAATTTCCCTTTTGCAGTAACTTTCCATTCCATGTCCCAGCACAGCACAATGATGACTAATTCACTACTTCCCAAACTGGTATCAGAAACCCCCACAAGAAGATTGAGTTTGTAGCATTTTCCTATTTTAAGCACTGGGGAGAAAAACAGTATTGGGAGAAATTTATCTATGTGAAACAGGCACTGAAATATGATAGAAACATTTTGGTAAGAAAAAGGTCTTACACTTTTTTGTCTTCTCTCTTCTTTAGAGCTGCATATGACAGCGGGAAGTTGTTTTCTTTAATGTCTTTCTGTTTAAAGTACTTTAAGATTTTGGGGTGCAAGATCACCCCAAGTAGCAGGAGCAACTTTCAGGGACATGGCACATAGTTCTTGGCACAGGTCAGTCCTGTCTGCTTTGCACACATAGTTCCATTGAAGTTGATAAAACTGTTTGTGTGGCCAAGGCAAGCAAGATTTGGCTTTCTTGGGAGATAGCTTTTAATAGCAGATGTTCACTAAGAAGCCCTGGTCCTGTTGTCCAGAAATGTCCTTCATAATAAAGAAGAAGAGACTAAAACCAGGGGAAAGGTCTCTAGGAGCAGAATAGCTCATAAAGTTTATGTTTTTCAAGAAATATCAGTTTTTATGGCAGTTTTTCTATAGCATCCAGCTAGTCAAAATGAGGAGCAGTCATGCAAATACAACCGTGAGTCTGCAGAAGCTGTCTAAATAAATAAAACAGGCACAGTTTTGCTTATTAAATAGTGACTGTTTTCAGCTTTACTTAAGCCCATATGGGAGTTTCAGTGTGACTCTCCAAGTCAGAGGAAGAAAAATAATAGAGAGGATGGAAAGTGAGAAGTAGTAGAAGGCACAGATCTAGGTAATGATAACAGTAGGGGCAGACTGCTTGCCATCTTGGAAATGACAGATACGAATATCCTTAAGTTTGTGCTGCAACTCTTCAAATTTATTGTAGACTCCTTACTATTTTGGAACATGGAAGAGGGACTGAAAGTTCTCTGGAGCCAGCCAGGAGTCTTGATGTTTGCATAATGCAAAAGATGGGTCTGGAATATGATACGTTATTTACTATTTATTCCCGTTTCTCTGTAGAACTAACAAATGTCTGTTGCCCCTTCTAGCTGCCTTTAAAAGTTTTTTGGACCACAAATGACCATTAAAGGCATCAGGCAGCAACATTTGTGAGCATAGATTGCAGTAGCTGGTGCAGCCGTACCCAGGGGAGGAGGCCTAATCAGCTCAAAGTAGTTGACCAGACAGCTCCCACTTGGCAGGGAAAGGTCCCCTGTCACACAGGGCAGATCAGTCCCCTGCCCACACTGGGTCAGCTCTGCTCCACGGGACCCTCGCCGAGCACCTGGCAAGCCAGCACGAAGAGACAACAGCTATGGGAGACATCATCGAAGTGCAGTGGCTCGGTGTCCTTTATCAAGCTCCCGGATAATGCATGCAAATTCTGCAGGATGTGTGTGCAAGCAGCACACACTCGAAGGTTAAAGCTCTTTTATGCAGGGAGCAGCTTTCTGATGTGGTGGCAAGAGGAAGTGATGCGTGGAAGCTGCGTTAATTAAATGTCACATTTAGATTAGGTGCCAGGTCATTGGGTTAAAATACTGGTGCTGTGTAAAACAGAAAACATGAGTCTTGCAATAATTTCTAGAAACCTTATCTTTATAATTTGCTTACATTTTGGTTGTTGCTGGAAGCCCCAGTCAGCAAACTGCATTATGCTAAGCATGTTCATGAAGTACTTCAAAGCAGTCCCTTCCTTAACGAGCACTGGGTTTCTCTCTCTTCTTCCACATCCATATGTGAGAAGCCACAATTACCTGTTCATTTATGCACTGTGCCTACACAAGAAGATAATGTGCCAGTACCCAAGTGGCTGTATCTCGAGGTAGTATTTACAAAAATTACATATTGAAAACTATTTTGTCTGCTGTGTATTTAAGTATATACAAGATGGAGGTGGGAATTCATTATGAGCCATTCAGTCGCCAGAGAGAATGGGCTAAATGGCACTTTCCAGAGAGCTAACTACTGGGTAAGGGGAGATGGTTGGTGTAGGCTCCAGCCAGGCTGAAAGGGCAGGATGTCTCCTGTTGTACTGTGGGGGTGTATGGAAAGGGACTCTGTGTGGGAGCAGAGGTGACAAGACAGTGTCTGCTCAGGTGTTTTGAAATCCTTCAGCCCTGAGAAGTAATGCCCAGAAGAGTTTGGGAGGCTGGTTCCAGCAGTCTCAGTATTGATTCTTGAAAAATCTGTGAAAACTTGGAGGATTTCAATGGCCTGTGGGACTCTTAGGCCCTTCTGGTGTTGAAAAAGGGCTGAAAAGCATAACCCTTGAGCACAGGTTAGGTTGGCTTAATATTAGCTACAGGTGTAAAGGGGCCAGCTTGTTTGGGACTCTGTATTAATTTAATACTCCAAAGTATTAAAGGCTAAAAATATAATTCCTACTTACTATGGTTTAACCACTGGTAGATTTGTCAACTCTTTTTTTCTTTTGATAGGGTTATATGCTTTCATGATAAAAGAAAAGCCTTTAAATAATACGCTTGGATTTCTCTAAATCATTTGGACTATTCATGTGTGTCTTTTTGATTAAAAGTTAAATCCAGAACCTCACATCATATGGAATTAACCTGCTAAGTGGATTTAAAACTTGAGATTTTTGAAATTAGTTTAGTATGTACATACAAACAATGAGACCTGTTCACGTCTTCCCATAGCAGTTGTTGACAGTGCAGGTTTTGTTGGTAGAGTTTGCACGTGGAAGTGCAAGTAGTGAGGACATCAGTTTACAGAATGATGTAAATCACTGTTGTTTTTATTCAGCCAAAAGTAAGGTAATACAGGAAGGAACTAAGAGCCCCACTTAACACGAATGAGGTAAGAAATGATGTATTTGTTAAATGGTAATATTAACCAAGCTGGTTTTAGCTCTTGTGATCAAGCCTAGCTTGAGCTATTCTAAAAAATCTGCTGTAAGCAATCCAGCAAGTGAAGCCTGAAGCGCAACCTGAAATGCAGGGAGAGAGGTGCTGAGCTCAAAAAAGGATCACATCTCTACCACAGAGAAATGAAATAGTGTAGAGAACCATGAAAGTCAATTCTAATCTGCAGATGGCTCCATTTGTACTCCCTTCTCAGAGCAGCCACTGAATTGCAAAGGCTGCAGCAGCACAGGCAGCAGGGTCTCGCAGTGGGCAGAAGTTAATGGTTGGCAGTAAAATAGTGGCTGATGAGGTCAGGATTGCTTCACAACCCTGTCACAGCTCCAAAGGCATGCTGACTAATATGTACATGTTTTGTGAATAAAATAGATATGTGGGAGTGCAGAATTGTTATTATACTGCTATTTAGCTCAACAAATTCAGTGCCCATGGGTTGAACGTCGTCTTTTTGTGCACAAACTCTGGGGAAGGTGATTAAAAAAGAGTTTCTCTTTTAAATGGCCATTTCTAGACCCTGATAGCTGTACTCAGCTTCTTGGAAGAGCAGCATCTTTCTGTGCCAGCTTTAATTCAACATTTCCCCTCTTCCCCTATTTTCTCCCTCTCTTATGCAAGGGATTTTCAGCTTGCTGTCCTGGAACAAAATGATCACGACTGTCTTGGACGTTTTCTTGTTTTTTGATAAATCTGCTCCCCTCATTTGCTGGGGCCATTTGTGGAGGGGCTATGTCAGCATCTGCTTCAGAACAGCTCCGTGTGCCAGTCAGGAGGGCAGTGGGGAGATGTCTGGCAGAGTCCTCCATCCCACCTGCCTGCCTTGACAGCTGGGTGCCACCAGCAACAGCCATGGGGCTTCATCGTGTTTAACACTGCAAAGCCCTGCATGCTGCTGGGCTGCCATGGATGCAGTTGCAGCCCAGTGGGTGCCTCAGTGGCAAATTAAATTTTCATTCCTGGACTCAATACAGACATAAAAATTGAAATTTAAAAAAAAAAAAAAAAAAGGAGAGCATATTGAAAGAAGGATAATTTCTCTCTCTTGTGACACCTACATTGGGCATCGAAGTGCCGAGATGTGCAAATGCTCTGAGTGCACACTGTTTGCAGGAATGAAGCTTTAGTCAATACCCTTCTATGAAATCATTAAAAAGAACAAGCCAGGCTATCAGGGATGTGTCTTTATTAATTGAGCTGGAACTTCATATTGATAGAAAATGTGGCTGGCAGGTGCTGATGGATGCTGATTGCCTCCAGCTATTAGTAATAGCCCCAAGGCATTTGCTAAACATTGCTTTGAGATATGTTAAATGAGTTGTCAGCTCTCACGTGCTTTAAAATCTACTGAAGCAGTGACTCAGTGAGCAGAGCTGCTCACCGTAGCCAGGCTGGACCAGTCTAAATGGTACTGGAAGGGTGCAGTGTGGGGTGACAGGAATGGTCCCAGCTATGGTTATCTTCTAAATGACTACAGACTTTCAAGATAAAGGTTCTTCATCCCATAAAAAAGACTACAGAAAGGAGATACAGACTCTACAACCTTGGAGCAGTATGGATAAAATCGATTGAAAACAAATGCTTATTTTTGTTCATAATACAGCAAAGATACCACAAGTGAAACTGTCAGGTGGCACTTTCAGGCCTGAAGAGTATACTTCTTTTCATACAAGAAATATCTAAGCTTAACTACTCTGTCAGACATATTTTGATGGGAATGTTAAAAGCAAAACTTGTTTCAAAAAAGCAAAATCATAACGAAAAAAATTGCTTGGAAATTATTAGAAATGTCACTGCTGGCCCAGGAAGTCTCTTAGTCATAGGTATCTAAAATGTGTCCAGGGGACCTGTACTAGAAAAGGGTCACCCACCTAATGTTCTAGTCTAAGTCTCCGATGTTCACAACTGTCAGAGAAAGCATAGCAGGTTCTTGATTCACCTCTTTCAGCCATTGTTTGTGTGATCATTCAGAGATTTCTGAGTGCTTGAGAGATTGGGTAGGACTTCTTTTTCTCTGGTATTGACTTTTCCCTCCTGGATATGCGCTGTCATTAGAGAAGGACGTAGCCTATTTGCTTGTGTAGGCCTATATGGATATAAAAAATGAAATCTATCTTGAGCAAGTATCCTGCTCTCAGGAGAAAGCAAGCATTCTTCTCTCTTGTGAGGCCTCCCATTGAATTTAGTGAGATTATCATCATGACTAATGACTTAGAAGTAAACTAGGTAATGCACAGATACTGGAGGTTGAAGAGGATGCATGTAAACAAAACACATTTATGTTTTTGTCTTACTGGCTGGGCTAGTACAAATGTTTTGGTCACTGCAGGTGGCCTGAGAAAAAACCCTCATCTAGGAGGTGAGCATTTGACCATTGAAGGAAGAAAACAGTGTGACGCCAGCGAAAGTTGATATGGTGGTTCTTTTTTTAATAACTTTTTTTTTTGTTTTTGTTCTGGCTGCATACTCTGAGAGGAATATTTTCTCCCCTGTTGTGGAGCTGTATTAGTTTTTCAACAAAAGGCACAAGGGGCCTGACAACGCACAGATAAAATCATACTGAGCTGTGCTTCCTGGAATGTGGCACATCAAACAGGCCTTTGTTGGGTGGTTAAAGAGCCTGTTTCGTTTAGATGCTATTGAGACAGAACACATTGTTTTCACAGACCCTGGGAATTATGCCCATAAAATGTGTTCAGCAGTTACATTTATGAGACTCAATTCAGCACTGCTACGGTGTTGTCTGGGGCCTTTAAAGACCAGACATGAAAGCAGAGCCGTAATGCTCGCGTTGAATCTCATCTGTTCTATGGGCTGTCTCTTGGGGCAGCACACCCAACGCTGCACAGGGGGTGGGGGGGGGTCCAAGGTCCTTTGCCCCTTGCTGCCCGAGGGAGGCAGCTTGTGCTCTGTCTGGCAGCTTGGCTGGGGGCTTCTGAGCCCGGTGGGCTGTGCTGGTCACCCCTTCAGGGGAGAGGCTGCTGTGACGGAGAAGGGTTGAGGCTGTGGCTCCCTGAGCAGGGCATGCTGATGTGCAAGGCAGCAGCCGAGATTGCAGCCCCTTGCTTGGGCTGGTGCTTCAGGCGCAGTGCCCAGGACCTGTGGCTCAAGACAGCAGGACCTTCCCAAAGCTGCCAGACTGGCAGGGCTCTGCACTGCAGCCTCCAAGGCTTCTCTTGAGCTGACTGGGTGTCTTGTTGGGTGGATGGTGGTTGAGCTGAGCAACAGGGACAGTTCTTGGGCAGGAGGGAGAGGAGGAAAGAGATGAATCTTCTCAATAATTCAGAGTAGGGTTTTTCTCTATGGAGGGTATTTTCCATATAATTTCTCCTTGTCTTCCCCTTTCCTTGTCTTCTCCTTCTTCCCTAGCCTTAGGTGGGATGTGGTTGAGGGTACCAATTATGTAATATTTCTATGTAACATTTTGTAACCATATACATTATTATGCAATAGTTGTGCTGTGTGACATAAGTATTGTATAGTGTTACACAGATTCTGTGTAATAGTGTAAGTCCTTCCCCCTGCACTATTTCTACTGGCTCTGCTGAGATGAGTGCCATAGCTCAGAGTGCTATGCAGAGTTGCTTTTATATTCCTCAGTGCTAATTCCTAAAAAATGACAATAACAATATTTGGCAGTTTTAGGGAAGGGCTGTCTAATCTGTTGATATATATGAACAAGGTGTTTTGTGAGTATTAATATGTAGGAAGATGACTTAAATACAGATGAACAATTTCTGAAACTTCTAGAGAAATTCTGTGCTTTTTGAGAGGTGAAGTGTCCCGTGATACTCCTTCAGGGATGTTGCTGACTCTAAGGTACAGGTATGCACCATCCATAATTACATATATTTTAGCACACACCTGGATCAGTTTCCTGCATTTCTGTGTGGTTTTAGGATTGCACTGCTGACACAAGAGTGTTTGTGTGTGGAAATGTTTGGTTTGGGGCTTAGAACACACTCTGCAGGAGTTGGGTTTGGACACATTTTAAGCAGCACATGGAATTGCCACTTCTGCCTCTACAGTGTGACCACTTCTGTCAGGCACCACCAGCTGTTCGGAGCCTGGGGAGAGTCTAGAGCAGCTTTGGAGTTGGGAGCACCACAGGCCTCTGAAATTAATTGCCTTGCTCCTAGGTTAGGAGTGAAATAGAAAACTGGCAGTATGTGCTGATGTATTTCTTATGTGATTTTGACTTCATGAGCCTGGTTATATAAGAAATAGATGTACAAACTCAGGCTGTGTTGATTTTGCTGTATTGCAGCTGTTGGTGGCATGTGATTATTTTAGTTTTAGTTTGCATATTTTTGGCAAAACTGTCTAAAGGAAAAAAAAAAAGTTTAGCTGGAACAGAGCTATACTTTCCAAGAAAAAAAAAAAAAGTTTTTTTTCTCTGGCATGGCTTTCTCCATTACCTGAACTAGTACAATCTACTCTACTTGTTTTGAGCTGTACACAGTATCTTCAGCCAGTACTCTTTATGGTGCCACTACCCAGACCTACTTCCCTGCTGTACATAAAATGTAGGTTTTCCTTATCTCTCTGTGTCTGTACAGTCTGCCCACATGATTTGACTAAAGCTCATGTCTTCCTGCTTATGGTGTGTTTCTTTCTTGGGACTGTTTTTGGGGATTTTTTTCTTTGTGTGAGTTTTCTGATTGTTTTTTTGTTGTTGTTCTTGTTCTTTTATTTGGGTGTTTATTTATGTTGTGGTTTGTTTTTTTTTTTTTTTTTTTCTTAGCCAGTTGATTTAGCAGAAAACCTTAGGATTTCAAATCTATGCAGCCAATTTCTTTAGAAGCATACATTCTTGGTAGGGTGAGTGCTCTTTGGGTGGAGGTGTGACACCTGGAGACGTTCTGTGTCAGGGCATGGCTTTTCCACAAGGTACTGGCTGTAAAAGGCTGCAGCCTGGAAAGGGACTGTCCTCTTGTGAACACTGAGGATTTAGTGTCAGTGCTCCAGTAAAAAGCAGAGACCACTCCAAATGCCACACTCTGGAGCACAAGGTATATGTGTCATATGGTACAGAGATTCAGCCTGCGTGCTCTGGAACAGACACTTGAGAGGGAAATGTGTTAGCCAGGATTTGAAGGTGAGCGTTGGATCAATGTGTTTGGCATAGCTCACCCTGAGCTCTCCAGCACGACCTGCAGTTCTGGCTTGCTCTTCTGATCCATGGCAGGAGATCTGCTGGTACTTCATGAAAATCAGCCCCCCCTCCCAGGGTGTGGCAGGGAGGCTATCTTGAAATAAAAGGCCCAAACTCGCCCATCACTTTTGAAGTTAAGGAATTTAATCAGTTTATATTAATTTGAACCCACTTCTTAAAATGTTTAAACATGAGTATAAATATATTGTTACAGGAAGCCTTAAAGCTAAAACTAGGCCCTGTGTTTGTAGTGCTAATTGGTGAATGATAGCCTGGAAGGGCTGTGCCTTGTCACCGGGGCACATCTTAATTCTGCTTTTACAGCAGAGTCCCCTTCCTTTCCTGTTGGTCAACTTACTTTGTTCAGATAGTAAGAGAAAAATGCTCCCTTACCCCAACTGATGTCAAAGTCTGATGGATGACCTTCTTTACCTAGAAATCCCGTAAAATGACCAGCTCCAAAATACTTTGAGATTTTGCAGTCTCTTCTCTACCTGTGGCTACTACCAGTGCTTTTGCCTGTCTGCTTGTTTTGAGCTGGGAAGTAAAGGGCTATATTTAGTAAGATGGGATATTTTGATCTATAGCAAATAACTATTAGGAAAGAGGAGTGGCAAAGTCTAAAATTCCTGGATAAAAATAGTGACAAGAGTGTATCTTCCACCAAAGCTGTACTGGATGAAACAAATTAAAAATCAGGTTAGTAACTAACTTGCTTTCCAGAGGATATTGCTTGCACAGTTCTTGCTTGTTCGTGTTTTTTGTTTCAGTACTGTACTCAGATTTAGTGTTGTTTCATGTTAAGTGTGTAATTTTAAATCTGCTCAGCTGTTTCTCATGTCCTTTCAGCTAATAGAAACAAAATGAATCATCTTTATTTTAGTAATGCTTTCTGTATCTTAGCTAATGAGATTTCCAGGTAGATAATTCTTGGATTAGTTACCAGTGTTTGCAAACCCCAGACCTGGACTGGGTATTTGAGAAGGTGATGAGAGCAAAGTGGAAAAACAATGTACTAAAAGGTAGATTAAACAGCTCAATGTGTTTTGCAACACATGCATAAAATGGTCTGGAAAAATGTTGGCACTGCCTGGCAAAGCATCCTATGGGTAAGGAAGGCCTGTGTAACTGCGACTCAACACCTCTGCAGTTGTGCAGTGGGGTACGTTTGTTTCTTACATACTTTTTCTTACAGAAGAAATCTCACTTTTTCGGGTTTTTAACCTTATATTTCATATTGATTCCTGTTGCTTTAATACTTTACTGTCTGGTAGGATACTAATGATAGTGCAAGCATTAATCTGGTGGCTTTGGATAAACAAATCCGTTTGTCTCTGGCTCAGTTGATTTATCTGTAGGAGAAGTTAATCATGTTTCTCAGTGATGAGATGTAGCTTACTTGAAAGAGCTCTCTTGGAGGGTTGACCACAAGTTTACTGTCGCCTGTGAGTGGAATGGGGACATTTGGAGCAGGATGAGACCTCAGCCTATGCAAAAAATCTCCAGGTTTGTTGGGGGAAAGTGAGAGGTGCACCACATTCTGATTTTTTTCACTAGAGGATCTGGAATTGTCTGAGTAGATGATGATGCCTGGTGCCTCGATGCAAGAGGCTTTTTTAATTAAAAGAAGAATCCATTAGCATAGGGATGCCAGGAGAAAGCAAAGTTATTTTTAAAGCTTCCTTTCATACAGAAACTATTTTTGAAATGCTAATGGTGGTATGTTTGCCTTGTGCTGCTGTATCATAAGCAAGATTTGCAAATGTTTAAATGCTATCCTATTTTGATGCTTGGCAACGTCCGCTCAAATTCTGCTGGCATGTTTTTACAGCTTGTTACTACATGCATTGAAGCTCCAGCCTGGAGAAATACTTTGCATTGGGAATGCAGAGGCATTAGTATATGGAGTGCCGCTTCAGAGCCCAGCAGAAGGGTTCAGTGGTCACTGATGACACGTGTCTGTGGTCTGCAGTTGAAGTTTTAGCAGAGGACCATTGGACTTTGTCCTGTGGCATTTGTTCAGAGAGCAATTAAAAGACCTTAGGTTGTATTTTAGCATGGAAGACGACTTTTATAAAGATATAATGATTATTTTAAGAGGTTTTTGTGCTTTGCTGATTCTGGACAGAGTACAGAAACCACAGTGAATCAGAACCACCTAAGTCCCTGGGGACTTACACATGCCTTGCAATGCGTTGTTTTGCACAGTGCTAACTTCTGCCCCAGTCCTCAAAAAGGATTTTTTTTTTTTTGTTGCTAGTTTTAGTGTCTTTGTTGGAGAATCTTCTCCTGGCAAAACCAGGAAGTTTTTGGCTTCTATGGAGCTGAGCAAACAGATTTTCTCCCCCTTTATTCTGTAAGTTAGAGGCTATTTCTGGGAAAGCACTAACTTTTAGGAGAGCAAGCAGCCCACTGAATCTCAAAATGCTGAGTGCACAAGTAGTTTATTGAGTTAGAATTTAAATAGCCCTGACTTGGAAACCAAGGTACATTGACTCTTATCTGTAGTTGCTGCAGTCTGCTGATTTTGAATTTGCACAGCTGAGCTGCCATTTGAATGGCAAGAAAATTGTGACCTTTGAGCATCCTATCAGCTTCTGAACACTGGCACAGGAATATGTCTTTTCTCTTGAACTGCCCTAGTAATTTTTTGACATTACAGCCCGCATTTAAGACTTTCTCACTGTGAAGATGTACAGACAGATGTGTCATAAGGTACTTCATGTTCTCTCAGCTCTCACAGCTTTTTTCTGTACTAAGGAGATGAAGTTTTGGGAAGAGGATAAGGAGAAGTGTAGCTAAAAATAAAGATAATTGGATGATAACAGTAAGGCAGTCTCTAGTTCAGTCTCACTTTGCAGTTCAGAGTTACCCTGAGGTAACAGATTGCTATCTGGCCTAATCTAATATCAATGAGAAGCTTTCCCTTGACGGTCAGGGACCTTGGGGACCAATTTTGCCATGCATATCGATCATGAATAGTGCAAGTGCTTCCAATGAACAGAGCTCTACCAGGGCTATAGTTTCACATTTACTGACAGCTCAGATATCTGCCATCTTTGGCTGTTGTTGTGCTGTGCCAGTTAATTCAGTAACAGTAATTCAGTAAAGTTTGTGTGTGCAGCTGAGGAATGACATGGCAGTGGGGAACCTGAGTGGCTTTTGAAGAACCCTTTTTGCATGTCTCAGCTGATAGAGCTGGGCTGTAGTTAGAGGGGCTTTTATTGTATGGAGCACTTGGGTTGCCTTCATACCCTTTAAGGAGTAGCTGGTGAATGCCTCTTGCATCTGCCGCGGGATCTGGGCTGCAAGCTGTTTGTATCCCATCCATGGGTCTTTCCAGCTCCCCTTTCTCTGGTAGCAGCTTAAAACTCCTACATGTTTTTCTGGGCACTTCTTTGGATATAAGCAGTTGCTCAGCCTTTTGCAGACATGAAAACTTCAAGCAGGTGAGGAGAATGATCTGAGCATTCATTATTTGAGGTTGACAAGGATCCGCAGGAGATTTTGTTAAACTGTGGTCCCTTCTGTGCAATCCTGGGAGAGCCAGGCTGTGTAACTGTAGGCCAACGGACGTGGGAAAGGCAGAGGAGTACTGAGAGGCATGGGTAGAAGAACAAAGGTAATTAAGTGCTTGCTGGCGTGTATCTTCTAATGACCTAGTGTAAGATCTAAGGAGAGTGGTGGTACAAATCATGTGATGGGGAGGAAAGGAAGATTAAAAAAAAAACATTAAGCTTTTGTTGTAATAATAATGCTCTGTGGAAAATGAAAATTTTCTTATCTTCTTACTTAGTTAAATTATGTAATTGTTCAAAATTCACGCCACCACTGGAAGGTGAGTCATAAGATAATTGCAGCTGATCCACAGGATAGCTAACATTTTAATAGAAGCAGAGGTTCCTGACATCCTTTAAAAATGCTGCTTTCAAAATACTAAAATGTACAATGTGTACAGTCTGGCTGGTTTTCCACAAGTAATAATGAATATGTACTTTTCATGTAAACATGTGTGGACCATCAAAAAGCAGCTGTCCTTTGGCACTGCATCTCCCCATGAGGGCTCCCTGCTGTGAACAGGAGCAGTGCTGTTCTCCCAAAGAGCAAGGGGCAGGGAGCAGCAAAAAAGAGCAACAATTTCACTTGTGTCTGCTTGTTCTGAGAAGCTTTTATTGCTCTCATGCTAAAATAAAAATAGCTTCCTCTTCTACTGAGCACAGTAGCATCTGCCTGCTGCAGGCAGGCAGCGCCAGCGTCCAAATTATTGTGAACGCTCATTTGTTGGGCTGGAAGAATAACAAAAAATGTTCTTAATGTACATAATGTAAATATGGAGTCATGTTTGTGGGAGATCAGAAGAGTGGCAGGACAGCTTAGGATGACAGTTTGAAAAATGTGGCTTTGTGGGAGGGGTTACTGAGGTTCTGGAGCCAAGCTCTGTTTGTAATAAACTGCAAAGTGAAAAGCTCAGGAAAAGATGAATGTGAAGGATTTAGCATCAGGACACTTTGTCAGTGATGAATGGAACTTGGCTACTTTAGCTGCTTGGCAGTTTTACCTCTGTGCAGTTCCTGTTACCTTCTGGGCCATCTGTAATCACACTGGCTGTGGCTGTTTGGACCCTCAGCACAAACCAGGACAGAGCAAACAGTTCCAGTGTCCTGCTGGTGGCTCATCTTTTTAATCAAGTACATTACGTATCAACTGTGACAAAAAAGCAGACATTTTCAGGTTTTTTAAAATAACTTTAAAAGGGCTGGATTTGGAAGTGCAACATCCTTTGGACTGTTATAAATTACTGTTGTTATCTTGGATGAAATTAATTTTGGAGTTCAACTTCATCGCCCTGAAGAACACCATTTATTTGTTGTTATCCTGAAGCTTGCTTCAATTTTTAGCCTGGTGTCAGTCCTAATGTAAGTAAGGGGAGCTGCAGTAGCTTCCTTGCAGATGGACAAACCTCCAGGCTGGGCTCTTGGGAGGGCAGGCTCACTGTGCCGAGGCCCAGCTTTCCCTTGCTTCCGGAAGGAGAGGGGCAGCACTGGCTGTGAGCTGACTGGGAGGCTTTGGGTGGAGCAGCAAGAAGCCTGACAGCAGCAACATCAGCAGGAGCCACGACAGCATTATCTGCCAGAATTTTATTTTCCTGAGGGATAGGGATTCCTCAGTGCTGATGACTGCTGATGACAGAGTAGTCCTGTGCTTCATGTCCCTGCTTGCTCCTGGGGGCTTTCCTGAGTTTCTTTATTCTCATTTAGGAGTTGGATTTCAGTGATCCTCATGGATCCCTTCCAACTCAGGAAATCCTATGGTTTAGTCTTTGCCAGTCATGACTCTTATGGACAGTTGAAGCCTGATTTTGCCATCACTTCTTGACAAACCTTTCCAGGTCAAAAAACGAATAATTATTTTCTCAAAATTTCTGGCCTTGGTTACCCACAGTGGCCACATGTGCAAGACCAGTCCGATTTTGCACTCCTGCCTGGAATGAAGCAGTGGGTTTAAAGGCACGCATCTGTGGAAACAGCTGTATTTATGCTAGGAGAGAACACTTCCTCCTTGCCGGCTCCTCCAGCACAGCTCTCGGCAGCCCTGCCAGCCTTTTGTGGAACAGGAGTGGCGGCTGCCAGCCCGGCAGGCTGCCAGGCAGACTCCCTGTGCTGCTTCCAGAGGCCGTGTGGGGATGCTCCTGCTGCCCCTGGGAAGCAGGAGGGTGGCTGGGAACCAAACTGGTCACTGTTGGTTGTTCCTGATATGTGCCAGAGTAAGTCTCACTTGAAGTTTGGGGCTGCATGATTTCCATGGCTTTGAAAATTTAGCAGTTCCTCCAGACTATAGAAAATATGCATAACAAGGAAAACCAGAGGAGAAAAGCTAATTGCCAGCTATGCTACCTTGCAAGATGGTTCATCAGTCATGCTTCCTTTAAGAGAGCACCTGCAATTGGAGAGATCAGGCAGCCACATCTGCCAAAATACCTCACCCTCAGCCGGTAGACCAAAACACTCTGGATTTCATGGTCCCCGCCATACACCTGAGTTCTGTTCAGATGGTGCACATGGACAGCTGGAGTCTTGGGCATTGTAGTCCTTTAGGGGAAGTTTGTATTGCACACACATCTCATGTCTCTCCTACTTGCCTGGGAGCTACATTTTTGCATTCTCCTTATTTGAGATGTATAATAACAGGCTTTAAACAGCGCAGCACATAATTAGCTCTGCATAATTTAACTCCACTGCCACAAGTATGGGAAAGTGCCTTACCCTTGCTTAATGTAACAGGTGAAATGCAATGTATTAAACTTAGCATGGTAGGATAAGTATCTTTGTCTTAAAGCAGATCCATATGAATGTTCTTCAGAGCTTGCTTTGCTGTCAGTTGCCAGTTTATACCATATTGGTTATAATAGATTCTGCTAGAAAAGTTTCTGTACAAAAAGAATAGCAGATCCAAGCTGTGGTTAGGGCTCGGTGGTTCCACTTTTACTGCCTGTAGTGGTTTGTATGGCAATAATGGCATTCACAGGTGTTGAAGTTTAAGTTCCATAAATTACAAGGAAATGCAGTGTTGACTGGATTATTCAAGAGTGGCTGCTGGCATAGTGTGAATATGTGCTGTGTGTCTGCCTGGGGCACTGGTGTGGTGGAGCCCAAATGTGATGCTACAGGCTCTACTGATGGAGTAAGGAGCAGCTTAGCAGTCTTTTCTTTCCATCACCCTGGTGTATAGCTTCCTGTAGCATCATTTGTTTTGGGATGAAGGTGTTACTGTTCAGTGATACGAGACATTAGGGAAACACACCTGTGTTTTGTTTCTAAGAAGATTAAAAATGTGCAGGAGAGGATATTCCCCTCTGGGTTTGGCAGTTCCAGAAATAACTGTGATTGAAATCTGCATGGCTTTCCTGTTGTCTCAGAGGTTTGGTTGGTTCAAGCAATGAGAACAATAAAAATGGTGCCAGGCTGTAAGTCTGTCTGAATTTGATATCTGTGCTTTTTAGCCATGGTGGCACACATCTCCTTTCTGTGCTATTGCGTATTTATACACTCAAGCTTTTTTGTTTTATCTTTGCTCCTAAATCTCTGGACATGATAGGTCCTCTTGACTGTTCTACCAGCTTAGTGATGCCAGATTTTAATTTGTTCTCAGTTAAGCTGAAATCTTTCCTCAGTGAGAAGAGGATCCTGTTCTCTACAGCTTTGCACTTCAGTGGAATAAGTACATTGTTCAGGTACTTGCAGACCATACAAATCCCATCACTTTTCTTTGGGAATAAACAATATACTGGCTCCTTTATTCATGGCCAGAGTAGCTGAAATAGCATTTACTGTATTTACAAAGGAGCTCTTCTGTCTTTGTCAGCAATAACAAGTTACCATTAATTGCTCTAGGCAGCAATTTTCTCATTAGGTGTTGTAATGAACACAGAAAGGTTTGAATTTCTTCTTGTTTTCACTTTTCTTGTGGTAAACACAGCTCCTAGATGTACAGGAACCATGGCTTCCAGAGCAGGTCTTGGTTCTGAATGCAGGCTGCATTAGTGAGTGTAGGAATTACAATACCAAACTCATCAGTTCAATGAAAATACCACGTAGGTAAAGGGAAAAGGTCTTTAAAGCTGGTTGTTTTTGTGGGGTTTTTTTGTGTCGTTGTTGTTGTTTTTTCTTCCCAAAAAGAAAGCTTATGTATCAAAGAGTTGCCATAGGGATTTTTGGTTAACAGAGTAATTACAGTATTAGAACAGACTGGGCAGCAGTGTTGCTGCCATGCTGGAAAACATACTGTTGCTTCACTGTGCTGACGGAAGAGGTCTTTTGGGGATGTGCTTTGGGTTATAGGAAAGATCCCTTCCTGTTATTCTCATTAGTGAACCTCCTTAGCTGTCTCTGATATTTCTTTTCTTTTTTCTTTTTTTTTTTTTTAAATCTTCCTTCTTTTCCAAATTCAGTTTTTCCTCATCTTCCATATTAAAGGTGAAACCAAAGGAGAAATTTATGTGGGAAAAATTAATTAACAAACTACAATTTGACTATAATTTTTTCTAAAAAAACCCCACATCTCTGATACTGACAGAGGTGTCAGGCTTCCCCAAGTGACAGTCTCAGATGGAGCTGCGGGAGGAACCTCCACAGCATTGTTCCTTCACCTGCAGTTTACTTTTTGGTAACCTGGAAATTCTTGGGTGTTTTAATTCAGTCAGTGGTTGGTTGTCCTTTCCCCCTGATCACTGTCCTTTTACTGCAGCCCTTCAGTAGCTCTCGGGAGTCACTGTGGTTCTCCTTCCAGTCTTCCCGTTCTGCCTTCGCTTCTCTCCCTGCTGTTCCTTCGCCTCCCTTTCAGCACTGTAGGCGCTGGGTGCTGCTGGGGTGGATGTGGGGCAGTGGAGGTGCAGTGTTAGGTAGGTACCTGGTGTGTTTATGTGCTATAGCAGGGAATGGAATATCATGAGCCACCGGAACCTGTTGAGACCCTATGTTTTTAACTTAATCCAATGTGTATGGAAAAAATGCCCAAGAAAGTGCCCTGAAGATTATTTTCTTCAACCTGTACACAATATGCGTTACCTGTTTTCTCAGGTAAAACTTAAGCTATATTGTGTTGCCCAGAAAGTAACTTTGATATTCTGTGCTGGATGGTCCTAGTACAGTCTCTGTTTGTGGCCTGATGTTCCAGCCCTGCTCTGTGTGCTGCACCACGCAGTGGGATTAGTGATGTTTAATTATTTCAGTTCTCCCAACTGAAACACTTTCTTAATCTTTGTTTAAACACCTCAGTGCCTAATGCAACCCACTCTTAATCAGCCAGCTTCTTTCAGTTACCCTTAATCCAACTCAAGTGCTTTTGTACACTGCAATTTCACATAATTTCTGCAGGAGTTGAACAGTTTGACCTTATTACTTGTCTGCTGGGTAAACTGAAAAGATAGATCACATCAACTCTCTGAGCTCCACTGAGGGCTTCCCTTGCCTTTGGTATAGCATCCAGCTTGTCATGGTTTGTAGGCAAATGTGTGGCCTTTCTGCTGCTGCTGTCTGTGAATGTGAAGCACAGTAGCTATTCATTTTCAGAGGATTTCTAAGTTTGGTTCAATTTTCAGTCACACTCTCAGTGTATCTGAACTAGCATATTTGCTGGCTGTTCTAAAAGTTTTGGGTTGGGTGTTTTTCAAGACACTCAGAATTCATTTTAATATCTCTGGAGTTTTGCCCTATTTTAAGATGTCTCTGCTCTGCTTTTACCCTGACAGAAAACAATTTTCACAGCTTCTGCTACATAGCTGTCAGTTTTGGTATCAGAGAGGCTTGGGGGTTGCTGTACTGTGAGGGATGACTCCCACTATTTCAAAATGATGACAGGGAAAATTTAGGAATGCTGAAAGAAGCAAAGATATATTGGTAATCTTTCCTCTGGCAAAAATTAGAAACCAGTCCTCTGGCATTTCAGAAATGTCAGCTTCATGTTCCAACCAGAACACTTTTTTTTTCCACTTTTGCGTATGTTGAAAATCAGATATTTAACCTCAAATTAAATTTGGAGGAACTTCCTTACTCTAGCATCACTTGCCATGTTATCTCAGGTAAGGCTTATAAGTTAGAGGAAATGTTTTATGCTAGAGTGTTATAATTCCAGGTTCATGGATGGATTGGCCATGGGATGCTCCAAGTTTGAAATCTTCTGTAGTCCTAAGTATGTGAGTAGATTCTGAAGTCAAATCTAATCTTGGCTGAAACAAGCAGTTTTTTAAAACAATTTTCAAGTGTTGTGTAAGTTTGGTAAATCACTTTAAAACAGGTCTTATAACATGAAAATTTGAATAAGTGACCTGATTTTTTTAAGGCTTCAAGTATTTGCAGGACCAGCTGTAGTCTGTGGTTTTAATATGGGGATATAACATGAACTGAGATGTATGGCTTTGGCTTTCCAATGTGAAAACGTCTGTGCTAACTTTTCCCCCTGCATTTCTGTAAAACCAAAGCAAACTGAACTAAAAACGGAACTAGTTCTGATGTTTGTGTTGTTTAGGGTTGGTTTTTTTTACCTCCAAAGCTGCATCTGTGTAACGAACTACCAACTTACCTACATGTAAGTTCTGCAGAAGCAGAGTTAGGCAAGCCTTTGTGGTCAACACTGTGGCTTTTTTTGTTAACTGAAACATGGGGTTTATTCCTTCCTATTTTGAAATGGATGGAGTTGAGAGTTTACAAGTTATAGCTCTCCAGGGGGGTGTGGGGGGGTGGGTGGTGTCTCATCCATATTGGAGGGTGTGACTGGCAGGACATTGGTTAGTGTTCCTGAAGGTGTTCCTGAAGATACCTTTTGCTGAGAGCTGTACTTACCTTGTTTGCATTCCATGTGCTGCCATGTCCATGTTTGCCTTCATCCATCCCTGGCAGCTGGTGCTTATGCCCATTTGTCTGTATTTCATAGCAAATGCGTGGCTCATTTTACACAAATCTTTCCTATGCTTCCGTTAGCCTTCCAGGATGTTCCTAAGGATCCAAACTAGAAAAAAAAAAGACTATGCAAAATGAATGGCATTTGGCTAATGAACACCTCCGTGTAAGATTTTACACCAAGCATATTTTCCTGAAAATAGTATATCTGGCAAGTAGTGAAATTCTTGGAAAGAAATACTAATGATGTACTGAGCAGGGGAAGGCTGTGTGTGCTTGTGACTTGGAAAAGTGAGAACAGTCTGTCTAAATCTTCATTTCCTGGGAAATTAAAAACATTTTAATGCTTCACAACTTGAGCTCAAGCAGAATTTAAGTAGGGGAATGTGTCTCAGAGGCAGCAATGGTGAGAAGGAATAAGAGAGCAAGAGAGCTGAATCTGTGAAGTGTAGTTGCGAGCAAGTGGTGGCTTGAAGAGTAGATGCCAACCCTGTTAGCACAAAAAAAAGCTTTTGTCTCTCACTTCTACAGACGTGTCCTGGAAGGCACTTGCTATGCACAGAAAGAAGCTGCAGCATTAATAGCATGCAGTGAGACTGTTCTGACACAGAAAACTCACTAGGTGGTTGTTGTTTGCTGTAAAAACTAAAAGAGAGGGAGAAGATGCCAGAGGAGTAGGGAGGACAAAGCCCAAAGCAAGTTCAATCTCCCGCCGTAAAGGAGGAGGCTAGTGGGGCAATTTCACTTTCATGACTGAACATTTGGAAAATGATCCTATGGATTTATAGTACTGTTGTGACATCTTGCAGTGTAGATGTTGACAAGAATTAGGTAAAATAATTCTAATAGTTTACACTACTTGGACGGAGAAGGTTCTGATCGATGTGGTGTCTCTGTTGTCTGCCATATGGGTGTGGAGTGGCAGGACATAACCACGGTAGAAGATTCAGGTGCCTGGGTGACCTTTGCCTTCATCCTGCTGAGCCAGCATCACAAGAGGAAGGGGAGCAGCAGCACCCTGCTGAGTGGAAGCCCCCAGGGTCAGGACATGCTGTTTTCCTGCTGAGTGAATGGGAGAAGGGGGTCACGCTCCATGCAGCTGGAGGAGCAATGAGAGCGAGCTGTGCTCTGGAGGGAACTGTGGTTTCTTCTCTTTCTGAGTCCTAAGGTTTCTTTGACCTGATGGCTGAAGATACACATAGGAGGGGAAAATGTGATCCTAAGCAGAAATCCCTTGAATCTTTATTTTCCATGAGATATTGAGGAAGGGTCAGAGGTTCTGGGAAGAAACGTCCGGTATTTTGATCAGCGAATTAAATACAATTTATTTGTGGGCTTTTATTTCATTTCCTGTTTTTGAGATTACTAAGGGATTTGCAGTGAGGAGATGGATATTCCAGCTCAGTTTGTGACTTCAGACCTTTGGTGCTGGAGGTATACTCTGTTTACAGAACTGCAGTTGACCTTCTTTAAATAAACTAAAAGCACTGGAAATGTATTTCGGGCTTGCAGAGTTCAGGATGTCCCATCTAGAACATGCATTCATGTGAATAGCCTAACAGTCACAGTAACTGCAGTTGGCTTTCAGCTTTCAGTTGTAGACATGCTTTTTAGAAGAGTTTTTGAGGGAAGCTGGACCTACAGAACCTGCTGGTGCAACAAAAAACCCAACCAAGGAATCAGCAAACCAGCTGATACTTGCAGAGTTGATGCATCACACCTGAATGTCCCAGTGTTGAAGTGGTTGGGGCAAGTGTTAGTTTTGCATCCACCCTGTGCAGGTGTCTGGGACCTGCAGCTCTCAGCTGTGGGCCGAGACCACCCTTCTACTCACAAGGCTGTGGTGGCCTTTTGCAGGGAAACACAGTGGACTGCACACAGTCCAGAGCATCTGCATGAGGAAGAAGCAGCTTATGGTCCTACTAAGCAAAGTAGACCCTTGGGCAAGGTGGGGAAGGGCCCGTGGGAAGCTGCAGGGTCATGGTGGGGCGCTGGTGGCTCCTGTCTGGCAGTGAGTGCTGCCCTGGCTGTAGGAGAAATGCACTGGGCAGTGCTCTTGCCATGAGCCCTGTCAGGCCTTCCTTTCCCCAGTCCCAGGTTGAGCTTGAGGTACTGTGCTTGTGTTGGGTGTTGGAGCCTTGGTTTTCTTTTCTCTTTCAGTGAAGTCCTACTAATGAAATTTGTCAGTGAAGTCGTCCTACTTCATACCCTTTTCTTCAACAGCCTATGTCAGAACCTCATTTGTGGTAAAGAAAACTTCCTGTTTTGCTTGATGATGTCTTGCTGAGTCTCGTGTTCTCTCCACAGTGGCAGAGGTGCATAAAACTGTCCAATTTGAAAAGCGTTCAGAAAGTGAACTGTAGGTTTCTGTAACTGGCTGAAATGATCTCTTTAGCAGATTACCAGGAAATGGAAGTTCACTGATTGAGTGTCCCATCCCTTAAGTGTTTCTAGATGAAAAAAATAAACTTGTACTGAGTTGTAGAAACATCAGTAAGTAACCTGACCAGAATTATTTGTTAGAAGAATGACTGATGGATTTTATTTTGATAGAGGCAAACCAAACAATTCTGATGAATTTTTACTGTCTTTAGCTTTCTGAAGCTGGTGGTGCTCTCGTGCCTTGGTTTGGTTTTGCTTTTTTGTTGTTTGCTTGGGTTTTTTAAGCAAAACTCCTGAGAGATAGGTGTGAGAAGACTAATTCTCCCTCAACTTTGAAATAAAGGACTTGAACATATATTTTAAACTGACTTTTTTCCACTTAAAAGTATTTTTGTTGTACTCCAGTCTGTTGAAATCAGTGGAACTATGCAGATTTGCACCAGCTTGGAGACAGAACGTTTTCTTGATGCATTTAAAATTCCAAACTCTTCAAAGTATATGCACTTTATTAATAGAAATATTAATACCTTTTTCATTTCAAGGTATGTGCAAATAATTTTTCTGGACAGTAAATAATCCAAAGTCACCTGGAATTTCTTTTCTTGTGACATTTTACTTTCCACATTTTGGAGAAATATGTGTTTCCTTCAGATGAACAATCTCTTCATACTCCCATTTAATTCCATGCGGAGGTGTGAATATATATAATTAGAGACTTGGGGACAGGCTGTGAAATGGAAAATGAGAGAGCAAGACTTCTCCATTTCTGAAATCATCTCAGTGTCATCCACTAATTAAAGTGACCTTCTTGTGCCCAGGCTATTGTGTGGCTGTGAGAGCACTGCAGTATCTCCAGGCAAGCATGGGACAGAGGGAGCTTAAGGCAAAGCCTTTGGCTCTGGCAGGAATGGAGTCCTGAAAGATGTACCATTTGGGAGGTGCCATGGCTGGTATCAATGAGTCTGAAGCATATAAAGTATATTAAAAATGCCATGGCTCTTTCCAGAAGGTGCAGCTGAATTAAATGCATGCCAGAAGACCATGGTGTTAGGCAGAGCTTAGTTAAAGCAGACCATTCTTATTGTGGGGTGAGGCCAAATATATTGGCACACCTGTGCAGCTCAACAGGAGTTACTTTTTATAAAAGTATATTTGTCTGCAAATTGTGTTGATCTTAAATTGAAAACAGCAGGAATATGCTAAACAGACTAAGTAAAATGTGAATAGTCACTTGACAGATGAGAAAGGCTCTTTTGTCATTTTATTTGTTCACACAGTCTCCTGTTAAAAGCTGATGCTTTCTGTTAAACACAATTTTGAAATATCTTTTAATAATCTGACCTTAAGGCTCAGATGTTGTACTTAACTGTTAATTAATAGAAGTCTGAATCAGATTGGGAGATGAAAGTTCTTATACAGGGTGCAAAGTTCAGATTTACTATCTGTAAAGAACTTACAGTAAATGCAACCCCAGGTGAATGTTGAGGCACTGTGCTGGGTGTGGTAAGCAGCAGTTACAGTAGAGATGCTGTAGATAGGAGAATGTAGATTCTTTATCTTGCTCTGCTCTTGACACTCTTGGTGCGGTGACAGAAACCTCAGCCTATGCTAATGGGAGCAGAGCTTCTTGGGGACTATGCCGCAGGTATTTTCAGTGCATCGGAGGTATTAACCTGTCAGTCAGCTTGGAGGAACAAACTGAATGCTTTTGAAGAGAACTCTGGAACACTGTTTTTCAGTAGTACACTGCATTTTCTGAGAAGGGTCAACTGACACCCACAAAACTTTGATTTATTAAGCAGTTGGTAAGCTACGGTGTTGATGTTTGTCCTGCTGTAATTAGTTACCTGGAATGAAGCACTACATAGGTGTTAGGCACGTGGAGGTGAAAGTATGTGTATATATTCCTTTGTAGACCTTCATCTTTTAAAAATGTCATACCTGAGACTTGGTCAGTGAATTCCCTTCCACCAGATGGCCAAGCGCTTTTTGTTAATATGGACTCAGTGGGGCGGTGCTCTGCAAATTTTACGGAAAAGACTAGCTCATATGGACTTCATGTACATTCGTTAATTGCTTTTTTCTCTTTTATCCCTTCTGATGGAGAGGTTTAAGGGATATGGGGTTGGGTTTTGGGGAGCTAAATTTGCCCTTTTTGGGGAAGGTGGGGATGCTGACATGATAGATGACCATCCCCAGAGCTTGGAGGTAGGTCATGGCTGTCCTTGGAGGAAAGCAGTATTGCTTTGACAGAATATCCATCTGTTGTTTTCATACCTGTGTGTTCTGGTTTCCCTGTTGCATTATTGGTGGTGTTAAGCATTAGTGACATGCCTTGTTAGTCTTGTGATCTCTCATCAGTTAAAGCCAGTTTTGCAAGGAGCAGAGAGTACATCCCAGTCTGATGGACCATCCCAGACCAGTCAGTCTGCAATGACTTTCTAAATGCCATGAAAGGAATAGTTTAGTTGTGTGACAACGAAGTGCTTTTAAAATTATTTTTGTAATGGCTTACTTATATTTGCATTGCAGCTTATGAGTCTGTGTCAGTGCCACAGCAGGAAGCACACTCACCCCATAGGAATGGTCCACTGCTGGCAGAGTAAGTGGAGAGGAGGAACACACGGCCTCCTTCCCAGCTGTGCCTCCCTCTGTTCTGGTGTGCCTTTACCCTGCCTCCCACCTGTGCACCCTGGTGCCTCCACTGAGTGGAGGAAGGCAGAATTTAATCTGTAGGGGAAGTTGTTATGCCTGAGTGGGCAAATAGGAGGAAACTGTCTCATTGACTGTGATGCTTTAATCTTTTTTTATGAGCTACCTGGAGTGCAGAGCCCTTTATTTGGCCCACCATCAGAGCTGGCTGGGGCACAGCAGGATCTCTGCTAGTTTGAGCTAAAGGATTTAGTAGCTTTTGCCAGCTGCCTTCCCCTTGGCAAACCTCCCTGTGAGCAGAACCAAGAGCAGGGTGTCTTGGTGTGTGCAGCTGGATGCAGCCCCCGGGGAGCCCCGCAGCAGCTGTTACCCAGTGCTGCGCTGTGGCAGGGCTGGGCTCCTGCTTCCCCTTCTGCTCTTGGAAGGGCCCGTGCATCCACGGCAGATGGGTGGGAGCAATGCCCGTGTTTCCCGAAGGTTCAGTCCCGCCGGCCCTTGTGTGGGCCAAGGGCTGCCTTCCCCTCACTGCACACTGGCAATGTGCCTGGTGAGACTGCTTTGCGCGTGGGCTGCATTGAATCTGTATGAAAGGAAGTGGTGCATCCTTGTTTACCTTACAACTTCCTATGTCCATAGGCTCCCTTCTCCTTCCCTTGTCTCCTCCAGGCAGGAGAAGAGGCTTGGATCTCCCTCCGTAAAATATTCACCTTGTTGACCTTGACCACTTATTTATAGTATGTGCCTAAGCTGTGCTGTTTGACCTCCCAGTGTGGCTGGGGGAAAACTTTCTGTGGGCCGAAGAGACTGACCGGGCACACTCGCCTTGCTCAAGAGACGGAGTTTTAGTCTATAGTGTAACAGATGAGTGCAAAGATCTAAATGGAAAATCAATGGCAGGCTAATGATCATAGCCAGATTAATGGTTTTAAACCCCTGTTTTTCATATCTTGCAAATGACTATAAAAATTTGCAGTTTCAAAGGAGATCTTAAACAACATAGTATAAGTGTTAAATTTAGCATGAATTGGGGGAGAATGGGGAGAGTGCAGCATATGGTCACATTAAACACAGGAGCCATGAGTGAGACAGGCCATCAAGTTCCCACAGCTACAGCACTGAAAATGGAGAGGGATTCATGGGAAAATGCACCCTTGAAATCCTGGTGGGTTTGTTACTCCTTCCACAGAAACCTTGAACTTTTTGTTTAAAGTAAGCTGCTCACATCAGTGGGAAGCTTAACAGCACTTGAAACAGCTCCCCACCCACTTTCCATTTTTGTTGAGGGTGAAAAATACTGATGAATGGAGCCTGATAAGGTCAGTTCATTTAATGCAAGTCTTGAGTCCATTTTGCAGTTAAATATACTTTCATTTTTCACAAACTCTTTTCCACTTCAATTTTAAAATTACCCTTGTACAACATGGGAAATGTCTTAAACCACCACCCCATAGAACATATGTAGTAATATAGAGAAGAAAGTCACTGCTCTTAATAGGCTTTATCTGAAACTATGTAATTTATTGTTACTGCTCTGTGTAATTTCTCTTTATTTTTAACACAGTATTTATTTTTAATTATTATTAATACACTTATTCTGTTTTAATAGCCTGACTGATGAGCCAGTGTATTTTCTGAGTGCCTTTTAAATTAAATTTCCTTCTAAGATGGTTTTTTTTTTTTTTAGAAATTAGAATAATGCAAGCAATATTCAACCTTTTAGGCCAATTGTTGCCTCTTTTTTAACACACCTACCAGTGCTGTGCAGCACCCCGTTGCAACATCTGTTGCTGCCATCACACAACTGTTTACTAACCATTAATTATAGCACTCCACAATAGAAAAGAAAATGTTGAGCATACTGTGTTGGTATTTTTAAGGGTAGCTAGCTGGTTTTATTTCCTACTACTCTTGTAGTTGCATGTTAGCTAACTTGCACCCCAGTGTGTTCTGCTGAAGGTTGTTTATATCACCCATGCTGAGGTCTTGTCAGGCTGTGGTTGTTGTTATTTTTCTGATGACAGGGCTATAAATTAATTTTGAATTGGATAGCTCTGGGAGGCAAAACTCCCACATGTAAAAAATGGTCTATAAACAGATGAAATTTGTGTTTGAACACCAGCCATTGTTTGTGACTTTGTTTTTAATGCAAATAGTTTTTAATTTAATAAGAAAAGACAGACTAGGACTGAGCTTCATCGTGCACAAAGGGAGCCAAGTTTCACCACAGGTGAATTACTTGGGGCACTGGAGGTTTGTGACCTGAGTAAGCAAAATCTCTCAGAAAGTCCTAAAACCATCTGGGCTGGCAGTGCATAACTGGAAGGGGTATTGCAGTCTTGGTATCTCAGGAGCACATCTGTGCTAACCAAGTCATTGGGTTTTGCTGTGTCTTTCTCTTTCATCTTTCTTAATATATTTATAGAAGAGAAGTACTTCTAACACATCTTCCTACAAAGAGGACTTGTGAGAAACATTATGTGCTTTCAAATAAGGAATAAAATGTACTCGCTGATCAATTTTCTGTCCTCATTAAGTCTCTCAGAGGTGAGTTCAAGGGAAGAAAAAAGATGGGAAGAATTTGGAAATGAAGTCTGTTTACAATGAAAAAAGATAACTCAAGAATACTGAAACAAGGCTGAAACTCAGTGGTTGGAGAGATGGAGAACAGACTGAATTATCCTAATGTTGTGCAGCTGCACTACCACATGTATTGTTTTCATTTCACTATCAGATATTTAATGCACATGGGTAGCCAATGTTCTCTTTTTGTTTGTTCTCAATATTTCCTATGTGTAATGCAGTAAAAGATGTTGTTCTCAGTTATTAGAACAGAACAATTTGGTAGAGTAAAGAAACACTTATCAGTGTTTGCACACACTACATATTTAATGACGGACTAATAATAGAAAGTTTATTCCTGTAATAGAGGAAAGGTAAAAAAAAATGGCAAGCAAACTCATACCTTGAATCTGGAATTTCAGTTTAAGGAAAAGAATCTTATCATAGTGATCCATTTCTAGTAATTAGTTGTGTGCACTCTTAGACCATATTTGCATACAGTGTGCAAGGTGAATCCCTCCTGTTCCTGGATGCACAAGTGACGTTATGTCTGTGTTGTGTTCCTGGAAGTTCCAAAGGTGCACAAAAGAGCATCTTTTTAGTTTCTGCCAAGCAGAAATGTGTCTGTAGCCAGCAAAGTCCCAGAGGTTCAGATCCTAAGCTCTCAAACTCAGTTTTTCACTATGTAGGCTACTTCAGTTGGGGGGGAGAAGGGGCAAGATGAGTTTTTTGGGTCTTGAAGGGAAGTTATACCAAATTGTTCCCTGTTTGAGGTGGGGCTTGTTTGTTGGATTTGAGCTCATGGTGAAACAGGCAAAAACAGTGCTAATGCACAGCTATGTATTAGGAGTATTTTCCATTTATCAGACTGATGAAACAATGCTGTTGAAGTTTAATGGACAAATGAAGTAATCATGCATTATCTTCTGATATAGTTCTTACAAGAAAGAGAAGTATATAAATCTAAAATCTGCATAAATGAGGGAAGATGAAGAAAAACACTCAGATAATTCTGAGGGATTTTCACAATTCTACATGAGTTGCTATTTTATTCTTCTTATTTTATTTATTACTTTATTCTTCTGGTTAAATTTCGAGGTGCAAACTACATTAAAACAGTCCTTCTTCCATCACCAGTTTCTTATATTTGCTGGTGTTTCAGAAGACATGTGAGCTAATAACTGTTGAGTTTAGGGAAGACCAGTTTGCTTTCTCCCCATACATTATATTTTGACAGACATAGCATGCATTCATTCCGCTATTTCCTCTTGCTTCCAGTTTTCATAGAGTGAGAGAGAAACAGCTAAACATGTGAGGGGGAAAAAAGAAAATTGATGAACACCCTTTATAATGTTTGCTGATGGGGAGGATAAAAAGGAGCATTCAGAACAGAAGACCCCAATTAGGTACACACTAGTGAATGAGCAGTTTAGTTTTAGCTGGCTCTTTTCACCAGGAGGAAGTACCTTCATTGTGAAGAGACTTCTCAGGTTTTGCAGCAGCCCTAGAAGCAGGACGTGAGCACCATGTTTTGCTTTCCAGCTGCTCTGCTGAGCGTGTGCAGGCATTTGGAGTCAAGTTATGGTTTCACATGACCCTGAGATTGCCTCTATCACATAAGGGATGAGAACGAGTCTTGACGACCACCAGGACCCAGGGGAAGATTTAAAAAAATGCACTGTCATATTTGGTTTTTCCTTGCTTTTTATCAAGCTCAGGTCATCCTAATCTTGACAATGGCACCTCGAAATACAGGTTATAAGTTAGCCTGTTCAGTGACAATACTTTTTCTTTGTCAGTCAGCAACAGGAAGGTAAGGGGCAATTGGATCGATCTTTAGTCTCTACGTGCAGTGGAAGTCTACACCTTCCCTTTTCTTTCTTGTCTCAGTAGAGTGTGGAAGGAGATCAGTATCAAGGAGGAGGGGGACTTTCAGTAGGAGAAGAGTGGGAAGGTGAATGCCATCTTGTGACTAGCTCCTTGCTGCATGTCCTTCAGAATCAGCAGTTTGGTGCGTGGGATATTTGCATGCAATTTACACTTTGGAATATGCATGTCAGAAGCCATTTGCATTGGGAAGACAATTATAGGTCAAACATATTTTGTATTTTTCCATATGCTTCATTGTGAATACATACAGAGTAACATTACTTTTATATAGGCTGCTTTTTGACTACAGTAAGTCTCTCAATGTTGGTTGTAGCTCAAGAATTACGTAGTTTTAAACAGGGTTTAAAATCTGAAATAGCTGAAGCTATTTTTAACATGTAGGTTGTGATTTGGCTCTCCGCAGTCTTTGTCTTCTCAGTTTTATCCATTGTAGCATGGCTGATAAGAGCTGTTGTCGTGTGCTGTGCGTTCTTTGTCTCAGCAACAAGGATGCTGACTTCCTCCCTTTTATTTCAGGAGGTCATTAGTGCTGATGAGATTAGAGGTTTATAACTTCAGGTCCAAGTCATTATTCCTAATTTAATCAATGCATTTGAAAATGTTTCCTCTAATAAAATTGTAATGACTTTATATGATTTGTCATGCTTATCAAAAACATGGTTTAAAAATTTTTGTATTTTGAGGCCCTGAGCTTCTGGGGAAGAGTAGACATTAGTACATCATTGCTGGGCCAATTTCCTTCCTCTCTGTCTGTCTGTGCTGTAAATCAGAGTAACCTAGTCATTGTAATCACAGTGATGTACAGCCAGCCCGGCACTGGAGCCAGGCCTTTGCAAACAGCATAAAACCCTAGGAGAGGTCCCTTGCGTGAGCGTGATTGCTTCTCTGCCGCCACCTTCATCATTCAGCGGGGTGCTTTGCCTCCCTAGGAAAGAGACTATCAGCAGGCTCATGATAAAGGAAAAAATAACCATCTATAATGTAGAGGCTTGACTGGAGAAATGGCTTTTATGTTGCAAGGGGAATGAGCTAAATAGCCTCCCACAGTTACTAAGGTAAGAGGAAAGCAGCAGTGTTACAGTAGAGCTGGGTGTTTGTTTAGAGGCTTTTGAAGAAAATTCGTCCAAATGCTTGGTTTTCAGGAATGTTCCTGGAATGTGCTAGACTACTATTTAATTTAAATTACCTCTCTCTTAAACAGTGTACTGTATGCATTTGGGTTCAGGCAGGTGAGGAGGGAACAGGAGACATGAATTTACTGTATGCCAGGTGGATGAGTCCCCTGTTTGAACACACACAGCTGCTGCTGCTCCATGTTGTGGTCCCCCAGGTCAGCTTTTGTGGGTTGGAGCAGGAATGGAAATCACGTTGTGATTTTGATCTTTCAGGTGATGAACTGATGCAAGGGGGGAGGATTTGACTGTGTCTAAGGTCAAATAAGGGGTCTGTGGGAGGGCTGATAATTTTATGAGCTCTTGGCATTGCTTAGTGTCCAAAAAGCAGAGTAGTGGAGTTGTTAGGGATGGGTGCAGTTGTGATGGAGGGGCTGCTTGTCAGACAGTGCAATGCACTGGCAGCAGAGGGGTGTCAGCTCACTAGGAATCCCTGCATGGACTTTGGGGGTGGTACTGCTTCTCACTGCTGCTGGAGAGGAAAAGCCTCCCTGTAGGGCAGTGCTTACGGTACAAGTGACCAAGTCCTTCTGCCCTCTGCCTCTAACCCTAAGCCACTTGCTCCATCTCAGTCTAAAAGCAGTGTGTGGGTAAGAACACTAAGAGAGGTTTTTGCCTGCGTGTTTTAGGATACGGCAGCGTAACTGGCAAATCACAGTAGGCAGATGGCAGGTCTCGCACTAGGAGAGGATGTGTAAACGACCAAAGATAGGTTTTAACAGCCTTTTTCAAAGCCAGAAGTTTGTCACTGTATAAGCTCTCAGTCTAAACATCCCTGTGAAATTTCAAGCCTCAAGTCTACTAGTAATAGTTTATTAAACAGTTTTGGCAACTGAAATGGATGCTGTGAGTCACCATGTGCACACATGAGTGGGGGGTGTCTTACATGTCTCAAGCATTTGCTGCCTCTGTGCTGGCTGATGGGCTTACCCAGCTGGCCAACCTGCCTCGGGTCTGCAAAGGACGAGCAGAAGGAAACCCTTGGAAGCTGTCATGCACAAAATGCTTTTGTTTGCTGACAAGTTAGGGCAGAGCCGCTGCTGGTAAAGCGGTGACATACCGAGTGTCTCTGGCTGCCCCGGTGCGTCTCTGCCTTTGGGCGTTCGCTGGTGCGTCTGCTGCCACTGGAGGCTTGGTTCAGTTTGACCTTCAGTCTTAAGGATAAGAACTGCTGACTGCCTTCTGCATCCCCAGTCTTTGCCGAGCAGGGCTGCGTGGGGGTGTGCTGGTGCTCTGCAGGCAGATGAAAAGATCAGGCTGGCTTTTCTCCCATTCTGACCTCTATTCCTTTTTTTTTTTTCCCCAGACTGATCTGTTTTAACAGCAAGACTCAGTTAAGGAGAAGAGTATTTCCTGTGCAAATTGCCCTGTGCAAATATGTAATGTAATTCAGCTCTGTGGAACTGCCATATTTTCTCCAAACATTAGTGCTGGCACTGCCCATTAGTAATACCCATTTTCTTTTTTCAGCTGTTTGAATACTGTAGAAAAATCATTTTCAGTTCCCAGGACCTGACAGGTAGAGTGATGTTAGATACCTCAGCAGCAAGGAAGGTAAGGATGAATTCAGTCAGATCACCACAAAATTAGGCTCAAACCATTAGCAGCTAGAGCAGCAGCTCACCATCAAATCAGCAACCCAAAACTAGCTGTAGTGATAAGTACCATCCTTTAATTGATGTCAATAGTGCAACTCTCAGTAACATTTGTTAAGAAGGAAATGTGCTCTCAGGAGAACCAAGGTTTTCTTTTTCAGATGCTTTTTTAATGAGGATGGAAAGCTGAACTGAGTGAGGTGTCAAAAGCTCTATCTTGTCCCCTTCTGAAGTGTGCTGCTGATGCCTGACAGCTGCTTCTACATGGGCCCCTGTTTATTACTTCTGTCCTTTGTTTGTAATTTTTTGCCCTCTTTGTGTATTGCTATTCTCACTGGTCTTTTTTCCTTTTTTCCTTTGACTTGAACTCTGTGACTCATGCCTTTATTTTTGTTTATGTTCCCACTCTCCTTAAGGGCTCACTGTAAGAGTATATTGCAATATGCAACATTTCATTGTCTCTGTTATTTATTTCATAACTAGAAAATCAAATTAAGTCATGGAATGGGCTTTATTTGTGGAGTCAGAGAAAGTGTTTCAGCAAATGACCAGCAGCATCAGTAGAGCTTGGTTGTGTATGCTGCTGGGCCCCTAAGTGTGTGCACTTAGAAATTCAGGCTGAAGCTGGTGACTAGTTTGAGGAGGACAAGGTTTATTACTTTTACTTCTTTAAACCAAACAGGTGAACCTCTGGAAACATCGGAAACCATAGCTTTGGAGAGAAGAGCTGCAGGTCTCACTTTGTGACAGTGATCCTCTGGATCTGTAGGCTGAACAGTCTGATTAAAATCGTGAGTTTGAAGTTAGGAGTAGGTCCAAAGTGGGCCTTGGGGAGCACACCTGGGAGCTGTTGGTAGGTAAATGCTGGTGTGTCAAACCACTTTAGGTCATTTGAAGCTATTAGCAGTGGAAAGAAGTGAGGTTAGGCTTCTCTAGAGCAGTGGCTCTGGAAAATCAGTATTGCACTGCATGGCTCCCTGTTATCACTTCTCCCCTGGTAGATGTTTTTGGAGAGGTGGAAGGTGGTGTTCAACCACCCAAATATGAGTCCCACCCAAATGCTGGGGGAAGCTGAGGCCGATGAGCACACACTGTGTGTGTTTGTGTGTGTTGCTAGTAGAGTTCAAGGCTTCTGTTTTGCTAAGGAGCCATTTTTGGCTTGGTGAGTGAAAAAGCTGTTTGGAGTTTCCTGAGTCATGTATTATTACTGCTATACTGCATTTAGGAGCTATTTGCTTTTGTTTTCCTGCTATTTGACTAATAGAGTTCAGCTGGGCAGTCCTTAATCCTGCTGGCATGTTACTGGCAGTGAAAGGTGAATTTAGAAAGAAAATAGACCCCTGAAACTTAATTCCGTGGTGCCAGTCCCTGCTGCTGGCTGAGCAGACTATTGCTTCAAACTCTTGCTCTTAGGTGTTTCTTCTTATTTTTTGTTTTATTTGCATTAGGGAGAAGATAAATTGGTTCAGCAGTATCTGTGCATCACCACTGACATTTTAATTTTCAGTTAAAAGATTTTAATTAAAATCCAACATAATTTGGTATGAAAAATGAGATTGAATTGGTATTATACATGCAGACTGAACTAATGTCAATTTATGTATCAGTTTCAGGAACAGCTCTGTCTGATTAATCCAGGCAGTAGCAATGTTTGCTGGAAGGGTGCTCTAGTTGCTCTTTTAGTATAATTCTGCCATTATTCTACCAAGATAATTATACAGCCAGAAGCTTTGTGCTGGTTTTCCCAGTTTCTCTCTGATGGAGTTCTTTTCTTGTTCTGCTTCTTGCTCTCTTTTCTGGATGCTGTGTAACCATTCCTGCAAGATGCTATTGCTCTCTAGATTTCAAGGAGAGATTTATGTGGAGAAAATGTTTGCTCTTGCAATGCCTCAGAATGTACCAAGTGTTTTTTTAGTATTATACAGGTTGCATTTGGAAAGGTGTTGGTGGAATCCCTTCATGGCTCTGTGTGTCAGTGTGTGATGTGTTCTTACACAGCTTGTGTGCCTGTGTGTTCATGCCCATGCATCCTGTCTCAAGCCACAGGACTTAGCACAGCTTTACTCTCGATTCCTTGTGTTAGTCACAAATGGAGTATAAACATGTCCAGGATGTGTATTTAAAATGCATCTATTTGCCAAACATTGTCTCTTTGCAAAGGCTTAAATAGAAAACACAAGATGATTTTCCAGGCCTTAAGTCCCATTTTTCCCAACAGAATAAACACCTGCATCTGATCAACTTAAGAGACATTTTCTGTCTCTGAAAATTCTGATTAACCTATGGGCAGCACGTAATTTTCGTGCTGAGGCTGTGCATATGGACTGCTTTGAAACCTGGTTTTGGGTTTGTGCAGCAGCTCTGCACAAAGTCTGCTGAAACAAACATTTTTTCATATTGTCACTGTAAAAGTCTTTAAAAAGGAAATGGCAGAGGTAGTGCAGCATTTCTGTGTATATTTTCTGGTATTACATGAGTAAGAGCTCTCAAATACAGGAAGGAAAAACAATTACAGTGAAACTTTTAAGAAACCAGTGTATGATACTACCCAAATGGAGCTATTTATTATACCTTAATTATTGGGGAAGTCATGGTGAAAGGGGTATGGTTTAGGTTAAGAGGCTTCAAGTCCATGTCTCCTGCCTGCCTTCAGATTATCTTTATGGTCAGAAATGAAAAGAGTTGTTTTTCAGGTATGTAGTCTGTCTTTTTTCTGGAAGATATTCCAAGCAATCATATTGAAAAAACACTTGGGAATGATGTGTGGTGTCTTTTCTGCAAAGAAACATTTTATTTTACCAAGACAACTGTTTGACTTATTTCTGCTTCATGCTGCTACATTCCTACCATGAAGATATGATTCACAAAACATGTAGGTTTGATACAGAGCTCGAACAGTCTCTGAAAACAGAGGGGTGGTTTTGTGGCTCAGTATTACAACATGTCAGCAGCATTCACAGCATGTCTGCCTTCTGTTTCCTGCGTGATTGTGGATGCCTCAGAGATCAGCAAAGCACTAAAATATCTCTTAAGTTTCACTGAATACAGTAGATCTGTGTTTAAATGCTTCATTGACTCAGCAAGGGCTGGGGATGTATCATCAGATCTGTGCTTCATGCAAAACAAAGTAATGGAACTTGTTATGTGGATATCACTCCGGAGTCAGATCTGTAGCTCCAGTGGTTGTAAGTACCTCTGACTCTGTGTACGATATATGGGACATCTGTACTTGAGTTTTTCAGAAACAGGATGCAAGGAAATCCTGCTTCATATGCAGTCTTGTGTATTTGCCTACTGGATTTCAGAATTCGATTGCAAGCCCTGTATTTACAGGCAGCACAGAAAGAGGAAGCTCCAGGCTTAGCATAAAGGTATCCAGAATGATACCTTTAGTCACC